>NW_008794167.1:479681-490772 GCF_000699145.1 Aptenodytes forsteri | reverse complement strand
AAAGAGTGGTTAAACATTGGAACAGGCTGCCCAGGGAAGTGGTTGAGTCCCCATCCCTGGAGGTATTTAAAAGACGAGTAGATGAGGCGCTTAGGGACATGGTTTAGTGGGTGGTGGTGTTGGGTCGATGGTTGGACTCGATGATCTTAGAGGTCTTTTCCAGCCTCAATGATTCTATGATTCAATTCAAATAGTATCAGACATTTGATACTGAAGTTTTTAAATACAAGTGATTAAATAAGGTTGGGGGTTTTTTTTTATTTCTTGACCTATCAGCCATTAACTAACCTTCTTTTCTTTTGTGAAGATTAAAAAAAACAGTTAGGACAGGGGGAAATAACAGCAGTACCAAAACACTAATCCTCTGATGTGTACTGTATTTCTTTTTTTGCTGTACTTTGTTTTGAACAGCAGCCAAGTCATTTACCAGGTAAACTTTACAAAGAAGCCTTCCCTCTTCTACTGTAACAAACAGTAAATCAGTGTGATATAGGTGTAATCAACTATTGACAGCATGAATTCAAGTACTCCATCAGTGCTGCCAAAAGTCCTTTTAGATGTAATAAAATGTCAAACATGCAGGAATATGTTCCCAGCCATCTGGATTTTTTGAAATAAAATCTGGGGATCTAGGCTAGTTATGAACCAGTTTACTGTAAATAATGACGACTTCTCTGGAGGGATCACTCACCAAGTAGTAGTCTGGCTTAGGTTTTTTTAATTACTATTTTCAACTTGTATTAGTTTCTGCATGTGAGACCATGGCAGGGAACAATTTATGTTGCTCTGTGGATCCTTTTTTTTATATTCCTTTAAAGCTGCCTAACAAATAAGACTTGCTGGTTTAGTTTGTCATAGCTTCTACCAGTTCGATCTTGGAAGAGACCTCCAAGCACAAAAAGCCTTGTGCACTTGCCTTTTCTTGTAGAAGTCAGAGCAGCGCTTTTCTTCTGACTTGGCTTCTTTTCAGTTTTGAGCTTCACTTAACATGAAGGGAAGGAAAAGGTCAGAGCAACTTCATTGTGTAAGTTAAACAAGGTTACCAAGCCTACACAATTTATTTACAACAGAATAAATCACACTCTACTTTCCATAAGTATGCTCAAAAATAAAATTAGCCAGATCCTAATAACAATCCCTTAAGAATGAGAACAAGTCCTTTTGTTTCTTTCTCTGATGAAAACAGAACATTGCTTCAGAAATACTTGGACATACTGCAAAAACTCTAAATGGCTTAAGATGAGTTTTGAATCCAGGCACATTCAGCCCCTCACGTTTCATGCCCTGTACCAGCATAAAGGAATGCTGACTCTCTCCCAGACATCCTGACAGGCAAAAAAGCAGGAATGCTTAAGCTTTTAATATGCTTTCCCATATATAATTGAAATGCATTTATTTGGGGAATAATTTACACAGACCAGAATGCCGTATAGGTTGAGTTACTGTGTCTGCAGTTTTCAGATCTGGCTTATTGTTACCTACCAGTGATCTCAAATCAACTAAAAATCAATTCAATAATGCACAATTGCTTAGTTGTAATATTGTACTTTTTTTTAATGATCTGGAATAGTGTAAGATTCTCCTTCACACAGGGCCAGTTTTGATTCCAAAGGACAATTCCGAGACATGGTTTTGTTGTGAATAGAGGTGCCCTAAGAATGAATTATAACCTATATAGGTTAATTTTCATATATAATTTCACCTATAAGGTGAAAATATTTCACCTTTTTTTAGGGTATAACTCGCTTCTCCTTTTCTTGATCAGATGAATTTTCTAAAGAAAAATTCAAATTTTTTTGTCTCAGTGAAAATATGCTAGCTTTTAAATCATCCATCACATGAGTAGAAGAAATGTTAATCTCAATTTCAGGGATTTTTCTCCTGCTTAACTCTCTCTGATCAGGTTACTGGAGAAAACAGCTGGATCATGTCTGCGCTCACCTTAGAAGCCATGCTCAGAACAACCTTGAATTCAGGGCACTGATTGGAGAACCTCGAATGGGAAAGGTAGGAAGGAGCTTGTGAGTAGTATCTTCCTATGCAGCCTCATGAAAAGATTATTGTGGCTGCTAGATAAACACTGGAAAAATAAATGTCTCCCTTTTCTTTATACCTCGACCTGTTTGTGTGTGTAATTTGTTTTGTTTTGTCGTTCCATTTTTTTGTTCAGTCTTTTACTGAAGATTTTTTTTTATGCTTTCCTATGGCAGTTTCTGTTCTTTTCTCCCCCCACAGCTATAAGAGGAGGGCCAGAAAGCCCTTGTTCAGCTGCTTTTATAGTATCCCACAGCAAGCAATCAAGAAAAAGAAGACATCACTGACCTCCGTGTAGTTGGTCAGTTAAATAAGCCCTGCTAGAAATGGGATGTAATGATATGCTTGCCTCTGCTCCGGGCTGGATTATACCAGCAGATAGCAACAATTCTGTTTGGCTACATAGTCTACTTCTAGTATAAACTATACCAGTACCATAGGAACAGGGCATTGCTTTTCTTACTGGAGATTAGTCTGCAGGATGTCACCAAACTGCATTGAAATGATTAAAGGGGTGATAGCAAGAAGGTGGAAAATGGAGATTCTTCCTAAAGAGTCCTAGAAGATAGAGCTGGTATGACTGAAAGATCATTTGGTCGCTGTCCTGAGGGAGGATCAACTCTGCCTAAACTGTTCCTGACAGATGTTTGCCTTGAAGCTTTCCAAACTCACCAACAATGGAGATTTCACAATTGCCCCAGGCAGTCCGCTTCTGCACTCAATTATCCTTGCTGCTCAGCTGCAGTACTGTATTGCTTTCTTTGGCAGCCCTGCTGGGTTAAGGAGTTGCATCCCCTCACACTGCTTCCTAGGTGCTGCCAGCACAACTGCTTGTGGCAATGTCCTGCGGACTGGATGAGCGACTGACCCAGGCTAAAAATAGCTCTGGAGGGAAAAAAAGGCCACCAGTGCTAGTACAAAAGTAGGTTGGCAGTGCGCAGCTGGAAGTGGGATGCAGGCAGAAGTAGGGTTGGGAACTCCTTGAACTGGCATAGCTACTGGGAAGCTTTTTCCCAGTGTCTGACCTAAGCCTCCCTTGTTACAGATCAAACTCACTACTTCTTAGCCTGTCCTGACTGATGTGACACACCAGTCAAAAAAAAACAGTTTTAACACATAGAAATGACTACAGAAAAGTTCATGAATACTGGGGGTCAGAAATCTAATTATCATTTGGCAGATTACACTTTTGGGAGATATGACGCTCCATCAGATACTGTGCATCTGCATTCTATACCCACTGAGGCCTACTGGGTCCACCAATATGTTCAGAAGCTGTAGTACAAGTATAAATGTAAAAGATACCTGCTTGATGGAGATGAAGTATAGGTCCACTGCAACTTGTTTCCTTTGCTAGAGGATTCAAAAACGTATGCCAGAAAAATATTAAATTGCCTAGAGAAGGCTATTCCTGATGCTTCTTAGCCTTTTGTCATTCTATTGTCTTGAAACTACTGCCCCCAAAAGTAACAGAAATGATTCAAAGTAGATGCCATCTGTCTGGGTTTAATGCTGTTTTTTCAGTTTTCCTGCGGATTAGAAATATAATTAACCTTCTCTCAAAATTCTCAACCTGCTGCAATATAGCATTGTCAGCTTCATTCCACTTCTTTATAATCCCTTGTGCACTTATTTATTGGTAACTTCAATAGCCTTCTTGCCAGCACTACTGTCTCAATGAATTGATATAGAAATATATAGAAATATAGCCCACATTTTACTACAGACTGTGCTTCTACAGACTGGTACAACTAAAGCAGCAACCAGTTCTCCTGGAGTAGAGTCCTAAGGACAACACAGCCTTTCATGCAGCTGCAAAATCTGGGTGGAGAATGACTGAACTTTCATGAAACGTAGCATTATTACATCTTTTGGATTCATTTGGCATTTCAGTCATTCTGATATTTCCAGTTACTCAAAATACCACCTGCCCCTTGCTGAGTCAGATGGGAAATGTTGGTACGATATCACAAGTAGGCAAAGGCCACGTGTGATTTTCTGTATTGGCTCCATAATAAACATCATCAGCAAGACTTATGCCTAAAACTACTTCTGTGTACTTTTTGTAAGAGATACTAACGGCTGCTCTTTCCCTCTAGATTAATTCTGCTACCATCCGTGAGGATGACTATGAAGTCACTATTACATTGAATTACGCTCTTGCCATTAACAAGGTCAGTTCGGGGGATGAGGCCCGTTGTTAGGTAGCTGGTCTAAAGCTGTTGCTAGACCAGCCAGTGTAACACTGATACATTTTAAATTCAGGTCTAAACAAGAAATTCTTTTGTTCAGAGGGTGTTAACTCATCGCTTCAGAGAAAGGTATCTTTTTCTTCTTCTGTTGCAGCTGGCTGAACAGGTATCTTTATCTGATTAAGCCAGACTTCATGGTTGTGTTGCTATCATCTTGCATTTCATTAGTTTGCTACTAATATTAACAGTCTTCTTTCAGCTGATGTTGTTTGATCATTCAAGCACCCCTTAGCTCTCGATCTTAGAGCCTCCTTTTCTTCAGTCTGCATATTGTGCTCTTAAGAAACAAGCAGTAATTTTCCATAGTTTGGAGGTAACGTTTGCCAGAGCTCCTGTTAACTGTATTCAAACACTCGAAATTCCTACCTCCAGAATTACCATGTTCCAAAAACCACCCACATACTCATTTCAGCTTTTCAGAGATGAAAATCTACCATTTCAAAGATCCAAAATTCAGACTGTATCTCTTGTGTAGAATCTTTAAAAGCTTACCTTGCCGAGTGGTGCCTGAAAAGGTCTATCACGTAATTTCACAAGTGAGGAGTTAATCAGATCTCTCAAGTGGTAGACACACTTTCATTCGGATGAGAATCTTCATCTCATTAAGTGAGGTTGTTTCACTTTTTTCTTTTTTTAAAAATCAAAACAAATACGTAACACAAGGTTTAGAAAAAAATGCTACGTTATTTTGCCTCAAAGCAGTTCAGTTGCATATAATAATGTCTTATGCTAATTTGAGACCAATATTAAAAGCCTATATATTTTTTCATATGCAACACCACTGTTTTGTGCTACTAAGATTGTAACAGCATTACATGATAATCTGATTAACTGCCTGCATTTGATGATTCTACAGGATATTCATGCTAATAAACCAGTGAAGTTCAGCAGTCATTACCTGAATACTGTAACAGAAGTTGGAGGTGGACAGGATGGCAGTCAGACTAGTTTTGGTGAGATTTTTTTTTCCCCCTCTGTCTTTATGATAGACCATAAATATAGTAGTCAACAACACGGAAATAGCGCTTGAAAGGTTAGACACTGAGATAGGCAAACAAATATACTGGCACATTCTGCGCCTACGTAAGTTGATCTTTAAGTCTCAAAATGTGGCCAAGTTGAGACTTAAGCACTGTACAGACTCTGTCAAAAGCTCATGGGAATGCTTCATCCCTAGAGGACAGCAGGAGAGGCCAGTAAACTGCAGCCGCAGCTCATAGCAGTGTCTTTATTATAGTCATAAAACTTCAGATGCTTTGCATATTCTTTTACAATAGGAGCTATAAATGTCAATATTATCTCTACTTTTGAGCTGTGCCAGAGACTTCAGCTTCGTCACATTTGGCAAAGATAAGAAATGATGAAATACGTTAATTCTAGACCTAGTTTTCAAAGATGCTGAACTTGCATCTCCCATTGGTGTCAGTAACAGCTCAGCATTTTAGGCATCTCATATTGGACTCAGGTTTTCATTAAATCAACTAGCTGTAAAGTCAGCATTAGAATTCAGAAGTTCCTACAGTATAATTTGACATACTTCAGTTCACGTATAAGTTTCAGCCAGTTTGTTCTTCTAATCTGAGACTTGGCAAGCGGCAGCCACGGCACTGGGATCTGGTTTCCTGGAGTGTCAATAATATGACTGTGATTCCAGGCACTCCAGTAGCACCAGCTCAAAGGGTCCCCACATGCTGCGAATTTCCTTATCAACCCTCCTGCACATTGGTAGATCGTGTCTTTTAAAAATAATGGACATACATATCTACTGAAGGTCCTCTAGTCTTGTTCTTAAGTATTTGGGAGCTAAACAGCGTTGAAAAATTGTAAGGTTTTTGGTCAAAACAAATAATGAGTCCGAGTCAAGCCTGCTGAATAGCTGCAGCTAGTTAAAAAAAAAGACTCAACCCCCCCAAACTCCACATTTCATTGAATCTTCATTTCAAAATAGCAAGTTTTTAAGTCTGCCCAAGTGTAAATCTTTTGTTAAAACCAGTCTGATCTGCAACAAATATTTCATCACTTTCTCTTGTAGAAAATTGATAAATATTGCTTTCAACACAAAATAAAATATTGTTGTGGATAAATTATTTCCAGATCTCTCCCCCAAGTTCTTGTTAGGATACTGACTTTGCTTTGAATTAACACTCGTTTGCCTTTCTTGGTAGGCAAAGAAGATCATAATCTTTTCCATTCAAGAGGCAAAATAAAGAGAACAAAGTCAAGAACACTTACAGAAAAAGAAGATAAGCTCCCCGTACGTATCTTCTGCCAGTACAGGAAAAACTACCTATAGAGCAGCACTAACATGAAGGAGGGCATCCAAGGGTAAAAACAGAAAGCTTTTAACACTGATTGGGGTGGGGGGGAGGAAAGGGGACAAAAGTTCAACTTAATATAAAACCTGAAAATTGGTAGCTGACTTTTATTACAGAACTGGAAATAGCCAAACATTGTTGCTACCAAGAGCTTAATTAGATTGTTGCTCACATTTTTGGACCCATTCTGTTTTACTGACACAGCATTATGCCTAAAGACTGTTGCAGACTGATTTTGTTACAGGTTTTTCTCAGAAGCGACATCAGATGGAGGCATTATCGTCTTCCCTTGACCCTTATTACTTGGTTTGACTCCATAGGACATACCCTTGGCTGTGCTAGAACCACTGTTCGCACAGTCAGACTGTGAACTAGACAGGGGAAGATGATCTACACAACAAGCTTTGAAGTCAACTCAGTTTTCCCATCAAGCTGAGATGTCAGCACAACCGAGGGCTAGCTTAATGCAAGAAGCAAGGCTTTATTTCCACTAGAGACCAAATATCCTGGAAGCACTGCCTACTAAATGGATTGTCAGTAATGGCATGGAAAATTTCAAAAGGGAAACGTGCGTTAGTCTAAGCTTGGATCCATTAGCCAACTCAACAGGTGGAGGAAGATAGAGCTTTGTGATGAGTCCAGAGATAAAAATGCTTGGTCAAGTGATTGGGCCTTCAAAAGGGGAGAGGAAGAGGTGGAAGGCTAGGAAGAGATAAAAGGAAAAGGTTTTAGGTTTTGTTGTTTCTTTGTTGTTTTAAGATTTAGTAAACTAACTTCTGTGAGGCAAAACGTATTAATTTTTAAAATAAAATACTTCCACAAGTTCTGGAAGCTTCAACCTTTAATCCTAAAGCAAAGAACTTGTGCCCATGTTTAATTTTACTGTGGTAAGCAGATGTTTGTACAGCCCTGGAGAGCTGCATTGATGTAAAGCTAATCATTTGCAGATACGTTTGCTGAATCAAGACCTCAATAGTGAGATATTAGCCTGGGTTATCCAACACTTGCTCAGATTCAGAAAGACATTCCCACAGAAGGGTCATGGATTAGTAATACTGAGGCTCAGCTACACTGCATTCATGCCACTGTGTGCATTTTCCACCTTTACTCAAAGGCAGAATACGGCCTACCTGCTTGTATTTTCACTATGTGAAATGTTACTGGCTATTTTCTGTGTTTCCACAGCCAGAGTCCAGACAACTGCTGGACGAACTGGGTCCAAATGGGAAAGGAAGAATCACCTTGGTAGAACAATTGATCAGTGAAGTAAGTTACTGCTTGCTGAAGTTTCCCTTTCCAACTCACTGACCATTTACTGCATGAATATTAGCTTGGTATGCAACTTCAACTTTATGCTTAGGAGGCAACATCCTTGCAATACAACTGACTGTCTTCAGATTGAAAGAGCATTTTAGAGAAGCAGCAGCCTATTTTACATTTGTATATGTTCTCCCCAAATTTCTATTTGGCCAGTGTGTAAGCCATTCTCCTCTGGGTTTGTCAAGGCCATACAGAAAGAAAAATACATCAATTTTATAGTTTAGGGTCAAGTCCTCTGCATAGCAAAAGCAAGCATAACCTCTACCTTTTTGCTGTATGGTACGGTGCATCCTGACTGTGGGATCTAGTTTTATTGCTCTTGTTACATGCATTTACTCTGGCTTTGAGCTAGATGACAAACATTTTCAGAAGAAACATGAAGAAAAAAATACCACACAATTTGAACATTTCTGTCTTGAGCATAAAGTCCATTTTCAAACCAAATTGGCATAATACTAAAACAAGGTGGAAGCTGAAGAATCTTTATGGCTTTTAACAGCTCACCTTCCCTCTCCTGTGCATTCCAGGGAGCTGACCCAAACTGCATCAGTGACGAGGACCGACCTGCTCTCACAGTTGCTGTCCTTAACAAGCACGCAGAAGCAATCTCCCTTCTTGTGCAGAAAGGTGCTGACATTGACCAGCAGTCAGGACCGTAAGTGAGCATTGATTCTTTGCCTCGGGTCTTTTGAAGTTTTACCAAAAAAGCACTTGTGCTCCAACTTTAGAGAGGATTAACCTCCCACCTCTCCTCCACAAATCTGTAGTCGAGAAGCTCCTTTCAAAGCCAAATTTAAAGAAAGCCAACCTGCAACTGAGCAAAGATAATAGTATTCACAGTCCTTCTTTCAGCTGCCAGCTTTGAAGATTTCTCATAATTTCTGTTAGGAAAGCTGCTGTTCTATTCAACTCCTTCCCCTATCCACTTCCAACTTAATACAATAAACCACACTAAAGCCTACAAAAAAAAAAAAATCACTGCAATTCCTAGTGTATTCTATATCCTCCTATTCATTTTCCTTAGTTTAATTTGCTAGACCACTTCTCCATGTGCCAGAACAGTGTCCTTAAGTAATAAGTACATTGCTCATTCCTCCTATGCAGGCACAACAACACTGCTCTCCATGAGGCAGTTCTGCTTGGACTGGAGGGAGAGGAGTGCGTCCGAGTCCTGCTACAGTAAGTACTGCAGCTGAGCCTCTAGCTCAGCTACAGGCTACCCACAGTCTGCTTGCACAGATCTAGTTGGCAATACTGAAGGGCCAGAGCCTGCCCGAGGCTCAGCGCTCTCATCTCACAGTTGTATCCCTGCAGGAAGAGGCATCCAGAAATTCTGAAGTTACTCTGCATCAACATTTACCTACAAGCCACTTCACTAATTCCAGTAACTTGGAATGAATTTAAGTAGCTTAAAACAATCTGTTCTTTACTTACAGCTGCAATGCAAGCATAAAAAAGAAGAATGCAAAAGGGCAATCGGCATACGATTTGGCTGTTACAGCTGGAAATAATGAAGTTATTTCATTGTTCGTAAGTAAGCTTGGACAGGGAATGTCGGACATCAGCGTGTGATTGCAACCGCCTTTTCCCCAAGATGGAGCTGGAGGTTCTTTGAGTTTGGGAGCACCTAAGCACACGCGTCCAGTTCTGTCTGCAGACTTCATAACCCCGTACAATCAACTCAGGCCCTGTAACAGCCAACTATTTTGTACAAGGTTCCCCCATTCCTTCCCAGCAGTTCAGAGCACAATTCTTCACTGTCTGCGCTCTGTTCTGCAGGATTTATTTTCTTTTCCAAACCTCTGCAAGGAGAGAGACCAACCAAACCTTCTAAGGCACAAGGACGTTTTAAGAAGACCTGATGAACACTGCTTAAGACAGTTTGACACTCAAGTAATAGCACTGCAAGCTGTACTTTGATTAGCTTATTTTCTGTTTTGAGGTTAAAATGGCATTCAGTGCAGCTCACTGCATTAAAGGTTAGATTCTTTTCCTCCAGAAAACTGAGTAAAATTACTTTGCAGTTTTGCCTTCAACTTTTATTTATAAATGCACCAACATGAGGCAGCAGCCAACTACAAATAGAAGTTTACAAGGATACCAGGCACACTAAGATTTGGTATAATTAGATATTATTAGCCAGAATCCTAAATCCCTGAAGGAGTTTTAAAACTCCTTCCCCTTTTTATTTCCAAAAGTATCCAAAAGCATTGGTATATTCAGTATAAAAATGGAAGTGCCTGCCAGCTCTTGCAAGAAACACAAGTTTCTGCACCAGAGCTACCAGCATCTCCAAAATGGAAACAACTGGGTTTAAAAAAAAAAAAGAACAAATAAAACCACAAGTAGTAATCCTTAATTGAACCAACAGGAAGAACAGGAGAATCCCTGCAAAAAAAGATTACGTATGCAGGGCATCAAACCCCAGGTACTTCCCAGACAGACTCAGGTGAGTGACGGAGAATTCAGCCTGCTTCTCACAGAGACGGCCATTCTGAAAGCAGTCTCGGGAAACACAGTCATTCCGTCAAATTGGCAGTGCCAGTGCAGACATACAAGACAGATGTCACCGGCAAGTGAGAAGCTACAGTAGCCTAGGGGACCAGATTCTCTATGTCACGACGCACACTCTTGGCTGCATCTTCAACCTCGGTCACCTTCTGAGAAATTTCTTTTTTCTGCAAAGAATAAAAATAACATATTACTGTCTACCACTAAATTGAGCATCGTTCAGCTTCAAGGGGAAAGTGGGCTACGTCTCCCACAAGGCAAAGGCTGAGAACCGGGAGTCGGGAAGCAACAAACCACTTTGGCAGTACTGTGGTAAGGAACCAAGAGGCCAGCTAAACAATCCCAAAACTAGAAACTAAGTAACACTTCCAGAGTCACGGGGGTGTAGAAGAACATCACGGTACAGATGCGTACGTACAATTGCATTTTTCATTCGTTCTTTGTCCAGCTTCAGGAATTCCTGCAGTGTCAGGTTGGTAGGATCTTTCTGAAGGGAGAGAAAAGCGCAGCCCGCGGAGTGTTTTTTGTGTTCCTTCCTGAAAAGAGGGAAAAGGAAAAAAAAAAAAAAAAAGAAAGAAAAGTAGCTCACAGCAAGACACACGCAGCCGTTCTTCCCTGCCAGGCATCTCGGTCACCAGCAGCGGTTCCACCTCTGCCGC
>NW_008794167.1:450367-478871 GCF_000699145.1 Aptenodytes forsteri | reverse complement strand
CCCAAAGCGGCATCAGCCGGGGCGCAGCCCTCACAGCAGTGCCAGTGAGGGCAGGCAAGAAGCGCCCTTGTAATTCCTGAGGAGCTTGAGGTACAGCATGAGCCAGCAGGAAAAAAGATGCTTTTCTTAAAGCCTCCAGCACAAATCCAAGGGGAAGGAGGACAAGTTTGCCACGGGTGTTGGGGGTTTTTTTTTTTTTTTTTAATTTACACCCATAAGAAGGTGCCACAGGTTTCTGTGTTGACAGAGCTGGTAGAGAAGCACAGCGGGAAGGGTCCTGTTGAGGCAGGACCCGCACAGAGATGCTCCCACTGCTCTGTGGCAATGGCTGCCTGTTCTTGCCAGAGGCAGCTGCCCTTCCCCTCCCGCAAGCAGCAGGAGCGGCTGAACTCATGGTCTCTGCCTCACTAACGCTGCCTGCCTGGAGGAGGAAGCGGGACCCAGCCATCTGGCTTGCTGCCACAGGGGCAGGAGGCAGCTGGTTTTGCGGGGAAGAACCAGCTACTCATCCATCACAGCAGCAGGGGCTCAGTTTCCTGCACTGTCTGACGCAGCAGGCAGTGTTTGCTCAGAGAGAGACTCCTCCAGAAAAAATGCAAGGGCTAGAGGGAAGCAACCCCGTGGACCAGGTTACCTCCTGGAGCAAGCTGATGTAAGCAAAGTAGTCGGACACAAGGGATAAACACGGCTTAGCTCAACCACTTGCTAAGAGCTTATCATCACAAGCAGGTGGGTCTGCAAAGAAGCACCTCCTCACACCACAGGTGGCAACAAATGGACCAGGCAGACTTTTGCTTCTTCCCCAAGACTGAATCTGAAACCAGAAAAGCAGCATTCAGCACATATGTGTGCAACATCAGGAGTCTCAGGGAAGACTTCTCTTTCAAAGTAAACTGCAAAGTATTACTTCTACAAAATTACTGACTACTACGCAGAATGATCCCGGTATTTACCCAGCTCAGCCACTGTAGATCAATGAGCATGATAAGCTGACCACAGTGGGCAGCTTCCTGGTTGTGAAGCATCAGAGCTCAGACAAGCACGTGGAAAGGTTCGGGCTTTGCTGCTCTATTAGAAAAGGGTAAGTAAGGTTCCACCTTTATTCTCCAGGAAAACTTTGTTCTGTTAAACTGGGCTGTGTTTGGCAGCCACAATCACCGCTACAGTCACTGCGCAGCTCAGGGAAGCATGGCGTAATCGTGTCATTAAGCAGGGTGGATGCTGGCTTTCTAATCGCAGCTAACGTAACTCATCACACTGGTCTCCGAGGCACAGAGGCACGCAGAGGGGTAAAAGCAGATGGTTTGTTTCATTGTGTACCTTGAAGGAGTCTCATCCATTGCAGAGAAAGCCAGCTGTGTGTTCAAGCAGTGGCCTTAAGCTGCTACGAGCCATTCAGGCTTCTCATTATTCAATGTTTCGGGAAGGAAATGTTCTCAAGAGGAGGCTGGAAGCGGTCCCTGTGCAGCCACAAAAAAGAGATGGAGCTGCAGCAGCTATTTTATAGCTACTTCAAAGGCTGCCTAATTCTGGTGCCGACCTAGTGAGGGCAGGTAAAGCTCCCTGGCAACCCTGGTGCATTTCCCCAGGGCTGCCAGCCCCTATCAGATTGCACACCTGATTTCACATAGTGCCTGTTACAAGGCTGGCCTCAACCTCCTGTCCTCAGGAGACTCTTGCTGAAAGTGGGGGGTGAATTCCTGCTCACCAAACAGTGCCTCTGTGCTCACCCATATAATCAGCAGAGTAAAAGAAACATGTCTCTTACAGACAGCTTGAGCTGCCAAGAGGAAATAATGCACAGATACTGCAGGCTTCACCAGTGTCCTTCAGATCTGGTTTGCTGGGATCCCTTTGCAAGTCAGGAAGGTCGTCTTGAGTCACAGCTCTTCGTCTTTTGCCCAGACCATCAACAAAGTGATCCTCAAGCCAGCCACGCTTGCAACCTGTTCTTGCCAAAGCCGTTAAACATGTCTCTTACAGACAGCTTGAGCTGCACAGATACTGCAGGCTTCACCAGTGTCCTTCAGATCTGGTTTGCTGGGATCCCTTTGCAAGTCAGGAAGGTCGTCTTGAGTCACAGCTCTTCGTCTTTTGCCCAGACCATCAACAAAGTGATCCTCAAGCCAGCCACGCTTGCAACCTGTTCTTGCCAAAGCCGTTAGGATCAACAGGGAAGGATCTCATGGAAAGCAGTTCAAAGCCATGCCAGATTTTCTCAGGCAGCACTAAGGAACAGGGTGTGGAGTGTCCTCCACATAAGATAACACCAGGAGATCAAAACTTAAGCCTACAGTCCCAGGACTGTGGGATACAATATGTATAGCAGTTAACTGGCTGATTTTCCAAGAAATATAGGCAAATTAGCAAGTAACAAGCCATGTCCACATAAATGCTGGTGGACCTGTGAAGTTGCAAAGCGCTTTTGTGTTTCTGCAGCCTGCAGAACAGCAATATTGATCTCCATCTGCTGTAACCTTTAATGAGCTCACAGTCTCCCTGAAGAAGGCAAGTGTTGGTATTTCTGCTTTTCCAGGTGACAGACAGATCCAAAATAGCTGAGGTGCAAAGGCTCAAAGGCACTTCATTGCCTTTGAGGATCTGGGGGTAAATGAACCACCTGGATAAAACAAGTGGTCTGCAGCACAGCAGGAATCCCAGGGCTGTTCTAACACCTTCTTCACTTGGCATCCTCCCTCTGAGGGACAAAGCCACAGAGGCGTAAGCACAGAACAAGAAGCTCCTCAAAATCTTCACGGTCGCCTTTGAGAACACGATACAGAACTGGTCATCTTCTTCAGACTATCTTTTATCTCCTAATTCTGGCTGGCAAGGGAACAGCCGGCTAGGGCCTGCATGTGTGTGGCTTCTGTGTGGATGCCCAGTAGAGAAATAAGGAGTTTCTTGCCTTGCACCGCTGCCCACACACACGCTTTGCATCCTCTATCAGCCATACTTGAGTTTGCTAGATTTCAGTGAAATAAGATGATGGAGAGACAGCTTAACAAACAGTATGACTACAAGTAGGCTTTTCCAAGGGAAGGGCTTTAATTCCATTGATAAAGACAGGTATTTTTTTCTTTCCAAGTACAGCTAACTCATAACATCAGTAACATCAAAAATTTTCACATAGTCATAAAGCAAGCAGAAATGTGCACGGATGTTAGGGCACACAACACTTGGATGGGTTCTTTTTCCCTCCCACTAACACTGTTTTTGTTTTGGTAACAATGTACATTGGCTACCACAAAAACATACTTTGTGTCCATCTCTCTGCTGTTACCAAAATGAAGACTCCATTAAGGCAACTACTACTATAGCCAGGTACCCAACAGGTATACACAGTGGATTAAGAACAAAGAAGTCACATTTGTTGTGTAGCTCTCTGTGGGGCTTGATGTGAAAGGAACAGCGCAGTGGATGTGACTCGTATTTAAAATGCACAGACTGACCTTCGGTCAGGCAGCAGAGCAAACTGCCAGCTTACTGTTCATCTGCAATAAAAGTCAGGGAGAGAGAGAAGCTGCTAAACTGTGTAAAAGGACTAGACACCACTACCAGAGAAACTGTTTGGGGTTTGTATTTTTTTTAATTCTTGGTTATTTCTATTTATTCTTTCCTCTCCTCTTTACTTATACTTAGAGCCCTGAAATCACAGCCTAGATGTGGAACCAGCCAAGAACCGGAACTGGTCCACCTCTACCCTCTCCTCCCTCCAAGCTGCAAACAGATTGCTTCTACAGACCAGAGCCTGCATTTCAAATGTTACCACTGACTTTTGTTCTGGGTTTCTTCTAGCCAGACAGTCTGTAGCAGAAGGAGGTGGATGCTGGAGCCTGCAAGGCTGGCTCTGTGGTTAGAGGTGTGCCCAAAGGGCTGATCTGCAGCATCAACAACTGGCAGATAGGTTGTAAGATTTCGAAGAGCTGATTTGGCAGCTGTTGTGTCCTACCTTGCCTAGCTACAAACCCGCTTGACATGTTGTTCCTGAACACAAAACACTGCGCACTATAAGAACTTCACATTGAGCACAGGGTCAACGAGGGGAAAGGAAGGCAGTAGGGAAGGAGCGGAAGAAAGACATCTCGTCTGAGCCTTGCATTTGGGATCACATGAGTTCACACACTCTTCATTATTCCTAAAACATGGTTCCAGTATTGCTGTTCTGGCACATGTAGGGCTTTCCTAATGTTAGCATCCAGCTAGATGCACCAATATCTTATTTCCCTTCACAGATTCAAGACATGGTTCCTAACAAAGCAATCAAATCACAGAAACACTGTGGATGATTTAAGTTTAGACGTTCATTTCCCATAAACAAAAACAGAAATGAAAAACCTGCTACTTTTTTTGGATAGGTTTCAAAATTTGAAATCCATGGGTCCCCTCTGAAGTGACAAGTATTTTTTTGTTTGGGGTTATTTTCTTGTTTGTTTGTTTGTCAATGAGGCTCTCCAAAGTAACAGTGGCAGGAAAACTCCCCATAAAGAATTTCAGTCTTCCAGTGGTTTCAGCATGTCCCAGTTGGCATTTCCAGGCCTCTCCCCTTGGAGCGTAGGAATCAATCCTCTTGGATTGCAGTTTCAGCACACAACATAGCACTGCTGACATTCAAAGTCCTAGGGATAAAGGCATCGGTGCGTTCCAGCTCTCACATGGCAGCCAACGCCCTCCACTGAAAGCCGTGGTAGTTCTTTGCTTGACAGATTGGGCTTTTCGCAGACCCCCAGACAGCTCCAATGGATCAGCGCCGCAGCCTGAGAAAGAACGCGTGCTTGCACTCCTTGCTGTCCAACGGATAATATTTGTCATAAAAATCCAAAATGTATTCTTCAGTCTTAAATCCAAACTTTTGGTAGAGCAGCATAGCAGGGTTGCTTGCAGAGACGTGAAGGGTTACGTCTTTGCCCATGCAGGTCTGCCAAGGAAGGGGGGGAGTGGGGAAAAAAAAAAAAAAGTATCACAGCAAAAGAATGAGACAGCCTCTGGGGGAATGCGGAGGTGAAGAGATTCATCATTTCAGGTATTCAGGTTACTGAGGAAATGTGAGAAAATCGCAGGCCTCGACACAGAAGTTACCACACATAGCAACAGCTGAAAGGCAAAGGGAACACTGCTGTTCCTCTGAGCCTTTGTTTCTGGGAAACATGGACTCTCTGACAATGAAAGCAGGTTTTGGACTATAATTTGTCAGCTTTCCGTTGTCAATTGCTAAGTAATTGTTAATTAAAAATAATCTCGGTGTACAGCACTGATCTCAAATACTTATTAACAATGGCCTGAAGAAAAGACAAAACATGCCAGAGGATCAGGCGCCGCGCTCCTCCCCGTCAGCAAACAGAGCTGAGCTCTCTGGGACCATGCGAGCAGCCCCAGCACACCTCTGGGCTGTCATGCTGGAATTCCTGTCTATCCCACCCAGCTCCTCTCCCATCCTTCAGGGCACAGCACTCGCCTCCTGAGAAGGCAGGGAGTTCAGTTCAGACAGCAAATGGCATGGATGAAGTTACCTTAAAGATCCCAGATTATCCTAACCAGCAGCTCTCTGATAAAGATGCCGATATAATAATTTTTCCCTGCTTTCATCTAGTGTTTTAATAGCATTCTATTTATATTGAATGTATTGTAACTCTAAGTGGGAACAGTAACACCCTTTAGGAAATTTCCATGGTAGATTATTCAAAGGGAAAGCTCTCACAGGGATTTAAGGGGGGGGGGGAGGAGAGAAGTAAAATAATCTGGATTCATTTTTGGGAAAAGGAAGTTGGAATGAGATATTAAGAAGATGCAGTTTGGTCCTCTGGGCCAGATGCATTAGAGGATAACTTCTGAAAACAAACCCATCATCAAGGCATCATTTGCATCAATACATTTTCTGTTAGATTATGCTGTTCCCAAGAATCCATCCCCAAACTCAGCACGCTGATCCAAGAGACCCTTAATCCAAACAGCGTATGAAAGTGGCTCTAGCTGCAGAGAGCAGACCCTGGTGTCAGCCCAAGCAGGCTGCAAAGCAGCACATACAATCTGGTGATTGAGGAGCAGAAGGTCACAACCACCATTTCTTCTCTTCCATGACTAAATGCCTTCTACCACTGACAGATACTCAGCAATGGAAAAATAAATCTAACATAAGCCAACAATACACTGTTGATCTCTCATTGCTAGCAAGCCTAATCAGCCTCAAACCTGCCTAGCTCTCCTCAATGTGGTAATTTTATGCTAGTCTACCTGCAAGCAGAATTAGGTTAATTGGGTGTGATACATCCCACAAAAAGCTGTGATGATTTTCTACAGCTGACTTGCCAACACATCCCAACTCTGCTGGAGAGACATGAGTCCAGCCGCTGGATCCCTGCAAATCTTGGCGCATCACTTGCGCCTGTTCTCACTAGGTGTTGACATCTCACATCAACAGACTACAGTTGAGGGCAATTTACTTAAGCACTTTACACAGAGACGCTTGGGAAATGTAAGGGGTGAATTTAAAGTAGATTGGTTAGTGGCTGTGTCAACACGTAGAGCAAAGAGAGGTGGACACTGCAGAGAGCTGTGTAGGTAGAAGAGTTACCCTCGGGTGGCCCGGAAGAGCTACCCTCAGCGGAAACTGCTTTTCCAAGGTACAGGTCACTGTTCCCAAGGCTCTGCCAGCACTCCCTACCTCTCTTCAGCCAAATGAGTATGAGGAAAAAGAGTTTCAATGGTGAGTTTTTGCTAGTGCAGCTCACCTTGACTAAAACAAGTTAAGAAACGTTTCGTATCGGCAGCTCTGCCAAGAGAGTTCAGGGAGTGGTAAAAAACTGTGAGCCCTGAAGAGGCACAGTTGGGCTCTGAAAAGGACATCTGTCTGCATCCTGACTCAAAATTAAGCTGGCTTTCCTGCAATTTAATTCAAGAAAGTGAATGGAATTAAGGCCACCTGAATAACAGTATTCATTCAGAGATTTAATGAAGTTTAACTACTTTAATACCACCCGTTTAGTTAGCTCAGATTAATTTTCCCAAGTGTCCCTATGGAACAAAGCCCAGTACAAGCTAGTTTGAACAAATTTGAATGAGGTTGCAAACACTTATTCTTTATCTTCAACTTAGCTGGATTTGAACCAGAGTATTAAAAGTGAAAGAGAATGATTAAGATCAGTAAGTGATTTAATGCAACGGCCCTGGTCATGGAATAAACCTCCAGGTGTAGCCAAGAAAGCTGCAACAGATTCTAACTGAACCTCCCCACTATTATCTCATTTTCTCCTTTAAACCCCTAATTTATGGTATTACTGTTATGTGAACTATTGACCACTGAAGAACACAAAGTTAAGCCCAAGACAGTCAAAGTCTACAGCACCTTGCTAATTCTGAGGACCTGTCCAGTATGGTTCTAAATACATTTTAGTTTCTGCTTTTGAAGCGATTTCCCCCCATAAATGTTCACATGGGCTGCTGACAATCTGTGCAGGTGTGTAAGCAAAGAAAGGGCAAGGAGAAAGAGGCAGAAAGGAGGAACACCTCACTACTTCCTTTCTAATATTTGCATGTGTGCACACAAGGAAGAAGGGAGAGCTAGTTCTTTAGCAAAGACATGGGATTTTTTTCATTACCTGGATAAGATGGTAAATCATGAAGGTTGCAATCCCAGCTCTTCTCCACTCAGGGTGAACTAACAGAAAAGAGATGTAAGCTTCATTGTATTTCACGTCTGGCACCATAAAGCCAAAGGCAATAATAACTTTCTTGTAAAGGACGACAACACTGAAGTCTGGATACTGCAGGCATTCTGACAAATCAATTCCTATGGAGAAAGAGAGAAACAGCAGTTGAAAGCATTGCAAACCAAAAGAAAAGTGTCACACTTGCACGGAAATTCAGGGGTTTAAGGGCTTTTAGAAACACTCACTTGATCCCTTCCTTTTACCTTTATTTCAAAGCTCTGATATAGAGAGATGCTTCAACAAAACACACAGACAAAACGAGACCTGCTTACTAGTGGGGATTTTTGCATGGAGAAATTAACAAGGCTGATTTCCTCCCAAATGACTCGAGGATGAAACCAAAACTCAAAAAAGCGCGTTGTCTAAAACAGGATGGGGAAAAAAAAAAAAAAAAAAAAAAAAAAAAAAAAAAAAAAAAAAAAAAAAAAAAAAAAAAAAAAAAAAAAAAAAAAAAAAAAAAAAAAAAAAAAAAAAAAAAAAAAAAAAAAAAAAAAAAAAAAAAAAAAAAAAAAAAAAAAAAAAAAAAAAAAAAAAAAAAAAAAAAAAAAAAAAAAAAAAAAAAAAAAAAAAAAAAAAAAAAAAAAAAATCGTATGATCTCAGCACCCAGCTAATCTTCCCTTGGTTTGTATTCTGAGCCATATCAGCAGACTCTGCTAAGGACCCAGTTGTAAATATGCATGTGGATAAAGATACTTGCATGTGCAAATGTTTGCTGGATTGGGTCCTAGTAAGTTTGTGCCCCTTGCCCAGGGCTCCTAAAGGCTGCAGTAACATTAATGGATAAGGGTTTGCTTCTTCATTTCACCTGGGCTGGGCCAGCACCAGGTTGGTGTACACCATTCCTATTCCAGCCGGCAAATGCTGATGACCCCTTTGCAGACAAGCAAAGGGGGGCAGTTTAGAGTGTATCAGCCTGATACACTGGGTGAACCATCCCGTCCTTCCTGCAAACTCTCTCCAGACGCAGCAGACATGAAACTGGGCTTCAGCTTTGGCAGCATTACCTACCTAAGGTTCCCTTCTCTTTTCTCCACCTGGCCTTGAGCCCCTGCTGCTTCCTCTTGTGCATACTCAGCTGTTTGTGGAGCTGCACTGTGAACCTGACCACAGCTTTCAACGCTATCAAAACATTAGCTTTTCGCATGCAAATTCCCTAATCTGGGGCATGAGGCAGCCTCTCAAGCAGTGGTGGTTCTGTGAGTCAGAGGCTGGACAAAAACACCTGAGGCTGGTGATTTCTGAGTGGAGTTTGTTACCTTGCCTAATCACATTGCTGCTACAGCCTAGGAGCATCCACACAGCATGTTAGGGCCAAGCAGTGCAGTTCAAGGCACAGAAGACTGCTTGGTAATTTGTGTGGACAGGCCCTAAATGAGGTGCAAGAAATAGCGGAGCTGTGCCATAAATGTTAGTTTCAGCCTCAAATTGGCAATCGCAGATATATTTGGAACGTGGGATAACAAAATAGCAAAGTACGTTTTCCAGTAACGTTTATCACTCTTGATGAGATGCAAGACTTCATAAGGCACCAGGCACAAATAAGCGGGTGAATTATTTTCTTGCTCGAGAGTAAGCTGGGTGGAGTAAGACGTGGGAGGAATCGATTGGCAATAGGGAGCCGCGTTAATTATCTCAAGGCTGCAATTGACTGAAGTGCCTTACAGCGTGTCTGTACAGGAACGCTACATTGCCCCAAGCACACTGGCGTCGATGAAATGGTGCCGTCCCCTCAGCACGCAGTTATTCCTGTAGGAAGATGCTTAGCTCAGTATGGTTTACCACTCGCCTGCTCAGGAGATGTTTCCCGTTAGGACATGAAGGCACAAGATACCGTGAGAGACAAGAGGGAATCTTGCTTCACATCAGCTCATTTGCGGTAACTACCTGCAAACTTGTTTCTGCTTTGTGAGAAACAAGAGCAGCTCTGACGGGAAGGATTTGGAGAGGTGGAAGAACTAAGGCCTGGCTCACCCCACCCAGTGAAGTGCCTAAAACTTAAGAATTCAGTCAATGAGAGCATCACTATTAGAAGGCAACTGAGCACACCTAAGATGTCATTTACTGACGACAGCATCCCCCAAGCACACATGCTTTGGATGCCTAAACTTAGGCGGAATTACAGCTGTTTCTCTGAACAGCAGTGCTAGCTTAATGATGTCCCCTCAGCTGCATATCCCACCCCCTCCTCAGTTGTACCGGCCCGTTGTAAAGCTAAACCCTTCGCATCCACAAAGACACTGTGCTTTATCTCCTGAAGTATCGCCTCCTTGCTTACCTATCCTGCTAAAAGAGAACCAAGGTGCCATAAATCATATAATCCCAGCCTCAGAAAATTTACACCACGGAAGAGATTTTGATTCCTGTTTGGGGACCGACAGGAGTGTCAGCTTTCTGATTTAATGATGAACAGTTCACAGTTGGGTGGAACACACCCACGCTCCTTAAGTTAAATAGAACAGGGTGAGTCCTGAAGAACTTAATGAAGGTGCGACCCAACTTGGCCAGAACTTCAAATGCATTATCAGAAGAGGAGAGACTATAACAAAGGGGTTCAGCCTCTGTTGGGATTGCGAGTGTCTCTCATGAGCTCCAAAACAGCTTGTGAAAGGGAAGGTATGCCACGTTATCTCTCCCCCAAATTGTACAGTTTGGACAACGAGTAGCACAAAGAGCTCTAACCCTGACTGCAGCATATGAGCACCGCTGAACTACAAACCCTGTTGAATCACTATCTGCAAGTCAAAACATAAAGCAAACAGTTACTTGGAATAAAGGTGTGTACTGTTTGTACTGGGCTTTTCTAAATTAGTCTGCCGTGTTGTTTGCTGATCAGAAGCTGATCCGTGCAGTAGATGAACATCACTATTATTATTTTAGAAGAACTAAAGACTACAGCCTCATAACTGCCCCCATAAAGGGCAGCCACTGTCCCCAAAGAGCCTACAGTTCAAGAAATGATACATAAAAATCGATACGCAAGCTTTTCCATACCTTGCAAATACTGAGGCTTGAAGAAATAAAGGACATCACAGTGAAGCTTGCAGTTTTAAGTGCAATTCCCAAATTTCACTCCGACATATCCAGCTTATAGCTGCTAGGAAGAAACTTTCTCATGAAGCTAGTGAGCAGTAGATCTCTGGTATAAAACTGTTGACTTCAGCCCTTGATTCTGCAAAACGTTTCACTGGATGCTTAATTTTAGTAACTGACTACTCCTATTGGCATCGATGGTGTTACCCAAAACAACCTATTTCTTTAAGTGCTGTGCTAATTAGGGTCTAATTGCCCAGTTCTAAATGATCTCAAAAGACAAAGACACCAAACCCATGTCTCCATCTCAACTGCATTCCTATGACATCAGATAATGGTTTTCTAAGAACCAAGCCAGACACCAACTGAAGAAAAATTTGGCCCAAGAATATTTTTTTCTGAACAAAACCACTTCCTTCTTAGAAAACCAAGCACTGAAGGAATCTTACCAGGCCAGAAGAATTCGTGGCACATGGAGTTTATAGTGGGGATGTGATTAGGGCGAACGTAGCAGTAATCAACGGGTGCTTCTGGCTCAGCCTTCCAGTTGAGATCATTCCTGTGTGGATATGCCCGGATTTCTGCCAGCAGCCTGAGTTTTGGGGGCTTTGTCTCATAATCACGCCTGCCAGTAACATGAAAAGCAAACACAAAAGGCAAGTGAGCAACAATAACTGCCACTGCAGCTGAATGGGTACTGCCCATGAAATATTTTCTGACATGCTCAACTTGGAACAAAAGAACAGAGTCTTCCTTTCATGTGGGAAAACAGCACCCAGCTCAGCAAAAACACCCTTGTGTCAGAGGCCAGGACACTTCCCAGATCCGCAGCACGCCAAGCCAACCTCTCCTTACAGCAGGAGCAAGGAAATCACAGTTCTGACCCAAGAGCAGGTGCAACTTGCATTGAATGACTACAGTCATTCTCTGCCCTGCCCTCTCTTGGAGATTCCCTTTCCCAATGCAGAGCCAGTTTAACTACTCAGCTAAATAAAACACTATCCTTTCAGGGTTACCATAGTATACTGGGTTGTACTTCAAGGATGAGTGAGGAGCACTGCCCAAGAAAGGTGTCCTCTCCGTGGGCTGTCGGTTCACAAGCCAAGAGCAAATTCAACCTCTGACCATCTGTACCTGATGTAAGGTTTCAGGACACGGGATGTGTAAGGACTGACAATACTGTGGTCTGTCAGCAGGTCTTCTGAGCCTACCAGTCGATACAGAAACTTTGTTGTCTGCTGTCGATACCCCTTCATGGCAGGCAGCATTGTCTGTATGTACAAAAAAACGCAGAACATTTCAGGAAGATTAGTCAATGACTTAACACAGGGGAATCATATCAACAGAGGGGGAATAAGGGCCTTTCAATCCAACAGGATGGACTGGACCCACATCATGACGGTCCCACCTCAGAGGACTCTGCTGCGCACTCTCGGATTTAGCACCCAAACCTATGAGCCGCACACATCACTCAGAAAAGCACTGCAAGCGATCTCCCTCCTACATAGCATGAAAGAGCAACCACCTATTTGGGTACTTCCAGGCCTCCACCATCATTGTTTGGGCAGGGCTGGAGTACAAATACATAGACATTTATAGTGCTGACACTGATAGACAGCTGTGCTGTACAAGCATGTTCCAAGAAGAAAGGGGCTTGTGAGAGCATTGGTGGGGACACAGCCCCAAGTCACAATGAGTCTTGTTCACATAATCCTTCTCACTTTGGGAGTCAGATAACCTCAAGGCAACACTGCTGCCTGCAGCAAAAGCTCTAAAATAACCAGTGCCAAAAGCTCACTTAGATTTGGAAACACTCACCTGGTATCTGTCCAAGATCCTGAAGTCCTGGCTAGTAGTTCTGTATGTTGCTTGCCCTACTGGGGACCTGGAAACACCTCCTTCTTTGGCTCCGTAAATCCCATCAACCAAGAGCAGTGCAGCATTCACAACTTGGTCCAAGTCAAAGAGCGGCAGTCCTCTCTCCCTCTTGGCCTGCCTGACTATCAGCTTGCGCCTCAGTCTCCGGGCCTCTGGGGTCATGCTCGTGGCATTGGGACAGGCTTCCAGTCTCTTCAGCAGCAGCTTCTCCTCATAAATGCTAACAGAGGTATGCTTGGGAGCTCTGGGTTTAGCATCCTTCTCCAGCTGTGGCTTCCTCTTGTCTCGCCCCCTCACCTGCAGCGATGCATTTGACTCTTCAGGATCTTCACTGTCACCTTCCATCCTTTCTGTTTTTTCTTCTTCGCTCTCTACCTCTTGCTTGATCTGCTCAGCTGTCTTCACTTTTTTTCTACTTGCTATCACAGTGCCAGCACCAGCTGTCCCACTGGGAGGGGGCACATACTCTATTCCTGGGTCTATGACTCCATCTCCTTCCATTTCCTCATCATCTGTTCAACAGATCAAAATAATCCAGGAAAAAAATGTAAACGTCAAAGCCCCATTTCAAAAAGGGTTGTGACAGGACTTTTCTGCTAAGGAGAAATAATGCGGGTTTACGCGACGCGCTCCATTTTCTATATACCTCCTGATTTTGGACAGGAGACGCCATAAGGAGTCCAATTTCAGGACACAGAATCAATCCTGCTCCTAAAGAGTCTTGCAGTTTCGCATCCAAAAACATGGCACTCCTGAGCTGCAAGTTCATGCTCTTTGACAAGTGTTAAATTGTTGAAAATTCCTGAAGACTGGGGATCAAATGGTCAAGCTGGGGAGCTGTATCTTCAGCTAACATACCCTGGAGAAGTTCTGTTTAAACTGAGGGAACAGTTAGGAGTCACAGAAGCACAGGATTTGTCCCTCTACAGAACGTGACTATCTTTCCTTCCAACAAGAAATGCTTTATTCTCGACTTCCCCAATTAGATTGAGGTCTGGCTCCTTAAGGAACTAAAAGCATTCAGCCTGCATCACTGCTTTGCAACCTGACTGAAATGTAACATTTGTTAATTGGGATGTTTGAACTTATAGAACTACTGGAACATTACCATGAGAATTAAATTTCTCCCATTTAAGAAACAGTTGAGGCAAAATTAGAGTTGCTATCTAGCAGCGTAATCTGTGTTGCAGTGAAATGCTTATGCTGAGAGGTGCAGCGGTTGCTAGGTGAAACCTTCTACCCAGTGTTTATTCAGGATCCCTCAGAAGACAATAATGGTGGTTCCTTCTGGCCTTAGAAGCTGGCAATACAACTATGGAAAACTAATAAAGATTTACATGCAACTAAGACAAACAGAATTTTACCACTTACTTTCTATCTTATCTTGAAAACATCCTGCAGCTCATTGGAAGTTTCTTTTTTTTTTTTTTTAACATCTTCCTTAACCGCTATGTATGGCTTATTATTAAAGAAAAAACATGACACCTCTTACCATGAAAGAGAGCCTGTGGTGGCATGACATCTGGGATGAGATCTGCTTCTGAGAGAAGGCTGGGAGTAGCTGAATGCGAGGCTGGAGTGCCAGGAGCAGAGAAGTCCAGAGATGGGGAAGGAGAAGGGCTTGTCAGAGGAGTGCGATCTGAAGAGCTCAAGGAGGAGAAGTCAATCACCTCTCCTTTCTCAAGGACGATATCGGGACGACGGCCTCGACTGGTAAATTTAACAGGAGTGGAGGAAGTACTCCGGTCCAGAAAGCCAGCTGCCTCCTTCTGGGCTCTCCGAATATCCTTGGCTTCCTGAGTACGAGATCTCTTCTCCTTCAGCTCCATGGCCGATTCGACTGGATTGCGGCTTACCCGCTTCCTGAGTCCTTCCACAGTAATGATGGGATCCAGAGGTGGCTTTGAAGCTGCTAAAGAAGTAGTTTGCTTATTCTAACAGACACTGAGCTCCTGCAGTCACTGGATACATACTATACAGTCAGAAAAACACATTGACCACAAATCTTAGAAGATGTATTTTCAAAATACACAAGAAATTCACTCTGGGACATGTAGCCAATGCACCACTAAAGCCTCATTTAAGCCCCAATTCTGCTCCTCTGCACAGAAGGGAATTTGCATCTAGTGCAGACAAAACATAAAAAAATCCTCCCCAGGGTAAAGAGAGGCAGAGAAATTGTAGATTTCAGCTACAAAAACCTGAACAAATCTCAAAACCTTTAAATCGGTTAGCACAATGCAAAAAGGCAATAAAATATAACAGGCTTCTCATACTACAGCATATGCAGCATAGTCCTCCTAAATCAAGCACTACAGCAGAGCTAAACTAAGAAAAAAAAAAATCATGCCCTGTAACTGTCCATACACACAAACACATTGTTTTAAGTAAACTTTTCTCATGTCTTCCAGCTCTGTCAGCTCTGTCCCAGCTGGGAACCTACACACCACTGGGGAAAGAGTTACCTTTTGCCTTTAGTGCAGATGCAGACAACTTCTCTCCTTCAGGTTTCATTGTTGGGGGTTTATTATGAACCAGTTTCCACCACCCCGGTTCTCCAAATTCCTGTGCCCCTGAGCGGAAAAACAAGGGGCTCCCCACAGAGAGACAGCCAGCAACCGTGCTCCACCATGTTGAGGTCTTTTTCCTATGATGGGAGAGGGGGAAACGTGTTAGGTCCCCACTAGCCAGCTGTGCTTTCATCCTGAAGCCTCCTCCCTCCTCCAAGATGGAAAGGGCAGAGTGCTTCTGCCACTGGCACTGATGCAGGGGGATGACGTACTCCCTACAGCCCCATCCTCAAAGAGGCTAAAGATCAATTCATTTCTTCTCAAACAGAGAACCACTCCGAAGGGCAAGCTACAATGTACTGGTAGGCTCTGATGCACAAAGCGCTGTGTACATGTGCTCCATAAATGCCATGCAAATGCAGCAAGGCGAGACGCAATTTTTCTTTTGTCAATGAGCTGCCATACGCCGAGCCTACAGAGGAGAGGTCTTCCCTGCCACTGGAACCCCCAGCTTTCAAATACTGACGTTGCTACCTTCATTAACAATTTGACAATACAAGAACGGGAACAGGATCCTAGCGATAGCTGTGTTGACCTGACATTGCAGAGCCGTATTCCATTACTGAAGATGGCAAACAGGACTCTGGGTGTACAGGATGGGAGAGGCAAAGGAAAGGTAGTGATAAAGGCATCACTTCACACAGAAGGAAAGACAAACTTAATTTAAATGCCTGCCTTGACTACTTTGACATTTCATTTAGCAAAGCACGTTCCCAGAGCTGTAGGATAGGATCCCTAAGGCTGAATTCACAAAGGGAGTTGGGATCTGACCACTCTGCCTTCCATGGCTGCAGCCTTGTCAGGCATGGCAGAGAAGCAGAGCTAGGGGTCTGAGAAATAAATCACCGAGGACAACGGAGCTGCAGGAAGTGGCAAGGTAACAGGGTATGTATGCTTGTCCCACAGACGCATGCGATATATACTGGAGCCCCATCTCTGCTTGGGGATTTCTGCCATAAAACTTCTCCTGCAGCATGGGGAAGAGGATCCCTACTAGTCAACATACCAGTCAACCACACTCACTGAACTATTTCTGAAGCACGCTTTTGGCCACTTGGAGGCAGGGAGCTGCATTTAAGCCTTTCATTCTGCAAGGCTCTGCTGCATTTAAGCCTTTCATTCTGCAAGGCAGTGTACTCTACTGGGCATCTGAGCACTTTTTGTTCCTCTAAGAACTGGTCACAGAGCTAACTAAAACATCATTTAGGGAAGAAGTAAGAAGAAATATTTAAAAATTGCCTCTCTAGCCAATAACTGAGGTACTCCCTTGGCTACTAGAGAATCAGGTTCATGGTGTAGGGTCTAAACCCTTATTTGCACAGGATCTCAGGATTCCTCCTTGCCTTTGCACACCTCCACTGGCAAAAACTTCACAGTACTTGGGCTAGGCTTGGCCAAGCAGGTATTCGCTGCTGTCTGAGTGTTACCAGTTACACACCTTGGGGTACTGACCCTCAAATGTGGGGCATTAAACTCAAGTGCCCCAGATCAGAGTCCGGAGCGTTACAGTAAGTCTGGATAAGCTGTGCTTTAATATGCCAAGGAAGTAAAGCATAAACCTTGAACCGCTACACACATGGTTCAGCTGTCCCTGCTCCATCAGTGGCTTGTCCAGGCAAGTGGGAAGACTACGTCTGAGGCCAGTAATCACTTCATCTGAATTTAATCAGAGCAAGGAGTGCCCAGTTCCCAGGGCAGGTCTCAAAAGGCAGCAGCAAACCCTGGGAGGTGATGGCTCCCTGAGCGAGGGACAATGGGCCATCAGCTGCCTTCCTGTCAGGGTCCCTGTTGTTTCCAGAGGGGACAAATGCTAACATTTCTGAGAACAGAGCAAGGAGGCACAGACAAGCAATGAAAGCAAAGCCAAAGAGCAAATCTGGCTAGGGAGAAAGGCCAGATCTTACAACAGAGAAATCCCTGGGGAAGAAAAGAAGCTGTGAAGTCAATCAAATCTACAACTTCGGAGACTTGGTCAGTTCCCTTCCTGCCTCTGTAGCACATGCATTAACAGTGAGACGGGTTTGACAGCTTCAGCACGCTCAGAAAAGATGTGCCGTTCACCTATACAGCTCACAACTCATCATGCTGCGAAGGCTGCCCTTTACGAGAAGGGTTCTTACCCTGACAGCTTCTTTCTTTGCACACACTGAAAAACATTTCAGTGGTTTGTAATGCCTGCTATGTAAAAGCTATTTTATTAAGATCCAAAACAAGCTAACAGACAAGGCACAATTTTCATTTTTGGAGAACTGGGTCCATGCAAGCTTTATAGCCAAGTAAGATGGTACTTTGCTGGACCTCTTTTTTTTTTTTTTCTTTAAAGCCCAGTGACATCAGGACTAGCCCGTCTGTTGTGTCTATTTAGAAATACTCAAAGGCTTTGCAGGTTCATAGGCTACCTACAGGAAGATAAGAAATAACCCAAAATATATGCATTTACATTGCTTTTGTGTGACATTCTTGGGGTTGTTTTTCCCTACTAAGAAATGCTTATTCTTTCTCAAGAGTACCCCTCATGCCTACATTCAGGTTCTCAGTATTAAATCCTCCAATTTTCTCACTAGTGAGGCTCAATAGAGACATCACCAAATTAACCAGGATCCTTGTCCATCTGTATAACAGGTTTTAATTCCTTTGGCTCACCAACCAGACCTTCAGGGAAACATCACGTCTTTACCTGTTTCCTAATAAGAAAGTCCAGTGTTTCTCAATAAAAGCACAAATATCTTCTTTCCATCTGAAGTACCCCTGACGGCCCGTTCCTTCCAGAGACAAATTGTACATTGCCAGCATGACAACCTGGAACAGAAAGTGTTGGATACAAGTGAATCTTTTCTGTTTCATCTGCTGAACTGCCTCCCCACAACTGCCACACACACAAATTTTTGCTCCCTCATAAATATCTTGTTTTTGCAACATCTCATAGGCAACTTCTGCAATCCATCTTCCTGCTTTCATGCTGCCCATTCTCGTCTTTCTATTGTTAGATGCACATTCTCCCAGAGACTTCTCCATCCCAGGGGAATAACAAGCTGCCTAGTTATGCAGGTTTATGCTGAGATACAAGCTTTTGCAGCAGTTGTATAAATGAATTATATCACAACTGGGATCTGAATGTAGTGTGGAGGTAGGGAAAAAGTCTTTCAAAAAAATGGTCACAAGTAATCCCACTATCTAATCCATCTAGTGACAATCATCCTTCTAAATACTTACTGTTACATTTCAAACTGAACAGACTGTAAACTCTCTGTAAAATTACATGATATCAATTACATGAAATTGTTCTGGGTATAGGAGAATTAAGTTTGTCTCCAGGTGATCTTCATTAAACACAATCCATTTACAGCTCATTCACGTGCTTCACAACCAAATTCAGTCTGACCCATTATATGCCTAAACTAAAGGGCAGGTTTGAAAAATATCACACCTCTTTGTAAGTAAATCCTAGGTGACCAACTGTTAATTACATTTACCCAATTCATTTGAATACAACTAAAATCAGCTGGGCTGGGACCATCTTTCAACAATCACACAGCCTTGGTTACTGCTGTGTAAGTAACTAACTATCCAGTAGCCTTGGATACTACTTTCCAATAGGGACTTATTCTTCACTGTCAGAGGAGTTTGAAATGTATTTTTCTTAGGGAGATGGGTCTCCTTGCAGTAGGCCATAGTTTTCTGGAATGCATTGCTGAAGATGCCAAAATGAGGAAATACAGACAGCCTTAATGTCCCCTGTACCCTATTTTTGCGTCGCAACCCCTCTTAGCTTGATAACTATTTATCTAGGATTTTGTGGTTTTTAAGTCAGGTGGGACAGTGTCTCAGGACTTCAGAAACAATTCTCTTTTCATCTGGCTAAAGATAAGGATCTGTTGAGGCCACATACTCTGAAAAAAAAAATCCAGAAATCACTGTTCCCATTTTGCCTACTTCAGATAAGTTGACCGCTTCCCTCAATTCGGCTTAACCCAGAAGCAGCAGCAGCTCTGGCTGCTGGAAGCCTAGGGAGATAGTTTCTTCACTAGTCAACTTTCTTCCTCACCCGTTTTGATTTTGTCTGTCCCTTCTCAATGCCACTCTGAAGAGACCTGGGTGTAACGCTAGCAGCCTTTGCTCTCCAGATCTGTAACTTGCCGAAACTCTGCCGGTCTGCTAGCCACAGACTGCTACGCCAACCTTTTCTCCTGCGCAGCCCTGCACTGGGCACCATGAGAAAGCACTGCAGGAGTTACAACTGATGTTTTAAATGATGTATTATGAGACAACACACCACTACTGTCCCAAAGGATGCAAATAGATGTCTCGCACATACTGCCCGATGCTCAGCATGTGGAAACACTTAAGGCTGAGCAACAGCTACCGCCTGATCAAATTCATTTTGTGCAGAGGCAGCCAGCACTGCCTGCCTGCCCCTCCAGCACCCTGCTTAGAGCAAGATGATTGTGCATCAGTCTACCCATACCGTGGTTGCCGTATAATGCAAATTATTTTGATTGCTCAGGTGTACAAGTGACTGAAATAGCAAATTCCAGCAAGGACTGTTGCTAGTGAGTAAGGAGCCAGGTTGGAGCTTTGCGTTCAGGGAGCTGGCAAGCTTTCTGTTTATATGTTGCCACCTCACTAGTTTTACATTTGCTCATATACACAAAAAGCTGTTCATGCCCAGCAGCCAAATTCCATTCATTTTGCTTTTCCAAACCTGCCTGAAGCCATGAATTCATGAGCAACATAAGGGGAAGAAAAAAAAAAAAAAGGAAAGAAAAAAAAAGGAATGTGTTTTTTATGATTATCTTTCAATCTACCTGCCAAATGCCCAAGTTCTAATATGCAGGCAATCCTTAGCTAATTAATTTCTGAAGTTCATGTATATATTTCTTTGTTACCTATACCTGATCCTCCTTTTCTAGGTAGCACATACACAACAAACAACAATTTTAGAAAGTCCCGTGGTTGTTCTGCTGGCACAAACGTTTTACTTACTTGTTGCCATGTTAACCTCAGCCGTTCAAATTGCTCCTTCCCATCTTCTGAGCAATCCGAGCAAGTAAATCTGAAAAAGTTATCTCCTTTGAGGTAGCTGAGCTGTTCTCTCAGTTGACCTAAAATGAATAGGCAAAAATCAATTTCTTGGTCCTTTTATAGGAAAAAGTGCTGCAAAGGAGATTTGGATTTCCTACAACATCAGGCAGAAAAGTACTTTTTGCCTTTTTCCCAGAGTCCAGAGACGCAGACAGTTCCCAGGAAGTGTCAGAACTCACTGCGATAGAAGGCGCAGATTCATTTCACGGTTGCAGCAGCCAGCAGTGACCAACTGAAAAGCGCAGGCATAAAAAAGGGGCGCTCTACTTAACATCTGAATGCAGGTACAAAGCCAAGGATTTCCTTGTTTCCACTGCATTTCTCATTCCTTCTTGCTTCCCCAGGATAACCTATATACTTCAACAAATAACTGTTTTCCCACTCTATCTAAAAAAAAAGCTGACCTGTTAAAAAAAGGTACGCTACTGCAAAGGCTATCAGAATATACAAGCTTTTTCTTCCATGTCATCTTTCCACTCACTGCTACGTGTCTTTACAGCTCCCTCTTTCCCTGTCCACAAAATGTTACTGAAGTAAGGTTGTCAGTCCCTGTTTACAGCAGCCTCCAGGATGCACTGGAGCAGACATGGTGTGAAGCTTTAAGGTAGCTTAAAGCTAACCCCACAAAAAAGTTTGTCTGAACAAAAGTGATCTGCTGGGCTAGGGCCACCTGTAAAACCCCACGCATCCAAAGTTACAGGCTCTAATTCTATGTTTCTGCAGCAGAGAAAAAAACATCGTATGAATCAGGACTTCTAAACTCACCAGGGGTTAATTTACACAAATATGAAAAATTAAAAAATAAAATCACAGGTCAGGGAAACAGTTAAGACTACAGCATTTCTGGAAATTCACACCCAAAAGGTCTTTCTTTAAAAGTGTGACATCTCTTTTACTGTAAAACAACACCAGATCAAGCATTTGCAATATATGGATGCTTTGCTTCCGTAGTGAATTGCAGAATCTAGCTATTAAAGTTGCACCTATGTCTGATGGGGAAACCCCCCCACACTTAGTAGATAACAGAATTTCTAGACGGCAGTTCAATGTAAAAAGTGATCATTTGTCTGAGCACGTTGGTGACTTTCACAAGCGACAACTGATATCCGTATAACTGAACAATTAGCAAAGAAAGCAGTATTTCCCTTTTCCATCTCATTTGCTTTGCACATTTGTATCTAGTTACTGTTGCTCTGTGATTGGCTTTTTCTGCTCTTTGGATTTGTTCCACAGCAATGAGAGAGAGGAACATCTTTGTAAAATAAAACAAATTGAGCGTTAAATCAAGTGCTCTAAGATATCTCATGCTACCTTTAACTCTGCTCCATTTTTTTTTTTTTTAATTAATACATTTCAAGTTAATACGTCCCTTTAACTGCATACTACCTTAATAGTACGATGCTGGTTCCATTACATTAACATCAAAACACTCACTAACACGCCTTGAGAGGAGATTTCTACACTAACTTTTGGCAATTTCTACACTGCAACTTTTGGCAAATTCTAAGATGGCAAAAAGGGCAGCTCTGACATATCTGCAAGGCAGGTGCCACCTGAAGAGTTCACTATTTCTAGCCACAAACAAACAAAAAAAAAAACAAAACCAAAAAATCAAACCCCCAAATTAAAAAAAAAAAAACCAAACAAAAAACAACCAGTGCTTAGCAATATCTAGCTTTCGGATCTAATAATAGATCCGATAATCCAGAATTTAGAAAGTAAAGTCTAGTCTGTTACGTTGCTAACAGCATATATCTTATGTCAAGCAGCAGTAGCAGAGGGATCAAGTTCTGCAGCTTGCTCCAAACACCTCCCAAAGCTAGCTGCTACAGGCTAGACACGCTTCTGTGAAAGCTAAATTAAATTCACATTATCAGGACACCATTAAGGTTGAAATTTAGCCATATGCTCCACAGATGTGACAAACTGACCAGGAAAAAAAAAATAAAGAAAAAGTAACACTGTCCCAAAGCCCTTTTCCTCCACAGGAAGAGTTTTACAGCAAGGGTTGTTATCTGAGTGAGGAGAGAGGCCAAGTCGCTTGGCCAAAGTCCCCTAAGCACACCAGCAGCAAGACTCGGGAGGGTGTGCATGTTTCTGAAGTCATAGCCTTGTTCTTTACTAATTAAAGAAGACAGTCCCATTTCTTTACAGGGAATGCCAGCTTCGGACACCCATACAGTTCATGGATCGAAGTGCCTAACGCACACCACCAGCATCAGGCTTCTGGGCTCCACACAATGCTCAGACAGCCCTTCTCCTCCAGCATAGGATAGGATACAGCTAAACAAGGGCTGTGCCATAAAACAGGTATGCAGGACAGCGTAACCACCTTGCAAACAACAACCCCAGCAATGCAAGTGAGACACCACACAGCCGCAGGCTTACTTGCTGGAATCCACTTCTGGCACTTCTCGCAGTAATAGGACATCTCCTCCATCCAGGACGCGTCACCTTCGTCACTGTTCAGAGAGTCCCCGCTCTGGTCGTGCGATAAATCCACCGAAGCCTGGTCCTCAGACTCAACGATGAGGAGGGTCTCCCCCTCCACCTCACCCTCCTCCAGTCCCTCTGAGGTGGAGGTCCTGGTGGCTTCATCATCGTGGCGGCTCAGCAGCCCACTCATGTGAACGTTATTAGCCATCCTAGATGGTGCTTGCGTTAACAAGGAGCTATTCCTCCCCACATTGACAAGTCCATCCACACTGGATGTGCTGGCCAAGTCTCCACAGTCAAAGTACCGATGACAGAGGAAATGTTTTGTGTCTGCCCTATAGCTTTTCGGACTGGACAACCTATACAAAAGAAACAGTCTTTCACAGATTACCTCTGTTAGCTGAAACACTTGCAAGTAGTTAGACACCAATGATCTCCAAACGTCTTTAATCAAACCTCTAATGAAACCTCAGGTCTGTGCCTAGGACTGCTGGGACCCTTTTTCCATTAGCATCTTGTCTCTTTCTTCCATAAGCTGCTTTGTCAAAGCAATCTGCTCTTCTAGCAGGCGAATATTCTCCTTTTTCTGATTTTGACGCTCAAGATCTCTGAGAACTCCACTGTGCAGCCTCTGAAAATACAAGGGACAGGGTTTATCACAGCCTGTTCGATGCTGAATGCGGTTAGCCCCCACCCAGCTCTAATCCCTCCTGCAGGGCTGTTCACCATGCCGCCTTTGCAAGTCCTCTGCCACCGCCTGTAGCCACAGCCACTTAACATGGTTTGAATCTAAAACTACAGGAGCTGATATCCGATATAGATAAATGCTAACGGTACTATACCAAAAAGCGCTTTATTTGTCCTCACTTCAGATGGGTGGGTTCACTAAGTGGTAAAGCTATCAAGCAAATAAATGCTATGCACCTGTAATTCCCATGCCATGCAGGATGGACATGATCTATAAAATCCTATTACCTCTGCCCTAAATCTTTACCAAATCAAACTAATCTCCCTCAAACTTCTCCTCTGCTTGGAGAGAATTCAATGGCAAATTGGAAATGATTTTAAGAAAAACTGCCATGTGTCTTCATCTGCTTCTTTGTGCTCATGTCTTACTCTTAAAAAAAATACCTTGTAAACTCTTGCTGCAAGGCTGACAAAAGTCCCACAGCCTACTTATGCCAAGCTCTTGAAAAACCAAGGCACTTCATTCAAAATCTCTCCCCTTTACCTAAAATGTTCATTATAAATAAAACGTGCAACAGACCAGCAGTTTTCAAACTAGTGGGTAAGCCCCTTAATGGGTGTAAAAAGCCCTAAGAAAATCCCAGCTGGCTTTTGTCTCCTCCTTACTCTTATCTCTCTCTCTCTCTCCCCCCACCCCACCCCAACCTGGAAGTTTTTTTTCACTCTGATAATTAGGTGAAATGTTTAACCTTTACCTCTCACCAGGGGAACACAAAATAAGTGAAACCAAAACTGGTGACATGGATTGGGGTGGGGAAAAGGAGGGGAGGGACTAGCTGGGAACCAGCTGCTCTACTCCAGATGTGCACCTCTGGGGGCAGGTGAGGCAGCAGAGCGATGTGAGCGGAGGGCTGATGAGATCAGACATGGGATGGAGGAGATGGCAAGGCTGACACTAACTCTGGAAGGAAACGGGGACCACGTGAAGCGTTTAATTGACTGGGCACGTGACATACAGCTGAGATACAGTTCCCTGGCAACTTCAACCGAGCAAAGCGGGTGCTGCTGCCATCCTTCCAGCCCCACGCTCCCCGCACTGCTCATCCCACCCCAGGGTCAGACAGCTCAGCCAGCAGAAAAGAACTCTCTCTCTTTTTTTTTCCTTCGCAAAGCAAGTCATACTCTGCTGATTTAACTCCCTGAGCTGGCTAACCAAAGACAAGTGCCAGCGCAAAGGAGAAGATGGGATGCCCAGTCCACTTTGGTGGTTTGGCTTGAACTCCTGGGGCAGGCGATACGCTTTTAGATACTCAGACACTTACTAGATTTCAAAGCAGTAGTCATAAGCTTATCAGAAAATATGATACATGAGGACAAAAATATTATAAATTAGTAAAACCCATGAAATTATTGTTGAGAGCCAACCCTGGCTCACATCTAAATCAAGCCGTGTGATCGCATTCGTATTTTAGCCCAACTAAAGATTAGAATCTTTAGTTGAAGCTAATTCAGTTAAAGCATTATCCACCTGCCTAATTTACCAACTCGTGCTCAGCTTGGACTCAGGAATGAGAAAGTTTCACAGGTACCGAGGTTAGCCATTGGATACTGGAGATATGAATAAATTATTTAGTCTAATGGCAAAAAAAGATTAATAATTTATTTGACCTGTTTGAATGATGCCAAAATGCACCTGCAAATAATTTATTTGAAAGCTGACCCTGAAGTCATTTTAGATGTTTGTGATTATTATTTGACAAGTTCTCACAGGGTTTTATTCTTCATCTAGAATGCCAATAACTGCACATTTCAAAGGCAATTATTTCTCCTGTCAAGATTAAAAGAGAAAGCTTTTGGTTAAGAAATATTTTATCTTGCTAAGAAAATGCACAGACACATATGTCAGCCAATAACCAAAACTCTCTCTGAAAATTAATCTAATAAAAACAGTTCCTTGCCATTGGCTTCAATCAACTGAACTCAGGTTACAAATTAGTAATTGCTAAAGACAAAATTCATAAACTCAGTATTTCACTACTATTAGTTAATAACAATAAAGAAAAGATGTGGGGAGATACAATGTAATTGAACAATTACATCAAGAATGTGATTCTTTTTCCTTCACAAAACACAGCTATTCGGCAATCTTTCAGATGGTGAACGCATTTACTTCGAAAATGCACAGTTCGCAACAGACACCTTTATAATTTGAGTATCACGAGCGACAGAGAGCTCTGAAAAGGTTAATCTTCTCACCTTCCTCTGTTCTCAGAAGTTAGGCCTGCTTGTCTTCTGCATCAGTTTAGATAAATGTGCGCAATCTCAAATCACTTTGTGCCTGGCATAACAATTTATAAAAGTCAAAAGTTTATTAATTTGCACAAAGATAAACCTGAAATAATCCCTACACCAGGGCTGCAGAATATCCACGTTACTTATTTCCATTACATTATCTAAATAACTGGGTTCCTTGAACTGAAGCCATTATTCCCTGACTTGAAGATGAAGAATTATAAAGAGAAAATCTCAGATTTCATTTATAAAAGATAAGCTTTGAGCATTAGCGCTTCTGAATAGCGAGTTAAACTGATTGCTGGGAAAAAAGAATTGATCATTTTGGCTTCGCTTCTGCAGCAGCAGCATCTTGAGGAATGCTAATATCCCTGCAAACATATACAGATTAGCATCAAATCCAGCTTTTGGGGAGATCACTTCTAACTCTAGAGGACTGGTTTGCGAACCCATCCCCATATGTACAGGTCAGGCACCTCTGAAGTCATGAGTTCCCGAGGCAGAGTTCGCAGGCTGTGCCCACGTCCGGGTGTTAGGACAGACAGCAAAGAATAGACGCTGGATCTGTCCCCCAAAACCCCCAAAAGGTTTTTGTCGCTGACCGACTGGATCCTTTGACCCCTCCATCTCTAGGACACTCAGCAAAACTGCCGGCAGCCTGACAGCAGTGACACTGACACCCTCCACAGCAATGGCTGCTTCCAGCTGTGGAAAAATAAGTTAAAACAGACCCACGGGGAGAAAGCTGCCCACCGTTGTCTCATTTGGGAAATCTAGGATTTCCCCAGGCAGAAGCTTGCAGCAGCGACCTTGAGTGTAACAACCAAAGCAATTTAACATTATTTTGCAAACCAAGCAACAACTACAGCATAGAGCAACAGCAACAGGCAAAAGGCAGCAAGTCCCTATTTTCTTCCTGGTATCATTAGAAAGGTATGAAGCAACCAGAGTGCATTAACCATGTCAACTCATTTGCTGATCCACCTCTCCTTTTACTAGAGTCACATTTCATACACTGGCGGAACGCACACCGTAAACTTGCTGTTGTGCCCTGTGTTTCGCACGTGAGTTACAGCATGGCCTCTACACGCCACGGGACCGCTGTCTTGTTCAGTGCTCAGCACGGATCCTGGCCAGGTACTCAGCCTTCAGTTTCACATTCCTTCTTCAGCCTGTTGCCCGAGGCATTACTTACTTCATGATACACAGATCCCGCTCTGACGGCAGCGTTACTCATTTACTTGTGGACTGTTTTATGCCTGTTACCTCTATAGAATATGAGTGTTTCGTAAATGTCAATTTAGTTTCATAGTCTATGAGATGAAGGGGAGACATCAGCCAAAGGTTAAGGTCAAAAACATCCATTAAGTTTAGGTGTCTTGCTGAAACACGCAAGGGTGATTTTTCTCAGAGCACGCGTTGTCCTGTAGCACGTGCTCAAAGTACAGCTCCCACTTGTTTCAGCTGTAGTTTAGGAGCATTTAGCACATGTTCCTGCCAGACCTTCGGCGGCTCAAGGCAGGCACACCGAATTAGCTAGCAACCACCTGCAAAAACCTGAGCTTAAGTGATCTACCCAGCATCTATGTCAGCTCCGGCTGAAGCAGAGCCGTTACCCATTGCCGCTCCAAGAGAGCAGCCTTCCTCTTCTTGCTACCGCCTGTGCCATTCAGTCTGTTTTCCAACTTCTGCAGCAAATTAACCTGCCTCTGTCCTTACCCAGATCAGTCTCATCCTCCAAGATCCATCATTCTCAAGCACTGACAGAGACAATCTCTTGAGGGAAAAAAATGTAATCCTGTAATTACGGACTGCAGCGTAAAGCCCATGCAACAGACAACTGAGCTGGGGTATGGACTAGCAACTTGAACTCTGGTGTTTTGTAACTTCTCACTGCTTCAGACCTTTAACAACAGTCATTTAACATGGGCTTTTTTTGTGTGCATTTTCTAGATTTTTTTGTAAATAAGGGGGGAAAAATCAGACGTGTGCCCTCGTATCAATACCCATTTGGCTCATCAGCAGGGTCTAACCCTGCACACTCATTGCCCAAACCTCTGCCACGCACAACTTACCATTCTGCAAACACACGACTGCTAGTCCCGGGCAGGATTTCTTTGTATAGGGACTCACCATCGTCTGACCTGACACTCTTGGCTGTGGGGCTCTCTTGCACACAGGGTGCCTGGCAGGAATTACCTGATTTTCGTAAATGTAGCACTGAAAACGTCCCTGTTTAATTATCGCACGGTATCTCTGTTAGCTTGCACTCTGCCTGTCCTCTCAGAACAAGAAGGGAGCCGGGGCCGGCCGCACGGCACAGAACAGCACTGTTTGCCCTACGGCGGGAGGCATTTGTGAAGCTCGGGAAAAGCAGAGCAGATGCACTGCCAGAGGGACAAGCACCAGCGGGACAGCACGGCCGGACAGGGGAGAGCCCTGGGAATGCTGCCAGGGTGGTGTCCTTGGGCCTAGAGGGTGCAGGACTACACCCTTCCTGCATCGTAACGCCCCCGGCTGCTGCAGAGGATGGGGAAACCTCCTCCGCTGAGCCTGTCGTGCCTCACCCTGGAGCTCCTAGCTGCCACCTGCCCCCCGTAGGCGAATGCACAGGACGGGATAAGGCAGCGGGGTGCAGCTACGTGAGCGCAGAGAGGGCAGGTGCCAAGGCCGGGAAAAGCGGGGAAGGGGTAGTTCACGGAGAGAGAAACACGGGGGGCAGAGCCGGGGAGGCAGCGCGCCGGCGGGGCGCCGCCGTGCAGGCAGGGCTCCGGCCTCCGGGCTGGGCGCACCCGGGGGCCCGCAGCCCCCCCCGTTTCAGG
>NW_008794167.1:436142-449299 GCF_000699145.1 Aptenodytes forsteri | reverse complement strand
GAGCTTTTGCGGGAGGGTCGTCACCCTGCCGTGGCTGGGCGCTTGCACCCTTCTGACCAGAAGCGCCGACGCGGGCGGCTAAAAAGGGGCCTTTGCCCCATCGACGCCGCTGCTGGGGAGAGTCCCCCGCAGAAGGGAGGATGGCCAGCTGGTCCGGTGCCTCCCCGTGCCTTTCCGGAGGGGGTGTTTTCTGGAGCTTCCTGCCGGCATGCGCCTGCATTTCCAGTGCGGTTGCAGCTCTGAAAAACAAACAAAAGGACATTTCTTCTGAGTTCAAGAAAGATTTTTGCTTTTGTTGCATGAAGACCTCCAGTTGTGCACTTTCCTTGCCCAGAAAACCCAAATTGCATAGGACAAGCAGCTGGAGAAAGCAGCTCTCCAATTGTTTGGTTTCTTCTCATTGTTCAGTGTGTGGCCTTAGGCCTGGTGTTGGCAGTTTTTCGTGCTCTGAAGACGGCATTATTCCTCTCCCTGGGGGCTTTTCCTGGCACCTCCTCGCTAGAGTATCTGAGTGCTTTACAGAGAAAAATTTGTGTTCCCTGTGCTCCCATGTGAGGGCAACAGATGGCTATCGTGAATGACTTCGATCCACCATGTTCAGATGCGCTTCAGGCTTCAGCTGGAGGACTTCAGCCTTTCAGGGCACTTTCACCCTGTAACACTTTAAAGCAAACTTCCCCCTGGCTACTGTGGAGCAGACAGAGGCTCAGGTCACGCTCCCGAAAAGCAGGGAGCTTGTCAGCAGTCACTATATCTGCTGCGTTACCACCCAAATGAGCACATCAGAGGTGCAGAAGAGTGACTCTTAGGAATGTATGAAATGAAAGGATGTCTAGTGGGGAGGTGGGATATACCACGAGGTCTGTAAAACCCTGAAGGGGGTCAGGGAACAATCATTCACCGTTTCCCACGGTCCAGGGGTAACCAGTGGGTGTGTGGATAGCAAGTTTAAACCAAGCAAAAAGAAGGTCGCACCATGTGTGAGCGAGTTGTGGCAGTCATTGCCCCTGGTACTACAGAGGCTGAATTTACCTGCGAATTCAGAAAGGAGCTGTACAAATTCCTGGAGCGCCCTTGATGTCTGGATGCTACTTTTGTCTTGTGAACCCCTTAAACCACAAGGTTTAAGGTGGGAGGGGGAACCACAGGTAGGTGAGAGGTTTACTGTGAAAGGCGTAGGCTTATTCCTGACTCCTTCCTGTACTTCTTTCTCCAAGCATCTGCCACAGCTCGCTGCCAGGCAGGATGGTGGGGCACAAGGAATGTCAACCGCAGCAGGTACCACGGTCCCTGTCTCAAAACCAGGCTTGGATATTTCCAGGTAGAGCTTAGAAGAGTTACAGAGCAGTTGTTGCAAGGGAGTGGTGGGGTCGCATCCCCAGCCCTGTCCGGAGTGGAAGAGGAAAACCAAATGTGTGAAGCCGATCCCTCCTCCTTATAATCTTTTTCATCTGTCTGCTGAATGAACGTGATTAAAATGAAAGGCAAAATTAGTGGGAATGATAATATTTCAATTGAGTCTAATAGTTTTGCTCACATCGGTGTGTTTACTGTTATTAAGACTTATGCGTAAGTGCTTGTAACGCGTCCAAGGCCACTGGAGTGCCAAGAACAGGGTCGAGCCAGATGCATGGCGGATGTGAGCCAGCGCAGCGCCCTTGGCACCATGGAAGGGCGCAGCTCACCCCGGCTGGAAGCCGAGTGCCTCTACCCCAGCCTGGCATTAATCACCTGAGGGGCTAAAACCCCGGGCGGGGAACATTCAGGCTGTGCTTTCACAGCCTGAGTTTCTTCCATGGTAGTTCAGGTGTTCCCGCTCTCTTTCCTTCCCTCCCAAGGGCTAGGTCTTGCTGAAGTGCTCACCTGCCCTGCCGTGGCCCTGCTCTTCTCCTGCTTCTGGTGGTTGCCCCCTTCCTGTGCTCGGGGCGAGCTTGTTCAGGGAGGCAGCCTTCTGGAAAGCCCCGCCATGGACCAGATTAGCAGCTGGGTCTGGCTTAAAACCCTACAGCAGCAACAGTGTGGAAAAGCCCATTTTCCTTTTTCTGAGACACTTTTCCAGCTGGGTTGGGTAAGCCCGGCCAGAGGCACGCTGCAGAGGCAGGGAAGTGGGGTGATGGAGGAGGGAGGCAGGAGTGCCCAGCACTGATACTGCTGGGGAAAGCCTTTTTTTTAGCTGGTGGTTGGCAGAAGGACAAGAGAGAAGGACATTTCAGAGTTCCCCCCCAATGAACACAACCTTGACCGCCCCAGGCCCGTTGCAGAGACGTCTCACGGGGCCAACAGGCTGTGTGTGACTGGCAAAGCGATGGTAACTCCTTGCAAGGAGACAAGCTGCGTTGCTGATGCTCTCAAACAGAGAGTGAGGCAGAGGATGAGCTTGTGCTGAGGGAAACGTGGCTCAGGAGGGCCTCCTTCTTTGCTGGCTCTGCTGGTTGCTCTCCACGTGAGGTCTCCTCAGACAAACGCCTTGGCTGCCAACAGCTGGTTCCTGATGTGTTATGCCCATACCCTTCTTTGATGTCCTCTTTCCTGTGCCTTGGTTCCTCCTTTGCTGGCCTGGGCATAGCGGCACGCTCGTCTCGTGGAGGTGGGGTTGAGCACCAGTCAGGGACGGGTTGACTCGTGTGTGAAGGAGACTATGGAAAGCTGAAGGCCATTTTTCCCCTGGGCAAAGAGTTCAGATCTCTATGGTGATCTTGGATAACGTGTCTGAAGTCAATGCTTAGGGGTAATTTTTATCCTGCTTTCTGAAGAAAATGAAGTTTGTCCAACCTCTGTGACTCATCTGCCCCTTCCCTCCCCTCCGTGCCCTTACACGGGCATTTGCCAGCCTCCTTGGTAAGGCTGCATTGCAGGTCCTGTCTCAGTAAGACTTCCATGTTTATTTGCCCATTCCAACCATTTTGACGGACGTGGAGGAGTTCTGGCTAAGCTTTGTGTAATGGGTGGTTACGCCGAGCAGGGTAGCATCCCATGAAGGGAAGGGGTGGCAACCCTATGTTAGCCACCAGAGAATCCACAAAACAGGGCACTTCAGTCACGGCTTGCCTTAGCGGGTCACCAGTAGCACTGAAGCCTAAGGACAACCCTGCAAAATATGGCAGGGGATGGAGATAAAGTTTGAAGTGAGCCCTTTTCCAGGTTCACAGCCTGAACCACAGCCCCTCTCCCCTCTAACGTGAGGAACCAGTCTCTCTTATCAAACTGCAAACAAACAAATAATTGAAGAAAAAAAAAAAATCCCAAAGGTGTGTTTCCACAAAGCTTTCAATGTTTTTTTCCAGGGGTTTTGGTGAGCTAGCTGTCCTTCCCTCTTTGCAGAGCCAGCTCTTCCTCCCTCCTGGGTGGGCATGCATGTGCAGGCGTGTGCGCTCATGTGGGTGAGTTTGCACGCACACGGAGCACTCCACCGAGACACAACGGCTCGGCTACCTCGGTTGGAAAGAAGACCAAAAAAAAGCCCGAACCCAACCTAAACCGGGTTCCCATCTGCTCCGTGAAGCCGCTGGAGGAGGTTGCCGGCGCTGCTGTTAGGAATTCGCCCCGGAGAGCCCAGCCCAGCCCAGCCCTCCCCGGGCGCTGCGAGGGGAGCTGCGCCTGGCGCCCGGCCACCCTCTCTCACACGCTTGGCCCCAGGCCGGGGGGTCTGGGCGCGCGGCTGGCGGGTGCGGGTGTGCGTGCGTGTGCCTGCACGCCGTCGGCCAGAGGTCTCGGGATAGGTACGGGGCTGAGCACACGGGAGAGCCTACCGAGGAGGGGAGCGCGCTGTGCCTGTCGTTACTAGCATTGATTTTCTTCTTATGGCAGCGCTAATAATAGCAGCAAAAAAAAGATAATTGCTGTGTTGTAGGCACAGTTTTCTCACTGTGATGCCTTTTCCACTTTGAGAAACGTAATTATTCTCCCCCCAGCAGTTGCAGACCCGGTTGAGGCAGCGTAGGCATTGTCCAGGTGCAGCCGCCCTGGCCAGGCAGTAAGTGTTTCTATCGGATTTGCTGAGGAGGTGTCTCGCTGTTAGTATTCAAAAGCTTGAAAAATGCAGAGACAAAAATGGAAATGTGTTAAAGTTTTTGTGTCCTCCCTCTGTAAGAGTTAGGGTCGCTGAGGGCTTCTCTGGGCACAGAGACTCAAAAATAATTTAAATTAATGGAATGTATGTATTAAAAATGCCTTATTTTGACCGGGTTAGCCTCCTCTCCAGGCAGGCGGAGGTATGCCTGACTTGGGCGAGTTTTATTTTCTGCCGGGCATGAATGAAGTGAAAGCCAGCATAGCTCATCCCCCCAACATTTGCACGTGGGCTTCACAAGCCTCTGACCTGCTTTCACCATCAATTCAGATGAATTCTGCGGCTCGTTCCCTGCGGACAAGCCCTGGGTCCCTGACAGATCTTCTCAGGGAGCCAGAGGGAAGTGACTCTGATCCTCCTGAAATTTTAATGATGGAGAAAAGAGAAAACCAGGGATGGGCAACCCTTCTTTTACTCCCTTGTGAGCGAGGGAGCAAGGAAGCTTTCCTTCCCTTTGCAGGGCAGCCTGCAAAACAGTTACTTTTGATTTTAATTTCCCCGTGCACTTCCTCCTTCCAGCGGGGAAGGTAGAAACCTGGGGCAGCCGCTGCCTGAGCCCTGCTGGTTTTATAGCCGGGCGACGTGTGGTTACACGTTAGCCAGCCAGCCCTGGGGGCAGCCGCGCCAGCGGGTCACCTCCAGGTAAATAAACTAAGGTGTGGGCTCCGCCGCCGCTGCTCGCCCTGTCGCGGCCTCATTTCGCCCCAGCTGGAGGGTGCGAAGGGCCCCCCCGTGGCCCCGGCCACCCCGGGCTCCTTCCCCGCCATCCCTGGGATGGGGGAAGATGAGGAGGGTGGTCTGGAAGCTGCCTCCCCCCCCATCTCACCCCGTTTTTCCCATGGCACGGCTTGTCTGTGTCCTTTGTTTTGGGGCGCCGCAGCGGGTACCTGACCCGGGGAGCTGCACCCCAGCTCCCTCCTGCGCACACTTCCCCCGTGCCGGGACAGGCAGTTGAAATGCAGGCGCAGGCCAAAGTCTACCTGCGTGGCAGCGAGGGGAGGATGTAAACCCAGCACTTTATAATTATATTGGCGGCAATCGCACAGACCCTTGCCCGCAGATGGTGGGAGGCAGGTATTGCGGCAGCGCTGTTGGGAGTCGAGGGCAGAGACGCTGACGGGCGTGGGGATGGGTTTTTTTTTTTCCTGGCAAACATTGTAAAAGGCACCGGGAGATAAAAATCCTAAAATTCTTCCTAAAAAAAAAAAAAAAAACCCAAACCAAACGTTGGCAGAGTAATTCTGCAAGCAATCACCCCGCAGCTTGCATGGCAAAGGTAACCCTGCCCCAGCACCGGGGCCACTGCAAGGCAGGGAGGTGTGTGGATCCTCAGCCCCCAAAGCAGGGCAAGCCCTGCGGGGCCAGGGTGCTGCACCCCAGGCTCTCACCCTCCTGGGAAAAAAAAAAAAAAAAACCCAAACCAAACGTTGGCAGAGTAATTCTGCAAGCAATCACCCCGCAGCTTGCATGGCAAAGGTAACCCTGCCCCAGCACCGGGGCCACTGCAAGGCAGGGAGGTGTGTGGATCCTCAGCCCCCAAAGCAGGGCAAGCCCTGCGGGGCCAGGGTGCTGCACCCCAGGCTCTCACCCTCCTGGGGCTCCCCCAGGAGGAGGAGGGCTTCTTGGGCTGCAGCGGCGTAGCTGTGCAGGGAGCAGGGAGAGGAGGGCTAAAGTTGGGGTTTGGCCTCAGCTGGGTGGGTGGGGAGGGGGCAGAGGCACCCATGGGTGCTGCAGCTGGCACCGAGCCCCCCCGTCTGTCAAACCGCAGCTGTAGGGAAAGAGTCCGGCTGGAAGTGGCACCGCTGAGCTCCCTGGGCGATTTCGTAGACAGCGGGTGCATTTCCTGATGCTTAACTCATCCTGGGCGTGTTGGAGCACATGCTCTGCCTAGCGCAGGCAGGACGGGCAGGGGCTCTCCGGCAGCGGCACTGGATTCCCGCTGGGAGCCAGCCCTCCCCATGCACCCGCGGCACCAGGACGGGGAGCGGGAAAGGTCCACCTCTGACACGGCAGCGTTTGAACAGGGGTTGGGACATCTGGACCCGTCCCCTTGCCTGGCTTGGAGCAGACTTGTGCTAGGGCTGGCATTAGCAGTGCCAATGGCCAAGGCTGTCCTGGCGGTCCTCCTTGTCAGAGAGGAGCCAAGAGGAGTCCAGATGGACCTCATCTCCTCTTTCTACTGCTGCCAAAACCCCCAGGGAGCTGCACTGCAAGGGTGCTTGGCCAGGGGTGGCAGTGGTGGGACCATCCCCGAGCACCCAACCCGAGACAGTTATTCCTTCCTCCAGCTCATCGCTGACCCTCTATGCCCTTATCACTGCTTCGTCACGCTATTAATCTTCTTCCCATTCCCCCCCCAAAAGGAGCGGGGTGCCAAGGACAGCACCTACCACCCAGCTGGCCCCTCTCGGAGGTTTTTGAAATGGTAAAGAAATGCATAAACCCCGTACGCATACAATGGGGTTTATGGCGGCGGTCATCTGGCAGGAATGAGGAAGCCCTGGGGGCCCCAGAGGTGCCATTTGTCCTTGGGGAGGGGACAGGGGATTTTCTACCACCGAGGTTTGAGCTTGGAGGGGGATGGCAGAGCTGGCAGGGCTTGCGGGAGGGGGGAAGCGCAGCAGCTTATCAGCCTGTGCCAGCTGCGGGAAGCGGGGATTTTAAAGGCGTTTTGAAAGCGCGCTCGTTATTTTTAGGAACCTGGGAAGGGACTGACTGGGTCAGACCCCAGTTGTGGCTCATCCAGCTTTTTTCCACCAGCACCAGCCGGTGCCCGCCTTTTCAGGGAGAGCTTTCCCAAGCGAGCTGGGTGACTGCCGGCTCCCTAACCCCCGTAAAAGGTTGTCGTCCCAGTCAGCTAACGGGACAGGCTGGCCTCGCCCAGCAGCCGGGCATCGCACTCCTTGCTTGAACTCTCAGCCTCCGTGAGCACGTGCAGCGCATCCCAATGTGCAGCGCATCCTGACAGCAACACACCCCAACAGCAGCGTGCCCTGACATGTAGTGCATCCTGACAGCGGTGCATCCCGACGGCAGTACGTCCCGACGTGCAGCACATCCCGATGGCAGGGAAAAATGTGTCTTTTCCGGGGCAATGCCTCCCGTTTGCATGGGTCACCCTGCTGAAGCAGGCACCGGCCGGGCAGCGAAATGGGGACATGGGAGATGTGGTGAAGCTGAGAGTCGAGCATAACGCGGGGAGGGAAAACATCTCTCTCAAGGATAAAGCCAGGGCATGGGGTTTTGGCAGACCAGCCACGGTAGCTTTCCCACTGCATTCGAGCAGTAGCCAGCGCCCCCTTGGGCGATGGAATCGGGCTCAGACCGGGAAGCTGCTTGTCTTCACGGGTATCAGCACCTGCTCTGGCTGGTCCCACCTTGCCGAAGCTTTCCGTGACCTCCCGCCAGAGAGAACCCAAAATCCAAACCACCGGTCAAGAAGGACGAGTGGCTGCCGCACCATTTCTTTGCTGTTCACGCAGCTGTTGGGTTTGGTGCTTAGAGAGATGTCTCTTGTGAAAACATCAGAGAAACCCTGGGGATTGAGGACCACCACCACCAGCGACTTCTCGCTGGAGGAGCTGGAGGGGCTCTGACTTGCGTGGATGTGGCTTTTGAAGGTTAGAACCCGTGTGGATTCACTGGTGTCTGATAAGGGTTGTGCACATGATGTATTTTTAAGCACAGCAGGAACATTAAGAGGGAGTAGCTTTCTGTCCTCTAATTAGCTATTGATTTGCAGGAAACTCCTGGGATTTTACTACCTTTGCCACCTCTGCTGCTGTATCAGGCTTGGTTGGAACGCACCAAAGTTCCTGGGGAGGAAACACTGGGCAGACAGTGGGATCGCAGGAAACCAAGCAACAAAAAAAAGTTAGGCAGTGCAGGCAAAGCTGGGGAAGGGACTTCAGAGGGCCTCCAGAGACAGATGCTCATGCGGTCATGTTTCTACGGCAGGGTCTGCGAGCTCAGGGCTCTGCTGACCACCTTGTGAGAGCGGACGCCTCTCCAAGGGGATCACCCCGTCCTCCCAGAGCGGTGCTGGGCCATGTGTGGGGGACACGGGCATCCAGCAGCCTCTTCCCCCAAGCCTCAGGGCCACGGGTGCCACCGAGGAGGATGCTCAGGGGATGCTGCTGGGGTCTGACACCCGGCACGAGCTTCACGGGGCACGCTGGGTGCCTTTTCCATGGGGAGCAGGACTCGGAGGCTCAGCGGGGAGCGGCTGGGCAACCTGGGGTGACGCTGGGCGCCCCGAAGGAGCGGAGCCGCAGCGAGTGGGCGGCCGGAGAGACAGCGCCAAGCCGGCGGGGGGGGAGTGGGAAGGAAGCGGAGGTATCGGTGGAGAAAGACAGGGAGACGCTGGGAGTGGCAGGGACCGTGGGAGGCAGGGAGACGGGAGCCCTGTGAGTCAGCCTGGTGGGGTGCTTTGAAACCCGGCGGGGAAGCACAGGCAGGGCAGGTTCTGCCGCAGCCTGGGGAGCCATCTTCCCCCGGCTGGCACCTTCTCCATCCCTCCTTCCCTGCTCAGCCAAGGAAAGCAGATCGCTCTCCAAACAGGGGCAGCTTGTGGAGCCGCTGCTCTCTCCTTCCAAGATAATGCTGGCGTGGAGCCACCCTGGCTCCGTCCGCTGCAGTGAAGTGGTTCCTCATCTAACCAGTGGAGCTGCCAAAACCTGGCTTGGAAGCAGAGCTTTCCGGTGGTCGGGCTTGGCCCCATGGCCGGCGACACAGGGGGGTGTTGCACAGGCGTGACCAGGGCAGAAGCTTTGCTCTGGCAGCCTGTGCCGCCCCCAGCAATGCTCACATCCCCCTGACCTCCGGGGGACCGTGGGCTGGTGTTCACCCAAACGTTGGCACACTTTGGGTGGGAACCTGCCCTCAGAGGCAATGGCAACCCCTCTGGCAACGCACGGTGTGTGCGTGCAGGCAGCTGCTGAAACCCGGCTGAGTCACCCCTGGTGCTGCAGGTGTGCGATGGGGTGCGGGGCAGGGTGGAGGGGAGCATCCCCCGAGAGCACGTTGGCTCTTCACAGGCAGATGCGAGCTGCGAGACCAAGGGCGGACATCCAGCTGGAAGGGAAGTTGGGGCTGGAAACAGCATGTGCCCCAGGCGAGGGTTTCTTTTGGAGCAGGGGGACCTTTCCTCTGTGCTGTTCTGTGGGCTTTCAAGCCGTGGTCCTCAGAGGTCCCCACGATCCTTCTGGGAAAACTCTACGGCATGCTGGACCTCCACCGGATAATCCAGGGAGGCAGCAGGTTGGGAAAGGCTGCAAAGGAAACCTTCCCTTGTTCTCATCTTGCCTTGGCTGCAATGGGAGCGTCTTCCTTCTGCAAACCCTCTCCCTGTAACGTGGCTGGGATGCGAGCCCCAGGCTACCAGTGGCCTTGCGGTGCCCGTTCCCAGGTGCTGGCATGGGCTCCATGCTCACTGTCCCACCTCACGTGGGGAAACGTGGAGCGTTTCAAGGAAGGGGTGTCACACCAGGATGCCTCTCGCAGAAGACTGGGCAATATTTTGACACCCAACCTCCTCTCCGTCTCTCCCAAAACGCCTCTGGGAGCAGCATGGGGGTTCACCAGCCGAGGGGGTGTCAGCTGGGTGTTTGGGTGACTTGCAGCAGCCCAGATGTCCCAGCCCTGGTGTTTCAGGCACACCGCAGACCCCAGAAGACAAAGGTTCATCTTCCCAAGGATATGAAGCTGTGGCTTCTCTTCCATGGTCAGTAAACTTGCATAAATCCCCCCATCTGAGCTCTGCTGGGAGCCAGAGACCAAAGGCTGCGCTGTTGCATTGCCAGGCTCCTGTCCCAGCCAGGGTCTCATCTCCATCCAGCCTGGTTTGACTCAAAATCATGAGAAATCGCCAGAAAAAGGGCACTTGGGTGACTGTGCTCTCAGCCTCGTGGGCAGAGCATCCCTGTGCAGCCCCTGCAGGTGTACCTGCTGGCGTTCCTCCACTTCTGCGCAGGAGGGCTGATGGTTGGGGACAAGATCCCACCGGCAACCGAGCCAGAAGGTCCCTTTGCTGGACCCTATGCTAAAGGCCCAGCTCAAAGACACTGCTGTGGCATTGCCAAGGGACTGTGCCTTTCGGCGGCATTCGGCTCTGCCTGGCTGTATGGTCAAACCCTCGTCCCTGCCCAGGCCGTGTCCCTCCACCAAGTGGGTACACGCCTGCTTCTGCAGCCGCAAGGTGCTCATCAAGGTGAAATGTAGCCCAGGCAAGAAGAAGAAAGGGCACGGCTCCCTGGGGTCACTGGGCAGCTAAAATATTCCCTGGTCAGAGGTAAAATTGAGTCGCCATCCCCTGAGCAGTGGACACGTGCCTTTGCTTACACCTCCTTTACTGAGCATCTCTCCCTCTGCTCCGCTCTTCTCAAGCCCAGCTCCTTCCCTCGCTCCCTACGCCCAGGTCCTTGCCCCCAAGGACGCTTTCCCCGCTCCTTGCTAGGTGCTATATCAACCAGGGCAAGGCCAGCGGTGAGAGGGAGTCCTCCAGAAGGGAGGAGTCCCCCGTGCCCCTCGCACGCGGCCATCGATCCGCCCCCCACCTGGGGTCGGTTGGGGAAGGAGGGGGGGGTGCGACAGCGACACACGGCTGATTCATTGTTTGATCCAATCTCTCCCCCAAATGATTCGAGTCAAATGAAACACATTTTAGTAGTAAAATCTGTAAGGGTGGGTCCCATTGTGCTTTGACCCTACAGGGCATTTTGTACATTTAATTTGATTTACACCCAAAATGTTAATTTAATGAACTGGATTTTCTCCCACACCCAACTAACGATGAAAATTAAACAAGATCCTACAGAAAGGGTTGTGTCCCATTATCTCGTTAGTGTTGTTATTTATTGAGTAATTACAGCACTCGGGCTGTACGTGCAACATTGCTCCAGCGGGCGCATGGAGAAGGACGCCGGCCGCCCGGTGACGTGTCCGTGGGCTGCCTCGCTGAAGACGGCGCGGCCCCAGGGATGCCGCTTCATGGTGCCGCGTGTGGCTCCTTGCAACGGTGTTGGTGGGGCCATGCTGTGAGCACGTTCCCCAGGCTCCTCCGGGTTAAAAAATACCAAGGAATGGTATTTTTAGGAAAGGAAAATACCAAGGAATGGTATTTTTAGGAAAGGAAAATACCAAGGAATGGTATTTTTAGGAAAGGCAGCATCGTTTTCTTCTGGGCTATGTCCAAGCAACACCAAGGCCTGGTCAGCAGTCTGTATTTCCACCCGCTAGCTCAAGGGGAAGGCAGCCCACCGCTGCTGAGATGCTCTACTTCGTGTAGGTGGTGCCTCTCCATCCAGCTCCTCTTGCCTTGCCGGAGGCTGCAGGACCTTCTCTTCACCCTGTGCCTCCGATGGCGCTGGGCACACCACAGCCCTGACCACTCGTGTCAGGGCTCCAGAGCTGATAATAATAATAATTTAGTTCTTGATTCAGCTGTGCGTGTAAGTGCACGTCTGACTTGGAGCACCCAATTAAAGTGAAGTGTGTGCTCCAGGACCTCGCTAAATGGGAACCTCAAAGCAGGGTTTGAAAAAGCCAAGAAGACATTAAAGTAGTCACAGCAAACTCTTGGTTCAGGAGTGTTGTGATTAATGTCATTTGCTACCTCTTTTGGCTTAAAAGACAAGAAGTGGTTAAAATAAAAGAAACCTCAAGTTGAAAGCATTGCAAAAAATCAATTAAAACCCATGTAGCTGCATTTTGACCTGGAGCAAAATCTCAGACGTAGCAGAGAAATTACATAGCCTTAAAGAGAAAGAAAGAAAGAGAAGGTTTTACGTGTGGTATTGCTGAGGTATTGCCTGAAGGCGTGCTGAGGTGGCTTCTCCCCTGGTACCTGCGGAGACTGTAAACTCCCCGCAGGAGCGGGGGGACCGAGTAGGTGCCCCCAGCCCTCGCCATCGCTCCCAGGGCCTGTCCCACGGGTGAGCGGTCAGGGCTTAAAAGCCTTCCTGGAGGACCAAGTTCTGGGTGGTGGGGTAACTCCTCTGCTGCTTCAGCCTGCGGGATGAAGATGTCTGCGCCTGTGCATCGCTCCGGTAGACCCTGCCAAAAGCGGGTACGGCGGGTAGGGCTGCTGCGGCTCCTGGATGGGATTTCCTGGCTGGAAACACCGCTTGCTTTGGGACGCTCAGCCTTGAGGACCTCTCCGGCGGTGCGACACCTGATGCAGGGCTCGAGGCTGGGGCTGGGGCTCCTCCATTCCAACACCCGCCCTGGGACTCCAGCCACTCCCGCGCCCCCAGGACTCAGACCCCCTCAAGAGCTCACACCAGTTTGCCCCTGGATAAAGTCCCCAACAGCCCCACACTGGTCGTCCTCGGCCCAAAGAGCCCAGGTGGAGCGACTGGGGATGTGCGTTAGGCAGAGCTCTTTCATTTGGCTGCTGCGTTTGAAGGCACATCCTTTCCAGAAGCTCCAGATCTGTCCCCTGAAGTTAAATCTTCATCTCGATGAAACCAATGGTGAAACTCCCGTCAATTCCCCCTGGCCTGCGTTTTGCTCTTTGGGAGGAAAGCGGTGACCTTAGAGAAGAGCGATGCCATTTGAAAGGCCTCCTCACGCAGGGAAGCAGCTCTTGGTGCTCAGCCCCACCAGCCTGCACAACCGCTCCAGCCTGGTGCCGGCTCCGCTGCGAGGATGTGCTCGGGGAGGAAGGCACCGAGTGCGTTTCCACTCTGTTTAATAAAAAAGCAGATTGAATAGTAGGCGCGAGGCAGGAGAAGGCACCCCTGAATGCTGTTAAATACCCGAGGACACGCCATGCACGGTCTTCGCTGTGCTCAGAGAATTTTCAGTGCAGTTTTGTGGGTTTTCTTCTGTTTCTTTTGCTTCCTTCCCCCCCCCCGCCCCCGTCCTCTTCTCTTTTGTTTCATTTCCACTTCGGGAGGAGGGGGAGAGGACAAGAGGCAAATAAAAAAAAAAGCAAGGGGGAGAGAAAAGGCTGAGGCCGTGACACGTTTTTCATTTTAAATAAATGACTGAAACAGAATAAAGCCCTTTTTTTAACGGAAGAAAGGCTTGTCATTAAGAAAAATAATAACAACAGCAACAACTTTCTCTGCCTGCTGCTGCCCAGATC
>NW_008794167.1:428615-434766 GCF_000699145.1 Aptenodytes forsteri | reverse complement strand
GAGGACAGCTGCAGCCTGGAGAGCAGCGGGAGCAGCGGGACCCGGGACGCGGAGCCCAGCGACCCCCCGACGCCCCAGCCCGCCCCCGGCGACCTGGGCACGGCCGGGGGGATGCTGCTGGACCTGGCCGTCAAGCGCCCCGTGGTCAGGTCGAAAATCAAGGTAACCGCCCGCACCCCCACGTTCTCTTCCCCGGTGATGGGGTGACCCCGCTTCGAGGGCAGGGCCCGGCTGGGGATGCCGGGTGACAACAGTCCCTTGGGCTCTCTCTGCTAGAGGTGGCAGCACCCGTCTCACACACCGAGATGGAGGCCTGCAAGAGCGGCTGGCCGTAGGATGGCAGCGGCAGGGCAAGCCTCGTAAGCGACGTACCGTAATCTTCCAGTGCCCTTTGCCTCCCCTTATCCCTGCCTGGGACACGCTGCCCCTGACCTGCTTGGCTCGGGTCCCGCAGGAGCTCTGAACCCAGCCAGGAAGGACCAGCCCTGGCAGCTAGGAGTCATGCCCCACGGTGCGTGGGTGGATCTCGTTCCTTAACGTGGGGCCTCCCTAAAAGGCCACCTTCTAGGCTGTAGTCAAGCCTTTCCCAAGGGGGGGCTGTGGTGAATCTTCCCACCACCCCCCTACCATCTTGACTTATCAAGAGAGCAGCTAGGAAAAGGTCCTCCTCTGAAGCAGTGAAAGGCCATTGTCGCCTTGAGGTGGACCCGCAGGCTTGCTGAAATGAAGCAGTTATCTGTCCATTAACTTTGCTGAAGAGCCTCTCTGCGGCACGGGCAGGAGCTTGTACTGACTGGGTGTCCCCTGGGCAGAGCCGGCAGAGCAGAGCGGCGATTTCCCTCCCAAGGCTGAGAAGGCAAATCGCTCACGGGCTCCTCGTGGTACCTGAGAACCCAGGACCGAGCTCCCAAAGAGCAGTGGCGATGCATGGGGTGGAGGACCACGTCCATCTCTGAACATCCAGGGCTCCCCTCAGCAGAGGTGGAGCCAGGCCACCCCGGTGGTAGGAAGGAGGAGATGTGTTTACCGGTGGCCAGTTAACACCTCGTTAAACCCTGGCTGTTGCTTTGCTGGATGGAGCTGTAAAAATTCCCACTGTCTCTGCTGGGATGACAGACTTCCAGCCACCGTGTTATTAATCTCATGATTAACGCTAGGTTTTCACCCTGCTTATGTGCGGCCGCATAAGGTGGAGTCCTGCCTGTTGCCCAACAGATACTTCCCAGCCGGCTCCCCCTCTAGTTTCGCACCTCATGGCTTTGCAGCTGCCTTTTTTTTTTCAATCTTTCTTTACAATTTCAGGTAGCGTTGCTTCAGTAGTAAGCGAAGGAGGGGGATCGGGAAAAATAACTGGCTCTTCAGGAAAAAGAAACCCCAGACGTATTCCTCTTTATGAAGAGCTTCCCCCGCTGCTGTTTGACTTTAACCTACTTTGTATAATTTAACCTGGGCTATTAGCAACAGTCACAGTGAAACCTCGCTTCGGCAGAGTTGGGTTTTCTCAGCGTGCCACAGAAACTCCCCAAAAGCACCACGAGAGCCGATGGACTTGTGCACGCGGTGCCACCTGCTCTGCTGGCTTTCCCCCGGCTCGAGCGGCTAGTGGCGAGTGCGTCCGCTCCCCCGTGAATAATTAAAATAATAGTGAAGTATTTGCATCTTCCAGACATTAAGCCTTCCCCTCTGAGGAACACTTCCCGAGAGCTGAATCATCAGTGTCTCCCTTAGTCAAGTTAGGTCATGGTGTTGGCGCAATATTTTTGGTGTTAGGAGCGGGAATGAGGAGATTAACCCCTAATGACACTCTGATGTTAATTAACGAGCCAGGGGGACCAACGGGAGATTAGTGCCATTGTTTCAGTCTCTGCTGAGTCAGCGCAATGTGCCTTGGTTTATCTCGCCAAACCTACCTTTTTTTTTCACCGCTGGCTGGTTTTTGAGGGACCCATAGCAGCGGGAAGTGTGATTAGCGAGAGCACCACATGGGTATGACTTTGTCAGGCCAGGGAGGGCCTCCCGTCCCCACCCAGGATATTGGCTGAGTGCGGGAGCAAACACACGTGCGGCCCCGGGGAGAGGTGCTCGGAGCCCACGCGCGTGTGCTTACGGATGTGGCTGGACGAGGGTCCCTGCCTCTGGAAGGTATCCTGCGCACAGGCTTTGTTTTAACCCCTGAAGCCAAGCTGTCCAACGTCTGTGGCCGTCCCAAACCGTGCACGTTAAGTCACCCACCTGATTGCAAGGGAAGCGTGAAGGTTTCACCCGGCTAGAATCTCCCGAATGCTTTCACTTTTCGTTTTGAATATATCGCAAGTATTTTTTAATGCAACAATAAGCCATCCCTCCTTATTTCGTTTGTTTTCTGTTAATCTTTGTCATGTCGATGCCTACTCACCCTGGCCTCTTCCATTCCTTAGTTCACCACCGGCACCTGTAACGATGCTACGGTGCATAGCTGCGAGCTGTGTGGCAAAGGCTTTCGCTTGCAGCGGATGCTCAACCGTCACATCAAGTGTCACAGCCAGGTGAAGAGACACTTGTGCACCTTCTGTGGAAAAGGCTTCAACGACACCTTTGATCTGAAAAGACACGTCCGGACCCATACCGGTGAGAACACGTTCCCCGGGGGCTTGCGGGCGGCTCTGGGTAGCAGGAGGTGGGAGAGGGGGTGAGATGGGACAAGGATGGGGGGTGAGGGTAACCCGGCAAGACAACAATACAAAACCCAGGTAAACAACATTTGCAAAAAACAGCGGGGATGTGGTGGAGGAAAGGGAAAAACGTGAGTGTGGACAGATAAAAGCCCTGGGACTAACCAAATCTGAGGAGAACTAGTGAAATCCCTGTGAAGCAGTGTGGCTGCATGAGCTGCCATCCAGATCCAGTGTAGATGTGGCCGTGCGCTGCTGTGCGTGGGTCAGCGAGACCGGGATAACCCACCCGGGATAACTCACTGCACGTTATTGCGAGTCCAGCGTGTACCGGTGAGCATGGGCGGGCGGTGGATGAAAACGCTTTGCCCTCTAGAGGCAACGAGCAGCAGTTTCTTGTTTTTTTTGCGAACCTTCCTCGCTGGCCGTCCCACGGGATGGGGTGATGGCTTGGTTTTGGCACTGTCTGCAGAAACTGGCGTGTGGTTCACGTCATGCCTCCAGCTTCTTTAGGAAAACTAGGCAACACATCTGACTTCTGCTAACCCTGCGTGCCGCATCCCCGCCTGCTTCGGGCTACCAGCTCCCCCAATCCCCTTTCGGTGCCGTTTCCCTCTGCACGTCCAGCCCTCCAGTTTGGCCACCGGCCTAAACCATCTCCATTCACTTGTTGTGCGGGTCACAGCATGGGTTCAAAATCAGGGGCAGTGGGTTGAAAATCTCCCGACAGCAGATCCTGCTCTGGATTGAGGGGGGGGTAAAAAAGTTGCCTTTAACCTGGGCTAGTTCCCTCCTCCCTGCTTGCATCTACACCAGATGTACAGGCATAACTGAGGATGCTGTGATTCAAGCCCGTGATGGCACTGGAAGAAAGAAAAATCGTCCCTTTCCCTTCTCTGCTCACTCTTGCTCCCCAGTCGCTCCCCTGGGCTGGAGGGATGCATGTTCCATGACTGCTCTGCAGTGAGGTTGGTTCCTGAGCCCACCCCAAACAGCGGTGGTTGTGTTTCTTCGAATTGGATCGATTGCCTCAAATCCAGCTTACTGGTCACAGAAGTGCTTATCCTAACCTGGAGCAGGGAGAAGGCCGCCTTTTTGTTTCTCTTCCTTCTTTTTCTTAGTGGAAGTGATGGCTTAAATACCTATCAACCCCGTCCTCACCAAGCAAGACGCCTTCTGGCAGGCCAGGCTGGCTGTGCTCAGGAGGCTTTGAATTTGCGCTGTAGGGCCCGGAAGATGCATCCACCACATCTCCCGGACACGTTCCAGCTTTCCACATTTGCGTTACCTACGGGACCTTCCGATTATTTGGGCTCGCTCTGCAATGTCCCTTTTTTGGTTTAGACACCATTAACCAGGCACACCGCTAGAGGTGACGCAAGTACGTTGGTGGGCAGGAGTTGTTCCTTAGCAGTAGAGCTCACAAAAACAATGCTGCCCGTTTCGATGGGAAAGCATTGGCCGGAGCTAATGTTTTGGACTGTTTTGGTTTGTTTGTAAAGCTTCCATGCGGAAAGGAAAGCTGCTGGCTGCGAGCAGGGACCTGCCGCTGGGGTATGGCTGAAGTGTGGAGTCAGTGCTCCTGAAAGAAGTGATTTTGCAACCTGTCCCCTCATCCTTTGAGTTTCAGAAACAAATCCAAGAAGGTGTCTGTTCAGAAGCTAAAAATATATATATGCTGTGGCAGGTAGGGTTGAACTCACTGTGCAGGAGCGGCACCAATTTTGTGAAACTCTGGAAGGGAGGAAAGATCTTTGTGCTGGACAGGAGTGAAAAACCACTGTCCTGGAAATGTGAATCTTATGGTTAGATTGTCCCCAAATTTACTAGAAGAAATCTGGCATCACTATTTCTCCTCCCCAGTGTAAAGCCAGGATGAACACTCACATACATTGTATTTGCCTGGTGCCTTGGGTCACGGGGGGGATGAAGGCTGGCTGCAGCAGCGGTACTGATAGCATTTTGGCACGTAACTTTTCCAGGCTGAAATACGGCATCTCTGAAAGCGACGGCCTTTTTTATTTTCAAGTTGATTGCTGTTCAGGAAAGCTGGAAGTGGTAGTGTTGGCTTTATTTTGTAGCTACGGGTGCTCATCTACGTGTGCTTTACTGAATTTCGGTGTTCCAGTGAAAATTGTCGTGCAGCGTCTGTAACCAGACTGTGCAACAGTAGGGTAGTGTCAGACAGAGTCAGAAAGCCAAACATCCCAGTCTAGCTTCATGGCATAAGCAGACTTAAACATTAAAAAGTAACTAATACACAGTAATATCAAATTTTAAAATGATTCCTAAGTAATGAAGGTTCCCACTAATACACAGTAATATCAAATTTTAAAATGATTCCTAAGTAATGAAGAGGTTCCCACAGCCCTCGTGGGCTGTGCCATCCTGGCACTACCTCTCTTGTGCTCGCACTCGTGCCTGTGGAGCCCTGTTGGCATCAGAAACCAAGGACGGTGAAGGTTTAAATTGCCTTCAGATGAGCATGAAACGGCACCGAAAATACTGTTTGTAAAAGATACATTTTTGTGCGTGAATTCTAATGAAGATGTGGGGTTTCTTTCCAATTGCAGTTTAATGTAGCTGAAGCAGTCTCACAGCAGCAGGTGTTAGGAAACTTTAGTCTTGATAGTTTAAGCCGGTGCACTGGGATAACCTCTTTTTACAAGACTTGCAAAAATGCAGTCAAGATGCTGCTTATTGGAACTTCTAATCAGTTTGGATTTCTGACAGAAAGATCAGCGACTGCGAGGTGAACTTAACACACTGCGATTACAAAGTTACAACTGTCTGTTGAACATGTGTGTTTTGCCCTTTTTTGCCTGGCTATTACTCACCATGGGTCCAATCTTCCACACGCTCGCGTTTCACCTTCCATTGGGAAAAGAGAGAGGCTTAGGTAACCCCTTGCCTCAGTTTTAAGGCTGGTCTTTGCTTGAAAACTTACTGAGCTAGTCTAGTAAGTAAAAATCACAACTTTTTAAGGTTTTTTTCAAGCGTCAATAAATCCTCAGCTATTTGTCATTCAAGTACTGGGAGGTTGGTGGTGGTGGTAAAATGGATGCTCTTTACGGCTCAGTATTTTTATAATGTTGGTTGTCTGTACTGAACGAAACTGCTCGGGCATTCAAATCACAAGCCAGCCCCTTCTCCCTCCTCTGGAGACACACATACCTACTTCTTTCATCTTAATGCACTTCTCTCTTCGAACTTGGGCTTGTAATCTCAATCATCACATCTATATTCTGTGAAAGCGCTCTCACTCGTTTGAAGTACTGTGATCGCTGTACGTTCACGTTGGGCTGCCGTTCACTGAAGCCTCATTGAGCTTTGCTCACTAAAAGAGAAAAATTAACAACTCACCGAGATAAAAGATTTCATTCATTATAAAAGCCAAAATGAAGGGTTAGCTGAAACCGATAGTTTTACCTAATCACAGGACTTCAGAAAGTCGGGGCTGTAAAGGAGTAAGTTTTGCAAGAGTTGATAACGGCTTTTTC
>NW_008794167.1:413645-428312 GCF_000699145.1 Aptenodytes forsteri | reverse complement strand
AACGGCTTCTTCTTTAGGACCAAAGCGCCGATGGGCACCTGTCATCCTCAGCATCTGCCTACGTCTTCTCGAAACGTTTCTAGGTTTCTTACTCCTAAATATATCAACCCATTCCTAAAAATTCTAGCCTGAAAGTAAGATGTTTTATTTAGACAGTTAATTCTTTGGGCTAGTAGCTCCCTGCTGCTAAGCATTTGCTCAATAGCTGACAGGCCAGAGCTTTGCTCTTAGCCAGTTCCTTAGTCGGCTGTAAGAAACGCACATCAGAACGGTAATCGCTGTCTTTTAATGTTGCAGGAATTCGTCCTTACAAATGTGAGGTTTGCAACAAAGCCTTCACCCAGCGCTGTTCCCTGGAGTCCCACCTTAAGAAGATTCACGGCGTGCAGCAGCAATACGCCTACAAACAGAGGCGAGATAAACTTTACGTGTGCGAAGACTGCGGCTACACGGGCCCCACGCAGGAGGACCTGTACCTGCACGTTAGTAATGTTCACCCCGGAAGCGCTTTCCTGAAAAAAACCTCAAAAAAACTTGCAGCAGTTTTGCAAAACAAACTGAGCCCTGTCCTGCAGAGGAACTCCAAAGATGATGACAAAGATGAGTAACACGGTGGATTACAGTGGTCTAAAGGAATGAAGTTTACATGTAGGACTACATATATATTATTTTTTTAAAACCAATTTTGAAAGAAATCCCTGAAATGAAAGGGATGCTTTTGTTAACGGGACTCTCTTGATGTTGGTAGAACCTCAACTTGAAAGAAATATTCCCATATATGATGCAAACATCAGACTTTTTTATCTGGCCAAAAAAAATGGAAAGCTTGGAAGAGGCTGTCACCTCTTGGATGGAGTATTTACTGAAATGACATTCAGGCAACCTGTTTTCTGTTTCAGCTCTACCACACATCCGAGAGGCCACTGACAAATAAGTTCACCTTTCCCCAGTGTATTTTGTAAAGATAATAACCGTTACCTCCCGTACTTGAGAGGTTGGGGTGAAAAGTGCCGTGTAAGAGCAGCTACTAGTACATTGTTCTATGCAAAACGAATTACAATGGTCTTAAGGACAGGAGTACACTGTATCGGTAGAATGTGCAAATAACCTTAACTCTGCCCCCCGTGCAGTACACTAACAATTTATGGAAGCGTGATCCAAGGTGAGCTGAAACCTTTTTTAAAGGATGCAGAACTTTTTCCTCCAACTTTCTCTACTAGCGAATGGCATTATTCCAGGGCAGACTTACGGTCATGTTTTAGGTACTTCAAGCTGTGAACTTACTTTTATCACGTTTAGATTTAAGTGTAACCTTAACTCTGATGTTCCTGGACTTGTCACGCTCACTTTGGGGATTATTACCACATCCTTTTAACATACATCAATATCAACCCAGAAACCCAAAGAAAACACTTTAATGACTTGAAGATATGTATTTTCTGTCATGATGAAATGCAATTCTGTGTGTATTTTATGGTTTGTATGTGTGTGTGTGTGTGTTTAGGTATTTTTTTTTTCTTTTTAATGATCAAGTGCCCATTCACTAATACAACAGAGCACTGCAATGCAGTGAAGAGGGAGACAGCCCGTCTCTGCCTCATGAGATCAGTGCAAAACTGCAGGCATGAACCTGGCCTCTCATCTGTAACCACTGTCAGTTTAGAAGGCTCCTAGTGAGACTGATGCTACATGGGAAGGAGGTGGCGATGATGATGAGGGACTGGTAGTACGTCTCTGTGCTTTTGGACTTCCCCTGTAGTCCTGCTCCAGCTCCTGTTGACCCAGGACAACCAAGAGGGTAGCCTATAGGGTCTATCAAGTGTGAATTTATGGATTTAAAATAAAAGGGGAGAGGGATGCCCATAACTGATGTCGCTGAAACCGCCTGACACTTTAAGACTCTTCAGAAGCTGCTGCAGCCTTTACTGGGCACTTGGGTGTCTATATTAGGAGCGACAGGGTGGGGTGGTAACTTCCTCAGCAACCACAAGGTACTCTGGTCCAAGCGCATGTTATTCATCTGTCTTTTAACTTAATGGACACAGCCGCCCAACAGGTTTTACATCAATTTAAATGCATAACAATTAATGGGTTGCATTTGTAAATTCCAAAAATTCATGTCGTGTTCAAAATAAAGCTGTACATTTGGGGAGGATACGCTGTAGTCTATATATGTTGAAACAACAGCTGAAAAGCAACCCACCTAAAATACAGAGTCATAGCCGGGACCTTCATAGTCACTACTAAAGTGATAGATTCTGAGCGTCTCTGCAAGAATCGTAAAAATCTTCTCGATTTGCCTCAGTTTTGTACAGGCATCTGCTTGGGTTTTTGTGGGGAAAAGCTTCCAGGGGTTTTAAAGCATTTCTAATGATATTAATACTTTATTCAGCACAACTGTCAGTGCTTGGGACCTTGAAAGCGAGGATAATAAAGTGATGCTACTGTGTAAAGAACAAACTTGTCATCCTATGTAACGGGGAAGTTCACGGAATACTTTAATAAATGGGAAGTCCATGGAAAAAAAGCATCTGAGGTAAATTAGAAGATCCTTACTTTGCAAAAAGAGCTAAAGCCTATGCCCTGATCCCCAGTTCGTCTGAGATCGTGCCATTATAACTGAATAGTATAAATGGAAGGTTGCTCACTCTGAGCGAAGCTTGCGTGCTTGCAAATACATGGACAAAATTGCCTGGCTAAGAAAAGCGTTAACAGCCAGTTCAGCCAGGTGTGCTGGTGACACTCCCCTGTAACCCGCTCAGTGAGGTCTCAGTCATGAAACTCAACTGTTGAGTTCAGCTCCTAGGTGGGACTGTTGAGTAGAGTCCATCTGAGCATTCAACTAACTGCAAAGGATTCGTGTGCTTAGCTCTGCTGAAACCTCAGCCCTTACACTGGAGCAGCGGAGTTGCAGCTGAAACCCTCCCTATCTAGCTGGAGACACATTTTGTGGGTGTGGGTGTTGTTTTTCCCCCCTCCTGTAGCACACATTGCTTTTGATTTCCCTCCAATATCACTGCCATAGCATGTCCCTGCTGAAAGAACTACAGACACATTAAGGTGGTCCATCTATGTGATCTCAGTCAGGGAAAGCGTTCACTGCTACAGGGAAAAGAAGCAGGTAACAGTACACAGAAGAAAAACCGCTCTGGATGGAGAGCAAAGCTCTGACAAGCTGGATGCTATAGCTGGAGTAACTGCACTGATTGTCTGGCTGGTTTTTCTGCAGAGGACAGATACACCCCATAGCAGATGCCTTAGGCATGTCAATTTAACAGTCTGGCAAGTTAGTTTAAACTGGTCACAAAGTGGGTTTGAGTTTGCATGACATCAGCAACAGCCATCTGCCAGTTCTGTTACGGGACAAAACTGGCACTAGCTTGTGCCTCTACAGAAATGTTCAGAGCTCACACAGGGATGCCCGAGGCAGCCAGACTTTCAGAAGTACTAGACACCAGTAACTTCCACTGCTACTGTCTTTGAAGGCTGCCTGCCTTCTCCTGGCTCTCTGATGGTACAGACTCACAGAGACTTAAAGGTAGGTTTACAAACTAACATTGCTAGTGAAGCTGGCAGCCTTCCTCAGACACAAGGCTTTTGCTAAACCAACAAACACAGGTGAAGCCAACAGGTGCCCGCACTGCCCAGGCTCCAGACTTCTCCTTATCTACATCCTAGGAAGTAGGATGAGGCTGAAATCTTACATGGTTCAGAGACATCTAATGACTGTATGATGCACTGATGAAGGCGGCAATCCCACCCAAACATTGCCCAACTGGTTCCACGCTCTCTTGATTTCTCCAATCCCAATCAACACAGGGAATTCAGCAGGTTTTATCACCTCGTGCTTCTGCCCAGGGCATCTTAGTTCTTGCTTGTGCCCATCCTCTTTGTATCCATGGAGCTATCTTTCACAGAAAACTGACCGTGTTCAGTGACGTTGAACCACCCACTTGCTAAAATTCTGTGATGTGGGAAGATACTTGTAAAACAGGTAGAACTTCTGAGCGCTCACGCAGCGTCGTCGTGGTTAGTCATCTCTGAACCCAGTTTCTCAGTCTCCATGTTTGTCTTTTTAGATAGAAATCTAATTAAGCACAGAGTAATCATACCATCACCAGACTAGGTTTGAATAAGCAAGTACCACTACAACTAAGTTTAATTGCACAGGTTTCCACAGTTCAGCACTCTGAAGGAGCAGAGATTAAGCACTATAGAGGTTTAAGTTTCTTCAGCAGCAAGCCTGCCCATTGGTTTTTTTAAGTATGGTTCTGGCTGATTTTCTTGAAGCTTATGGGTTGGTGATATTTTTATTTGTAATCTGCAGCGTTACTACAAAAACTCATACATACAATTCAGAGAAAACAAAGAGAATGAGGAAAAAAGCTTTCCAGGTGTGCAACACACAAAGCAGTATCGCCTGACAACATCAAGGCTTATTCATAAAAATCAAGTCTGTAGACAGAGAAACAAGCTTCAAAAATAACTCTTCTGTTTTAGAACATGTATTCACAAACTTATTTGAACCCCCACCCCCAAAAAACCCAATCAGCTGCTCTTCATTCCTCAGAAGGCCTGGCTTCAAAGTCACAAGCCTGCTTTTATAAAGAAGCTTACTCGCACTGGCAAACACTATAACTTGACACTGGAGATCGTTCCACATGGGTAGGCTCCTTGTCGGCTCAGACCCACAGTGAAGTCAGGAGAGCTCAAGACAGTTGCAGACTTGGCCTGCATGGAGCCTCACAACCTAAGGTACAAAGCCTGCTTACACTCTCTCACAGTTCTTTTATGCTGCGCATAAAACTGAACATGAAACTGTTCTGCCTGTTCAGAAACCTGCAGGAGAAGCCACTAGTAGTCGTCAAACTTCCTACCTTTCAGAACATTTGCTGGAAATTTCTAAGTGCATCGGTTACAATTCTGCTCCTCTTTTGCTAAGCCACTTCTTTAAATGATCACTTTGCCTTAGTATTTTAAATAAGTGCTTACGAGAACTTTGGTTATAATTCTTAGTGCAGTTTTTCCAGTTGTTGCTGTAAGAAAAACCACAAATAGTAAAAAGCCTGTTAATAGATACCTTTGAGACGAGCAAGAACTAAGCTGACTGAAACCCAGTCTACTATATTCATTTGTTTATCGTTTGCATTTCTCTCAGCTCAGACAATGCAGATGTCGCTTTGCTTTAGTTCACCAACTTCATTTTCAAAGTCTCAGTTCTGCAACAGGTTTTATTTTTTTCCAAAAATGACAAAAGAAGGATGATTTATTTGATTATCAGTTTTACTTGATAATAGAAACTTTCCTATCAACCTCAGGTTGTATAAAATCTGTGGGGAAAAACAGAGATTAATTAACTCAGCTTTGTCCTGCCAGGTCCACTTAAGTCACCTACAATGTAAGCAAATACACACTCCCCACTCCAATTTTTCCTTCTTTTTTTTGAGGGGGGTGGGGGGGAAACCCTGATATTAAGAAATTAGCCAAAGTTACTCAAAAAAGAATATGTGTTCAAATGGAAGATTTAAACAAAGGATTCTTGCTTTGGGCTCTCTGCTCAGACCACTTGCCTCTACGTAGCTTAGTTTGGGTCAGTTTCTGTCCATGAACTCTTCAAGGCGCAAAAGCCACTTATTCCAGTACTGTGAGCACAGACCGGGATCCATGAAATGCGGATGCGCAGGGGAGCCGTTCTTATAGGCAACCACAATGAGTCCACAGCTAACCTACGGTTAAAAACAGAAGGCTGTCAGAAATTCAGTATCAACATGCAACTTCAATCAGCAATTCTGAACGCTAAACCCCACTGCAAAACATCATCCTTAACATATAAGTACCTTAAATAAGAAATGGGGAACAAAAAGAGCAATAATTTACCATAAAATGCTTGGAGACTAACATTCAAATGCTGAGAGTTCAAAGCTCTGACTGACTTTGGTGAAAACTGGAGGACTCAAACTCCAAGTATCAGAGTGATAAGGTCTATTTAAACCTTGCAGATGCTGGTAAAATTCCCAGTGACTGATGAGGTTTTGCCTGGGGTCATATAACCAGACTGATGCCATTCTCCAGCATCAGTCTGAATGGAAATGGTTACTTAGGTGTGTTCCGACATCTTTCATACTTGAAAAACAGCTCAAATTCAAACCCCACACAGCTACTGGGGTGAAGAGAAAGTGGTGGGGGACAGGAGGCTAATAGCAGAATTCTAGAATTACTGCCTATATTTCACTCTGTAAGGACCATGTCTGTTAAGTGCTTGCATTTACTATCTTTATAATATTCTAGAAAGTCCTCTGAAGAACCTACGAATTACCCTGCTCTCTTCTGCTTTGTATTTTCCCCCTTCAATGATTTGTATTGAAATAACAATCCTTCAGGCCAAGCAGGCCTAGCTAGAATTGCGTTTGGAGTCTTTAAAAACATTATTCCACTGTCTTCTGATTAAGTGATTGACAACACACTGCTTTCCTCTGAGGAAACACTGTACAGCTTCCAAACACTCTAAGTAAATCACTCAGTCCCTCATTTGCTAGCGGGATATAGCAACACATGATGAAAGCAACGCCCTCCCACCCCATTTCCCTGTTTGCGGGCTCTTTTGCTTTACTACTTCTCCTTTCTCTTCCTACTCTTGACACAAGCAAAAACCACACAGAACAAAGCACTGGGGGTTGCCCAGATGCCAAGTCACTGTGATTTCATCTGACCTCCTAAGACTCTGAGCATCCCTCAGTCCCACTGAGCAGTTCCTTAAAACCGTTGAAAATATACTGCTGACAGGCAAAGGCAACAGGATTAGCAAGAGTAGCGGAGTTATTTCACAATATGTCAGCTTAACCTGATCTAAGACTTGGCTGCTTTGTTACAAGTCCTACCAACAGTTCCATGCTGGACAGCAGGTGCTAAAGGCAGTAGGTGGGGAAAAATGAAAATAACGTGGGTGCTGCTGCTTGTCTTGACAGGTAGCAGGCCTACTGACCTGGAAGTCATAATTGGCATCATGATTTATGGCTCCAATATATGCTGCAACCTGTAATGGGTTGTCAAAAGTATTCTTCAGGGACGGCTTTGGTTTCTCTGAAGTTTTCCAGTCAATCACACACAACTGGCCTCTGCATAAGAGAACAAGATAGGACAATGTTCTAAACTTAAGTTTAGTCATAGTAAGAAACAAGGGATGGGACAGCAAAGAAAGTCATATCACTCTCAGCCTGTTTCACCCTGATGTCATGCTGCTCATTATGATGTCTATTATATGTATAAGTAAGTCTCTTCCACACTGGTAGTTTAGATCTCAAAAATCAAGACTTACTAATATCTCAGTTATTAGATAGCTGCAGTTCCTGGCAACTACTGAGGAGCACTTAACCCTGTCCCACTCATATCCTGCTCCAGTAAGAAATTCTCCACAACAACAGCACTTTTGTCATCAGGTTCACCTCTGAGCTCATCCATTTTGCTGCTCTTAGAGATCTGTCCAGCCTCCCCCCAACAGCTCACCAACACACCTGCTCCAGCTTGGGACACAGCCTCCCACACGCCACGGAGCACCACTGGCATTACCAGGTTTCTTAGAGAACCAGTACCTCACCGATACTTAGCCACGCAGTCTACCAGGCCCAGATACTGAAGAGTCTCATGCTGAACTGCACTTTCCAGAGCTTTCACTTCACTGATATCTTTTAAGACATGTTGCACACTTGATAAGTAGCCGGAAATAACAACATCTTCTCTCTGCTCCTTAGCTGCCATCTCTTCAGACAGGAATATAGATTCCAAAGCTGCATGAAAGAGCTCTCCTTGGAGGAAAAGATCTAAAAAAAAAATGTGAAAAAACCCCCACATTTTAGACACTACTCATAATACCCCATGGACTTGTATTCTAGATATTACACAACATAGCTCTTAAACCAGTCCTGGTTTTTGTACTGAAAGCTTGAGGATGTGGGGAGGAGAAGGGAATGAGACAGAAAAATAAATTAAGTGTCTACAGTGAAATTAGTATCTCTTATATTAATGCTTACTTTACTTTTTTGGTCTCACCAAAATATGATTTTTAATTTATTGTTTATTCAAAGGTATTTGTGAATTTCTATGAATTAAAAATATTATTTTAGGCTGCTTTTCCTGCATTTGCTTCTTCGGCCGTATTGGTTCATTTGAATGGAACTAACCTCCTCCTGAAATGAGTGGGCACAGTTATAGGGGCAAGGGCTTATCTCAGAAATGATTCCAAGAAAGATAAATTTTAAATAGTTATGTAAAGTTTGTTAAGCCACCTTATTCACTGAAGTGCTTAGTAACTCAAAAAGCATAAACACAGGATATTCGGTTATAAAAAGCATAATAATTCATGTAAGGAATGTTCGGGTATTTATCAACCTTGCTACAAGAGGCCACCTACTACCCCCCAGGTCCTCCCAGATCCCCCTCAGTCCTACAGCTTGGAGCAAGTCACCTTTCTAGGTCTTAGGAAACGAAAGCCTCTAAATGCATGGCAATTTCATGGAAGAGGCTATATATACTGTGTAAACTAAATAGTTACTGAAGAACTTCAACAGCAAGTTCGGGTATTTATCAACCTTGCTACAAGAGGCCACCTACTACCCCCCAGGTCCTCCCAGATCCCCCTCAGTCCTACAGCTTGGAGCAAGTCACCTTTCTAGGTCTTAGGAAACGAAAGCCTCTAAATGCATGGCAATTTCATGGAAGAGGCTATATATACTGTGTAAACTAAATAGTTACTGAAGAACTTCAACAGCAAGATACATAGGTTTTTAAACACTCAAGCTGATATGATTTCAGAACGCTTATTTCCAATTCGTTACAAAGTAGCTTTGTATCTGCAAATGGCTCAATAACATCAGCTGGAAAATACCTACCTGTAAATAGATACTAGCAAATAGAGAAATAAAGGAGAGGCAGATAGGATAGAGCAAAGAACGTCTACAGTCTAATTCTTGTTTCCCACCCACTTCTGAATCCATTTTAGTGGTCCTAGAACAAAGATCAGGGCTTAGATTCATCGATAACAGGTGCATTCATAATATGCTCTTGCCCCTTGAAATGGTAACAAATTAATGGATTTCCAAAACACTTGACTTGTAGGGCCAGATACTGCAGCTATGCTAGCACGTCCCAGCCAGCTGTTAAAGAGACTTCTATTACTTCTACTTTGCAATCACACTGTGGTTAGACTCACTTTTAGTATACTCTGCAAAACCATCTTTTCCAAGTTCCAGTATCATTTTCTCCTTCCATCTTTCTAGATAAAAGGCTTGCTGTGGAGAAATAGTCTGTTGAAGAATACGGGTAACGCTGGGCATTTTCATTTTTTGTAAAGCGATTTTGATGGGGAGGTTTGAATCACCGTTGAGGAGGGGAATTCTCTTGTTGGGGTTTATTAAAGGAACCCAGTTCTTGGGAGTTTTTGTTCCAGCTTTAACTGGAGGTCTGTGTTTATTCGGTGGCCCATATAACAAATTGTCTTCTTCAAATATTGTCTCTGGTGTTTGGGCACTGGTTTTGTAAGATGTAACAGAGTAGACCAAGTTCTTGTATTTTTCTTGGTCAACTTGTTCATAACTGTTCACTTTTTTCTTCTTACTATAAAGACACGCGGAGGTAGCCAGACACATATATGGGAATTGCTTTTGGCAAAAAGGTATTCGAAAAAGCATTTCCAGTTTCCCCGGTTTCCTGGACAGTAGCTGTAGGAATTTCATTCTGACAAGAAGCATTTGTGAGTAATTAGAGTTTTCTTTCTTCTGTTAGGAACAGTCTGCAGGTTACCATATTTTCCCCCTGTGGAAAAAGAAATTTGTGATTTCCAGAGTCATAAAACTCTACCATCAACCTATTTTTGCCCTTTGCCAAACAAAGAACTGCTATGGTCATAAAGTGTCTTCATACACTTTATGCCACCAAAACTCCTTTACATAAATAATACAATGAGAGAAAGAACCAATAAGCAATGAAAAGAGGAAATGATCCTGAAAAGAACCAGTGCTGGTCCGCAAAATCTGAAACAGGGCAAACGCATAAAGATGTTGCAAGTAGCAAAAGCTGCAGCAGAGGATGCTCTTATAGCAACAGTATCAGAACCATCATGAAAGTAGACACAAAAAACTGATCTGCAACAAACAACGCCCCAAAAGAGGGAGGGAGAAGTAAAAAAAATAAGGCTATGCAGAAGAGAATGAAACAAATCCATTGTTGTGAGGTATTAAAAACATATAAGTTTATAGTGGATGCCCAACTTATGGGGATTGTGGGGACAAAGTACCTTTTGGAGAATAAAAACGTTTTTCTTTTGCATGCCTAGGACAAAGCAGACAGCAGCAGTATATGCATTCTGAAATTGGGAGACTCGAGACTGGGAAAGCCAAAGAGAAACCAGATGTACTGCAAGTATCTTCAGATTCAAATAAATCTTTTAAAGATTAGAGTAAAATATAAAAGTATTTTTCTAAACTGAGTTTCAAACATAGTTGTGTTCTAAGACACTTAGGAAGTTTAAAAGCAAAAACTGTATACCAGAATTACTGTTCACAGCATAGCTTTCAAAACTGCATTGTAACTGCAGCGCTAAGTCCTAGGAAAGTTTATGCACTTGGATAAAATGCAAACACTTGAATAGTGGCATTTAAATCAACACTAAATACTTGCAGAACTGAGGCCCTATTCTCCTACTAAAAGTTATCTGCTTACCATTACAAAGTTCCCTTCCATCCACTGCAAACAAAGAATACAGGCTACACACATTGCCAACTAATATCAGGCATTTTGTTCCTGAAAATACTTTAACGTTACTCTTTTCTTTCCCCACACTTCTTACACAGCACTTCATACACTGCCCAAATCGTAGGCACCACAGAAAACAAAAACATAGTAGGAGGAGTTATTTTGTATGGACAGATCCTGTGCTTATGCAGAACTGCAGTGACACCAACGTGTGGGTGCAGGCATCTCACACAGAACAGTTTGCAAAATTGGGGCTGTATCAGCTGCAGCTGATTAGATCAAGGTATCTTGTAACAAGAGGCAGAGACCTTGGACTCGGTTTCCATAAATATTGTTCTTCATCGGTGAAGGACAAAACCCTCCAGCTGTAGAAGTTTAATCAGGAGTAAGCAGATACACTGCTTTTTTCTTTACTGGCTTTACATTTTCAAGCTGACTTTGTATGGTTTGGGCAAATAATAACTGTTCTGTAACCTGATACAAAATTAACCCGTCAAAAGCAAATCTGAACCAGGAAAACACAATTAGGTGGGATCAGAACTTTTTGTCACGTAGTGGTGGCATTTCTGACCCAGTATCAGCTGCCCTACAGCCAAATTTGCCATACTGTTGTCAGATGGTCTCACTCAGTCTTTAGTATGGGTTTCCTATAATTACAATGCATATCAATCAAAATAGTTAATGATTTTAAAACTGCTTCATGGTCCACAAGAGAGTAAATGAGGAAAATAATGAAAGTGCCAACTAGTTAATTCTGCTACCGACTTTTTACAGTCTGATTAGCTATAAAGCAAGCTACCTTACAAGGGAAACTGTACCGTTTAAGATACTTCGAATGTGTCACTTGCCTTTTTTAATCATTACATTATACTTAATATTGAACCAAATCTAAATCTTTCCTCATCCAGCAGAATGGGGCTAGGTGGAGTTGCACTTGTTTTCTCATTTTCCAGTATTCAACAGCAAGAATGGACATGACCCTCTGAGCGTCCTCTGACCTTCAGATTCCTGTCAAAACTACTCTCCTGCCTGCACATGAGAAAAGTGCAGTCAGGTGCATTATGAAAGGACAAACCAGACAATTTCAACCATTTTATTGCCACAAAAGTATGCAAGCTTTGCCAAAAAACAGAACAACCTGCTTTAGACAGGTTACGCAGCAGCAAGAAATTGGACTGTCTGTGTTCTGCAACTTAAGTTCTGCCCAGCTTAATTTCATGGACATGTGAGGAAGTTTTACAAATTTAGGTGAAACATAACCAAATTTTATGTTACCTCTCATTTCTTATACTATGTCAAAAAGCTGTTTCTACAGCTTGCTAGAAATTTGTAACAGCATAAAGAGGTACTTTTTATGAAGTATACATGTTTCAATTTTTCAGTTCTCCTTGGGTTTTCAGTCAGTGAATTTTGTATGTCTTCACTATTACTACCAATTGTTCTAATAAATTTATTTTTAAGAAGCTCCCCAAGTTTTGTCATTTGACTATCACAAAGCAGCTCAGTTCTGCAAAGCTGCTATGCCAGCATTTACAGCAACTCATTCTTCTCAGAAGACTACCACATTTTTTAATAGATTTTTCAGTATTGGAATGGGATCAGTTACCTGACAGACATCAGGTGAAAAAAGAAATAACGCTGAAAAAGAAATAATGAACGATGTTAGCACATTACAACAGGTGTCAGTTTGCTGCAAGAGGTAACGAAAAACAGTAAAAGCAGCAGAGAGATACGTAAAGGTCAGGCTTTAATACCACAAGCAAATTGCTTCACCGTATTTTATCATAAAAAGAAGTGCAGAAAAATTAATCTCTCCTTTCTTTGGGTTTACCTCTAAATAGAGCTGCTGAAGCTGTGATTTAAAATAAAACGGGAAAAAAATACTGTTATTCCAATGTAATAATATCGAAGCTTGTAGTTTCTCAGGCTATTGTTTGATGACCATTAATATGCTTACCCAGTGTATTAATCAGAACAGAATAAACGCTGGGTCAATGACTCTGTATCTGTTACATTAGCCAGAGCACAAAAGAAAAAGTTTATACTGCCTTTGTGTCAGCTGCAGGAAGCAAGATGATACCTGATTCAGCATAAAGTTCACTTGTAGTAAGCTGCCCCCTCAATATTGTTTAAGGAATAAATTTATACCAGATCAGTGTTTTGAATCATGGGGCTATTAAAATATGCAATATTACGAGCCCTAGAGCTAATTTACTATAACACTGATGCAGTGTTTCAGTAACATCTAGTATGAATTTTAAATGAACAGCCTATATTGTTCTGGAGTAATATCTGTGGAAATATCTGTGCACTCTATGAACTGAACCACCAGGAAAGGGAGAGTTTGTCAGCTGCTGTGCTGTTGTACAAAAGGAAAGAGGTTCTAGGATTGCTAAGAAATAAAGAACGCTTGTATCTAGCAGAATAAAGAATCACATGTTTTTCAATAAATCACAGTGGCATTTCTGTGCAAATAACTTACATTTACAAGAAAGAAATGGAGTTGGAGTGGTCTGGATCTACTCTTGTACATAAAGAACAGAATTCAATTGATATTTCTCTCTGAGGAAGCATCTCCCTTCTCTCTCAAATGGTTTGTGTTCGAAGACTGGTGGAATTGCTTCAAGTATTGCATGATGAGCCACATTGGAGAACTGAACACAAGTAAAAACCTGGGAAAAAAAACCACAAACAAAAAAGAAGGAGGACTTCTCTTAAGTTTCCCAAGCTAGTTGACTTTGCAGCTCCAACAACTGCACTAACACAACTGAGGAAGTTTTTCCAGGATAGGAATGAGTGGCCTAAGTGAGGGAAACAAAAAGGGTTACTTAAGAAAATGTTCACATCCATAAAAACCTTCCTCCAACTATGGTTTCAGACAATAATCAGTATAGCTTTTTCTCCACAGTCACCTATCAAGCAAACAAAAGCACTAGTTTACTTCAGAGATAATAAGAAAGAACACTACTAAACATAGTTACAGATCTGGTGCCCTGTGTCCCTAATTTGAGGAAAGCAAACCCACTGATGAAGGTATAATTTTAAGTTAATGTCAAAAATGGCTTTTCTCTGGGAAGATGTATTACTATTTGATGTAGAAAGGCAACAGTAACCTATCTTCTTGGTCAGAATAACCACTTTCTCTTTTTTCTGGTTACAGCTTAATAATGCAGGGCTTTGACAGCTATATCACTTTTAGGACTTTGCACACTTGCCCATTCTCTGCCCCCAACCTCTCTTCCTTGGTTCCTTGCAGTTTGTAAGCTAAATCATTGAACCTATCCAGGTTAAAAATATACCACCCTCTTTTGGGAATTTAAGAGCATGGGGACAAAAAAGGAGATTTACATTTAGCAACCCAGTTTAAAGCACAAGCCCACAGAGCTACACTGGACCAAACGAACAACAAGCTTCAGCACTGGGGAGGGAATTAGTAGGAAACTGGGTTGTAACAGAAAGTCAGAGTTTTTGGCAAATCAATCTGTGAAAGAGCTGGCTTAATATTGGTGACCAGCAAGTGCCCCCAGCAGACAGACAACCTTTCTGCATAGGCACCAGGTGCCTGAAAAACCCAGATAGCACTGGATAGCCTGTGCTTGTGCAGGGCTTCCCTCTCACTCCCTCAGGGATAAGTCATTCTGAACAAGAAGCCCTACTAGACGCCAGCCTGCCCCACTGCCTCAGCGGGCCTGCCCACCCAGCCCCGGGCAGCCCCACCATGAGGCCCGCTCGGTTACAGACCCGGGGGCAGGGGTGGGCACACGTTTGCCACGCGTGCGGTTGGGGTGCAAGGGTAGGCTACGGGAGGAGGGAGCCGCAGGCCCAGCAGCCGGGGCAGGCTGCTGCTCTCCCTCAGCTAACCCAGGCCTGGTGGAGAGGCAGGCATTGAGCGGGCGCCCTTTCGCCTCACCACCACAGCTA
>NW_008794167.1:384449-412946 GCF_000699145.1 Aptenodytes forsteri | reverse complement strand
GGTGAGGGCGGCGGCCCAGGTCTCGCTGAGGCGAGCTGTGGGGGTGCGGCCATGCCCCGCCGGGCTGAGGGCCGCGCTCAGCCCCGGGCTGGTGCCGCGGCGTGTGAGGGAGCTCCCTGCCCTCTCTCCCCCCGGCAGTACCGGGGCAGTGACAGTTTTTTATTTTTGTTCTTTTTAGGGTTTGTATTTCAATTATTAGGTTTCTTAGTCCTTGCGCTGCTTGCTCCCTGCACCCAAGGTCCTCTGAGGGCAGGTGATCAGGGTGCAGCTGCCCAGGGTGAGCGCGGGTGCTGACCCTGAAGGAAGAGGTGCCTAGAGAGAGATAAAGAGGGGGGAAAAAAGGAAGAAAAAACAAGGTGGGAAGGAGGAGAAAGGGAGGGCTCCGCAGCTGCCATAAGGCAGTGCGGGCAGTGAGCGGAGCACCTAGTTTGTGGTGGGAGCAGGGTGACAAGTATGGCCTTGGAGCTGCGGGAGCTGGGCCTGCCGGCGGGGATACAGGAGCTGGACCTGCTCATCAGGACCCGTGGCTGGGCGCTAGCGATGAAGTGCTGTAGGTGCTTCTGCTAGAGGTATTTAAACTTGCTCTTCTTCAGTGGGTCAGCTGCCTCGTGTGTTTGTGACCAGCCTTCCTGGTTGTGTGGCCTGTGTTAACTAGGCTGTCAGCTGTCACTTCAGCTGTGATGCCTCTTTCCTTTAGTTGTCACATTGGTAGCTGACTTGGTTTTCCTTTCTCTGTGGCAGTGTTGAAGCTTTAAGTGCCAAGGAGGCTTATATGTCTTGTCTTTGAGGGAGCATGGGGTGTTACCTAACGTGAAGACTCTCAACTGCTCAGGGGAAATGCAAATTAAATGCTAAAACAGGAACTTTGTGAATTGATGTGTATGTATGTAAACAGTGCTTGGAATTATTTTGCGTACTGGACAAGCTGCATGGCTTAATCTACCTAGTCTACCTGGTTTAATAACTACCCCCAGCAGACCTTGAATAGAAGGTAAGACAGCCCTGTAACAATCTGTGAGCTGCGTATTTGACTTCCATACTGTTGCATCTGAATGTAGTCTTGCATTGTGACTGAGCTTAACTCACTTGCAGGAAGATGACTTGTGTTTTAAGCTGCTAAGGGTGCTTAAGTCTTTTCAGTCTGTGTTTTCTCCAGCCTTTTGGAAGATGTATATTAGCTAACTTGAGGGCTAGAAATACACCTGCCTTGAATAATTTTTTTTTAGGTAACTTCATTTCATCTGCTTCTCTAGCATATGAATCTTTTAAAACAATCTTGATCCAGTAGAACAGGCAAAAGTTTGTTGAACAAGTGTTTTCTAGTTATTTGCTTTGAGCTGTGAACTAGCCAGTGCTTCAACCTTTTCCTGCTGCATGTGAAACTTAGTATTAAAGTATCTGCCATTTGAGAATACTGAGTGGAAGTCTTTATAGGCTTGCAGGACCTGCAGGTGATGGGTGGAGGGGAAGGTAAAATATCAACTGTCTTGCAGTAATTGGTAACTTTGAGTGTTCATGTGCCCTTTCTAACTTAGCAGACAGGAATATTGGGGGGAGGGGAAAATGTTCCCACTGTGAGGGCTGGAGTAGCTTTAAACTCTAATGCTAAATGGGCAAAGATTGACTAGCTTGTTTCAGGTAGTAGGGCTGTCTTGGGATTCCAGCAGCAGGGGGGAGGATAGAAACACTCCTATCTTGTCTGTTCCTGTTTAGGTAAGGAAACAGCAACATGGGACTGGTGTGTGCCAGTAGATAAAGCCTATGCCTATAAAGGAAACTTCATTAGATATTAACCTTGAATAGGAATCATTGGTAAGTGTAAGCTAAAAACTGACCCTGAGGTGGCGAAGCAGGAGAGGATCAGGATATGTAGGAAGAGGAAGGGAGGGTAGGATAATGGTGATTGGAAGTGCAGTGGGAAAGGTGGTGTGATCTGTCATGTGGAGGAAAAGGCACTTTAGAAAGTGAAGCAAGTAGTGAGACTGCCAGGCTAAGCTTGTGCAAATACCCTGGTATTTCTTAATGTCAGTGGCTTGATAGTATTTTAAAGGCTCCAGTCTGCAGTTAAACTGTTCTAGATCAAAATACTGAGAGTGAGTATTGTAGCCCTTCTTTCTCAGAACAGTCAGTCAAAGACAAAATGGTATGTCATAGCCTGGGACTTGCAGTTATCACTCCTGAACAGTGGTTCTTGGTGCTAGACAACTTTTGCTACATGTTCTGGAAAGAATGAGGGCCTACTAGATCTTGTTTATGCTTTGCAAGAAAACTGATTCTGCATGCTGCTGGGCCCGAAAGCAAGTAGGGAGATGAACTGCTAGCAAGGTGAAAGCTACTGGATAAGGATAATGTACTGTCACGGACATATAGCCTCCATGAAGCTGGCCCAGCAGTTTGGGCTAATGACACAATTTCAAATCCATGGGAGGTGTGGAGAGCATGGTAAGGCTGTATTGCTGAGACTCCCTACCACCAGCTCTGGCCTTGCTGTAGAAGGTCAGCAAAACATTCTTGTAGATGCTGACTGTGGCTTAGGGGTTTGCTTCTGTTGCACAATTTCCATTTTAGCTGGGCATGCTTCATGTTACAGATGGCACATGGGCTAAAAGTGCTTAGCCGTAGACTGCTCTGCAGGCAGACTGCTGCAGCAGGGTGTATTTGACCTGCACTGCCAAGGCTGTTGTTTGACCCCTTGAGCTGAGGAAGCAGTGGGTTGGGTGGAGGTGTCCTGTGTGCTGCTAGGTGGAGCAAGGTGAGCTAGAGAGGCTTTTGCTCAGAATATGGGATCCTTGAATGTTGATAGTGTCCTTCCCACAGCTCCTTCCTTCTGTAAGGAGGTGTGTGACTGCTTGGTTTCTTCAAAGAGTGATGCAGAGATCCCTCTGACAGGAGAGCAAAGTGATCAGGCCAGCTTATTGCCCAGCTCGTGGCAACAGGTGCTCTGGCTATAGAGGCTGCCTTCTGCTTACTTGGCAAGCATTGCACTTGGTGAGGAATGCCATTTCAATACAACTAAATTGAGCTGTTATTCCCTCTTTATCTTTTGTTTTAAGCAAAATAATTAAACCATTGCATCACTGGAGTTCTACGCTCCAAAGTCACAAATTTGGGAAAGCATTTTCTATAGTGTGAGTAGCAACATGAAGACTGTACAAGATGACTGGTTCAATTTTCCTTATTATGCGTAAGTTGGACTACTTAGGACTGTTTCAGCTGAATGTCAGAGAGCTAACAGCAAGTCTGTCATGAAGGCTGCAAAATCAAAGCTGCTCATCTACTGTATTGACTCTTTACTGCTGCATGCATGGAGTGTACTTTCAGACATATCTTTATCTTGATTAACGGGAAACTTAAGCTACTTGTGCTGAATATGACTGAAACATAGTTCCAGCAACTAATGCCACTAGTACTGCTGGCCAGATACTCTGAAAGTCTGCTGGTTAACTCCTGGGTGTTGAAACAAGGCCCTCTGGAACTGAGGACTCTCTATAAACTGCCAGAAAACATCATGATCTTTTAGTGCTCTCTGGAGAGCACTTAAACTGGTTTAATTAGAAAGACTGCTCTGTAAAAAGTAATGGATGCTGGGTAGTGGCAGATGTAATTACTAGTGAAGTCTTGTTTGTGGCTGTTGCTTGAATGACAGCAGGGAGGTGATCAGAGGAGAGGTTTTCTTGTAAGGTAGCTGACAATAAGCAGAAAGCTCTGTGACACGTAAACCATTGTGGAAGGGCTCCTTGCTCCTTCTGGGAGCCCAGCTATGTGGAAAACCCCTGGATTAATCTGACTTTGAGAACAAATACTGATTCTTACTTGGCTAGCAATCGGATGTTGTACACAGTTGCTTGCACTGGCAGATTCTTTTGTTAGAAAGCAGAAGTAACATCTAGTCATCTAGAACTGATGCTAAAACTGCAAAGGGTGTAATTTTAAAAGCAGCAGTTCAGGCTACTCAACAGAACTAAATGGCTTCAGTGGCTGAGGACATTGCCTTCCACTGGATGCTTGCAAGCATGAAGATGTGTTTGCATTGGATGAGGTCTGATCAGAAACTTATGTCTATCAAGTTGAAGCCTGGGTAGCTGATGGTCATCACTGGATTGTATTTAAATGATCCAGCTCTTTTGTTTGTGGGATTTTTTGGTAACATCTCTAAGCAATAGAAAAAAGCAAGTGCTGTAAAACACTACCTGGATTGCTCAGAGTAATGCTCTCCGTCTCTTCTCTTGGGCTTCCAGATCAAGTGATAGTCATACTGTCCTAATTAGTACCATAATAGCTATTTTTAGTCTTCTGGTCCTAAAGCTAGAAACGTTAATCAACATGATGAGTGACTGTTATTCTGGAGGGCTCTGCTTGATGTCTTGTTCTAATTTCCAGGTCAGACAGTTGTGGTGGACAGTACCTTTACTGAACAGGGAAAAGTTTGGGGTTTTTTTCTTGAATCTTCAAGAAACCCTGGGGATCCCAATACAAGTCACTAAAGAGGCATGAGCCTAGAAGTGGAAGGCATCAGAGCAGCTGTAACAGTTGCTGTAGTCATTGCAAACCAGAAGCCTCTAGGCTGTTTCTGAGAAAGGGAAATGAGAGGTGAAAGTGGGGGTACTGTGCCGGGTTTGGCTGAGTGTTTCGGTTTGCAGCCCAACCCAGCTGTTTCCCCACTGGGCTGCTCCAGGAGTCACCATCCTCTGTACCTCTTTGGGCATGTGCTTCAAGTAAGGAATAATCTCTCACCAGCTGCTGAGCCTGGATTATATCCCCCCAAGGGTGTTGGGGGACAGACTGGTTTCTGGTAACTGGGATAGGGAAACTTCAGTTCTCTTGCCTTCTGTCTTGAGTACAGGGAGAAAGCAATGATGTCCTAGCAGAGAAATGCCTCCAGATACAAAGGAGCTTCCAGGCATGGCAGGCCAGAGAGCTTAGATGGAGTAGTTTCCTGGCAAGGTCTTGGGTTGGGTGCCTGCTGTGATAAAGGAACAAGCCTGGGGCCTGGAGATGAAAGTTTAATTATTCTGCTTTGCACAGCCTTCATGTGACCATAAGCAAGTTGGTCCCCATTCCTGCTTGTAGGATGGGTGTAGGCGGCATGGTGGAATGAAAAGTCTTGAATGATGAACTGCTAATACTGCAGGAGCAGGTGCTTGTGTTGATCAAAGGTTGGTGTGGAACATCTGTTGGTGCACTGGGTTAGTGCTTATAGAGCTGTGGTAACAAGAGGGGGGCTTCTTGCTTCCAGTTCATTGGAGAAATGCTGCCCCAGCACTTTCTGTAGGGAAGCAAAGCACTCCATCCTCCTGAAGTCAGACAGTGTGAATACTCTCTATGTAGTCTGAGCCTTGCTGCTGTGATTGTGTAATTCTAAAGTCTCTGGCCTGGAGTTAGGACCCCACAGTGACCTTCACAGGACTAGAGCAGACCAGTGGTTTTATAATCCTCTGTTTCATATGGCTTCAGGTCCTTCACTAAAGACCAGACTTTTGAAGGGTAGAGGTGATAATCCTGTGCTGTCTTCAAACAGTGATATGCTTGATGCTTGAGCCTGCAGTGGCCTTTAAGTATAGGCTGGGTCATGTACATTTACAGCAGGTGTTTAGGGTAGGAGAGGTACAAGATTTTTCTTTTTAGCAAGTGGCTTCAGGTAGTCCTGAGAGGCAGAATCTCACCACTGTTTACAGGGGTGTTCTTAACTCTTGCCCTTTTTCTGGGCTGGTCTCGGACTTCGTGCCATATGTATAGTACATACTGCTCTGGAGCGCACAGCTGTGCACTGCTGCTGACTCCCAGTTGCTTCTGTGTAAATAAGGCTCTGCTGGGGCAATAAGCTCTACTGCAGTAGCATTCCTGGGGATGGTTGAAGCTGTAGGTTATGTGTTCTTGTCCCATTGCCTCTGCAGTTTATGGTGCTAGTGCAAGCGAGAAACGCCTGTGACGTGTGAACTGCTTTAATCTGACAAAGCAGTACCATCTTGTGTCTATACCTGCCCATCTCTTGTGCAGGCAACTACTAGGAGGGGTGTGCGGACAGTGTCTAATCATGGGTTACTTTCTCCACAACACTTAATAAGAAAGTTCACAAATTCAGGACTGGCTGATTTGTGTAATCCTTTCCTTAGTTTAGCTGAGAGGAAGCAGTTTCCTTTGGCTTATCATACTTTCCAGGCTCAGCAGTTCATATTGTTAACACTGCTGATTCTGTTTGGACAGTAAAGATAAGTAAGCAGGATGCAAAACACTGGGGTCTGCGTCTTACTGCTTTGGCTGCTAGCGTTATCTGTCTGGGAAACATGGACCAACTTGCCTTTCATTCAATCAGCAACAGACAGTGCGCTGTGCTTCTAGTGAAACTAATGTCTGAATGGTGGCCTTCTACCTATCCTTCCTCTAGTGCTTGACTGGGGCAGCTTCTGCCTGAACCAGTGTCAGTGACTTCCAAACCATGCACCTTTGTGCTGTTTGGTCTGTGCTTTCCTAGCAAGTCCCAAAATCATATGCCTGTAGGGGGATATAATAATCTGTCCCATAAGGTGACTGGAGAGAAGCAACTGTCCTGTTGGAGTCCCTGTAGTGTTTGGAGTCTCACCATGTCCATTCGGATGTGAGCAGTGCTGTGACTGCTAGGAACTGTGTTCCAGGACATGCTCTGTAAGCTCAACATCCTTGCTTGTTGCCAAGGCAATACCCAGGGTAGGATAAAAGCCTGTCGTACTGAAGTCAGAACGGGAAGCTTAATGTGCTGCATACAAGGTCTTTCCATAGTCATAAGGCTTAAAAAGGTGTATCTCTTACCTACCTGCTTCTAACTCTAGGTAACAGGTAGTATGCAGCAGATAGAAGTCTTTTTAGCGTGGCTGGAAAGATGAGGGTACAGTGACTGGGGTATCCCTCACTTATGCATGAGAGTCTGATCATAGATGATAGCAGTAACCATCAGTGGGAGTGTAGGCAGGGGCAGGCTGGATAGAGGGAAATGCATGCTAGCCTGACAGCTGTGTCCTCTGCAGGCAGCCAGAGACTTGTCACCTACCAGATCTGGACTGCAGTACACAGATGGCCAGACTAGGGGGAGGGAGTTTCCAAAGCTTTTGGAAGCGAAGCTTCACCTTATAAAGGGCACCCTCTCAACAGTTCTTACTCAGCTTCACAGAAGCTTAAGGCAGCATTCAAGCTGTCTGTGATATGACAGGATTGCTCAGATGCTGTCTGGCACAGTTTGCTTGTGGGCTTCGGTGCTGAAACTTGCTGTGCTTAGCAGGTAGTTGGGGTAAGCTCCTGGCTGGTGGGGTCTGTGCACTAGTATGCTGCAGGGTGGTGAAACAACATCAGTCATGGCCCAGTTCTCTAGCTTGCTTTTCCTGGGAAGGCATTCAGAATTATCTCTATGAAGGATAACCTCGGGATTCAGCCTGGCTCTGACAGTCGCTCTTCAGCAAACTTCCTGTGTTGTGACCTTGATCTCTGGCAGTTTCTCCCTTATGCAGAAAATAGAATGATTTGTTAGGCTGCAGCACTGAAGGGAGGACCTCTTAGAAGAGGGGTTTCATAGCACAGGAACCACCATAATGCAATAGGCTAAGATGCCTGCATGCTTCTGGAATACAGATGACTGAAGCTGGTGCTCACTAGTGTCTAATAGGTTGTAAAAGTTGATTCCTTGGTATCTAAATGCATGATTCTACTTGATGTAAGAACTGGATGTATGCATTAATCTTAGTAATCTATGCTGGATATGCCTAAACTTTTTTGCTTGCTTCTGAGGTCCTGTAGAGAATTGAAGCCATTTGTCTTCAATGGTTGGGTACAAGCAGTGAAGTACAACAAATCGTAGAGGGAGAAATGGGCTGGTGGCTATGCTGAATCATACTGCTCATGAGTGCAGCCTGGCCACTTCCCTGGCTTCCCAGAACAGGGTGGCATGCTGAGCATCGAGGCCTTGTCTGATCCGAGTCAGAAAGCGCTGTCCTTGTAAGGAATTCAGTAGGACTATGACTTGAGGATGTTAATGGTGTATAACCTAGAGCATCTTCAACTGAGAAGGCTATTTTGCTGTTCTAGAAAAGTTTAAGTATGGCTGAAATTGTATTCTGGGTGTAGGCTGTTGGAATGAAGAAATGAGTCCCTGAAGGAAGACGCTGGCTGTTTAAGGCCTGTCTGAAGCACTGGGAAGGCAAGTCTGGTCTTTATTGAACCTGGTGTGTTCTGAGGTCTCCTGTAAAGGGTTCTTCACGTAGCATGCTCAGAAATGTCTTCCAAGCTGCTCTGAGTGGAAACAAATAGCATTAAAATGTTGCCAGACACAAAGCTCTGTCTAGAAAGGATAAGACAAGACCTGGATTTAGGAGAGGAAGAGACTTGCAGTTACAAGCAATAAATAGCTTTTTGTAAAGCAAAGTTCAGATACCTTTGAGGCTAGTTCTTGTACCAGCTTACTGGGGCTTTCTTTAACAGCAAACGTGCATTCTAGCAGCAATGAATAACATGATGCCAGATGTCCTGAAAATAAGATTAAACAGGTGCAGTGTTAGTGCCACAGTGTTCTTGGGTTTTGGTCTGGTTTCTGGCAAACAGTTGGCTCTTAAACTTTATGGGAGCCTAAAGAGGTTTCATGCCCCACTTTTCCAAAAGGTTAGCTGTTCTGCCACATTGTGGAGGCACAGGATAATGAAGAGAGAACTACTAGGGTTGTTGCTATCTTCTAAATGGCATAATAGGCTTTGGCTTAATGTGCTCCAAGTAAACAAGCTGGAGAAGTACTGGAAGGAGGATGCTTCTTTTGAGAGAAGACTTCCCGAATACCTCTAGTGCGAAGTCTAACAATTGGTTCTTCAGACTTCAAGCTAACAAGCCTTTTTCCTTTCCTGTGTTTGGAAGGGAAGGCTTGTCAGTGATGTGCAGGTAGTGTCAAGGCTGTCATGCTTATCCATATGTGCTGTTCCTGGAGGCAGCGGTTTAGTGCAGTGTGGTTCTTGTTGACAGCTGATGACCAGTCTAGCTTCACTAAACCTACTTGGTGCTTGACCAAAGCTTATACTGTGAATTCTGTTGCAGCTGAGGTCTGTATCTGTAGACCTGAATGTTGATCCTTCTCTCCAAATTGACATACCTGATGCCCTAAGTGAAAAGGACAGAGTCAAGTTCACTGTGCATACTAAGGTAAGATCATGGAGTAGAAAGTGGTCTTCATAAATGTTATGTAAGTAATCTGTGTATTTGCAATGCCAAGCCCTTCTTTACAGGCATGTGTAATGAAGGAAATCTGATTAGATGGAGCTTTCCACTTAAAGGTGGCCTAAGGGTATATATATGCAGAAACTTCAGATTTCCTAAGACTTGAACACCCTCTAAATAGAGGCAAGGTAGCTGATTGGCTTTGCTGAGGAATCCTAGATGGACACCAGAAGGCTGGGGGGTAGGGGTGGGGAAATCAGCTACTGTGAAACTTCACAAAATAAATTGCATTAATGCTGTTCCACAACAGTGCCTTTTCTTTAAATAGCCTCCTTAGTAGTAAGGCTCTCGAATGAATGCCAGCTCAGCTAAAAGGGAGTAGGCGAGGCTCTTACTAGGCAAAATAGCTTCCTTTTGAAACAGACAGAACTGTTTCTAAAAGCACTAATTTACAAAACAGTAGGGCTTCTGTATCTTCTCTTCCAGACTACACTGCCAGCTTTTCAAACCCCTGAGTTTTCAGTTACAAGGCAGCATGAAGACTTTGTGTGGCTGCATGATACACTCACTGAAACTGAAGAGTATGCAGGACTCATTGTAAGTACTTCCTAAAAAATGTAATTCTGAACAAAAGGCTATGGTGATTTAAAGTGCATACTAGTAAGTGCATGAAGTCTGCTTTACCAATATTACTAGTGTTTCATGGCTCGGGTACTCCCTATCCTTCTTTTTGCCTTAACTCCCAAACAACTTGAGTGGTATGGTTCTATGTTAACTTTCCGTATAGCTTGGAGCAGCAAAAAAAGCTTGATGCTCTGAGAGTTCCTGAAGATGACACAGTGAAATACTCTGTTAAATATTGTCTTTCTTTCCTATTGTGATTCTTCAGGAGGCCCTGTGGGCCACAGACGATGGCTGGCTACGGGGTGGAATATAGAGGCTGTTCCTCTTGGTTGGTTTCCCTCCTGGGGCAGGGGTAGCAGAGAGCTGGGAGGGGCAAACAGGGGTCCTAGACATCAACATGCCTCTAGAATTCCTGGGTGCAGAGCCTTGCTGGCTTGCCATGACAAGGCATAAAGGGCCTTCTTCCAGAGAAGGCTAGAAGTAATTTTGGAAAACTTTATTTGCTAGCATCTATCACTAACCAATTTCTCCTTGGCTAGATACCTCCAGCACCTTCAAAGCCTGACTTTGATGGTCCCAGAGAGAAGATGCAGAAGCTAGGGGAAGGAGAAGTGTCTATGACAAAAGAAGAGTTTGCCAAAATGAAGCAAGAGCTAGAAGCGTAAGTAGAATGAGTCTACTGCCAAAAGCTGCGCTTAAAGAAGCCTTCTGGGAGAGCAGCTTATTTGGTGGTAACTGATCTTGAGTGTGACTGTTCTGAAGGGTGTCTGCTGCTGCATAATCTTTAAAATCTTGGAGCTGGGGTGGTGCCAAAAGTTTCTCTCAAACTGGAAAACTTCCTAGCTAAAGAGATTGAAAATAGCTTCTCTATCACTAGCTAGCTATTTCAGAAGCATGCTGTTGAATATTTTCACTGGATAAACTTAAAGCAATTCTTTGTATATTGAAGAAAGTAGTACAAGAGAGAATCTCAGCCTGTTCTTTCCTTTCAGTGAATACCTCGCTGTCTTCAAAAAGACTGTATCATCACATGAAATCTTCCTTCAGCGGATTTCTTCTCATCCTGTGCTCAGCAAAGATCACAATTTTCATGTTTTCCTGGAGTATGACCAGGATGTAAGACACTTTTTTTTTTTCTTCTTTCCCCTCCTTTCCAAGTGAGGCAAGATGTTAGGAGTATTGTCACTTTTCTGGGCACAGTCAGAATGTTATGTAAATCTATGTGCAGCATCAGCAAGCAGATATTGCCAGTACTTCTGAGATGATGTCGTGGTTTAACCTCAGTCGGCAACTGAGCACCACACAGTCGTTCGCTCACTCTCCCCCCTGACCCTGGTGGGATAGGGGAGAGAATTGGAAGAGTAAACGTGAGAAAACTCGTGGGTTGAGATAAGAACAGTTTATTTATTTTATTTCAATTAATAATAGAATATACAAAGCAAGTGATGCACAATGCAATTGCTCACCACCTGTCGACCGATGCCCAGCCAGTCCCTGAGCAGCGGCCCCCCCTGGCCAGCTTTACCCCAGTTTATGTACTGAGCATGATGTCACATGGTATGGAATGTCCCTTTGGCCAGTTGAGGTCAGCTGTCCTGGCTGTGCCCCCTCCCAGCTTCTTGTGCACCTCCAGCCTTCTCAGTCGGTAGAGCATGGGAAGCTGAAAAGTCCTTGACTGGTGTAAGCACTACTTAGCAACAACTAAAACATCGTTGTGTTATCAACATTGTTCTCATGCTAAATCCAAAACACAGCACTGTACCAGCTACTAGGAAGAAAATTAACTCTATCCCAGCTGAAACCAGGCCAGATGGTTAAAGGATGAAAGCCTGACCTTTAGACCTTTTTCTGCTATAAATCTCATAGTGTTTCTTAATCCTAGTCAATTTGGTTAGGAAGCCAACTTTGTATGTCTTGATATCTTAGGAACAATTATGGTTCAGGTGTACCTGTGCTGTGTTGCATGGTCCTAAAATGGAAGAATGGAGGTCTATTAAAGTTAGTACTGCATCTGTTTTGTCAAACCTAATTATGAGTGATAGATGCTGATCCAAGATATGCAAGGAGAAACTGAGCTGTTTCTGGGAATGGGAAAAATCTGTGGCACAGAATAGTTGAACAACTTCTAGTCAAGCCATTTGTTACATGAGCCATCTTTATACAGCGGGTATTATGAAGAGCTTGGAAATCAGCCTGCTCTATCATATGTTAGATATAAATGATGTTACTACACTGCAAGTGTCAAAATAGTCACTTTTTTCCCCCCTCGAGATAATTTTAAAGCTGTCTTGGCCTCTCTGTTCCAGCTGAGTGTTCGGAGAAAAAACACAAAAGAGATGTTTGGTGGCTTTTTAAAAAGTGTGGTAAAGAGTGCTGATGAAGTCCTCTTCTCTGGAGTCAAGGTAAGGTAGTTGGTTTACCTCTTATTTACCATAATCTTGATTGGTTTTTGCTTCCTGCTCCAGGGAAGTTAGTTATGTCTGCTTCAGGCTTGATGTGTGTGAGGCTCAGTTACTAATGCTAACTTTCCTTGTTACTGCTGTCCCAAGTTGGGTGGAGTAGCCTATGTTAATTTTCACTTCTATAGAAATAAGACATTGAAACTATAGGCTGTTAAAAATTTAAGTGTGTATTTAAAGTTTCTGGTGGATGCACAAGAGTTGCCTTAACACCTGATACTGGTGGGGAGGAAGGAATTACACCTTCAGCAAATGTGCTCGTGGCTCTTGTTTGCTTTGGAGCTCTGAACAAACATGATTTATGGGTTTCTGCTTGCACTAGACAAGATCAAATACCAAAGACTCCTGTAACTGGTCCAGCTTAAGCTTTTCTATCATGTTGCCATGGTGGCTCTTTCTAATAGACTTGCTGTCCTGAACACAATGTCATGAAACGTTACAGTACATACAATGTTTGGTGTGGATGTGAAGCAAGCTTGTAAACTGCTTAGCTGTGTTGCAGCAGGCCTGGGAAATAAAATTCTGACAGTTGATAGCCCTCTGATACCAACTTACTGGTTGCTTCAGACAACTCACAGCATTGAATAGTTGAGTGTCAAGTCCATCTTCACTTCATCATGAAGAAGAAACTTGCCAAATGGCTTGGTTTGTCAAACCCTTGGCTCAGGGTCTTGTCTTGAAGTCTGCTCTTCAGTAGAGATTGACAGGCATAACACTCGGGTGGATATGGTTATTTCTTTGGCCCTTCCCGAAATAGGGAAGAGCTTGTATTCTGCAGTAATGTAACTGACTTAACAGGTCATACTCTCTTTCAGGAAGTAGAAGACTTTTTTGAGCAAGAGAAGACTTTTCTCGTAAACTACTACAACAGAATCAAGGATGCATGTGCAAAAGCAGATAAGATGACAAGATCTCATAAAAGTGAATCTTTTCAAAGACCCTTCTAAAGACCTTGCAGTCTTGCTGATTTCAGCCTGAAAACCTTGTCTTGTTCTTGCAGATGTTGCAGATGACTATATTTATACTTCAGCTTGCTTGAACAGCCTTGCATTAGAAGAACCTACAGTTATCAAAAAGTAAGCAATTCTAACTGTTCATAAACATAGCCTGGGTCTGGGAATATCAAGTTCCTTTTGTAAAATCCAGGGGATTGAGTCATAGCTGGTTTGAGTTTCTTGAATTGGAAGCAAGTGGCATGGAAACTTTCTTTCCTCTGACGTTCCTGGTGCGGCAGACCTAAAACTATCAATTGCATCTGACTCTTAACTAGCTGATCTCTTGCCAGTTGTGCCCTAGAGCTGAATTGTGCTGTCATCAAAGCTCCTTCTAAACAGAATTCTCCTTGAATTTTTTTCAGGTCACAAACTCCCAGAGAATATGCAAGAAAGGTGTTATGCATCTGTGTTCTAATGTGCTGTTAAATACGGCCACAGCTTACACTAGGCCTGTATTATCTTCTGGACATTTGAAGTTCCAGAATAGTAGGGGTTTTTTTAAGCTATGGAAACCTAGTCACCTTTTCTGAGGTGAATTCTTCCACCTCTCTAAACTTTGCTATCAATTTACCAAGACCTTGTTAAAACAGAGTATATGGCTGAATAAACAAGATAGTTCATCCCTCTAGGAGGGTAGCAGTGGGGAAATTCTCCACGAGACCTTTGTGCTCTAGAGATCAGTGTTACTTTAAATGGTGTCTAGCTGCTCAACTGTACTAGTCTGTTATGCTGGAATCCAGCACCTCTTGCGTTGAACCTTTTGTCTGAGTCTTTTTCTAGACCTGAGTTCTTTTCAAGCACTTGTCTGGGTCTGTATGCGGGAGTAAACTCCAGCCTTTGGCTTTTTGTTTTCCTGCCAAATGATCCTGGCATTTATCAGACTAAGAAGTATCTAAAACTTATTTGTGCAATTTTTTTCCCTAGATACTTGTTGAAAGTTGCTGAGCTCTTTGAGAAACTCAGGGTAAGAGAAGCGTGGGGGGGGTGGGGGAGAAGAATCTCTGAATCTGGATGTTGCTGTTTCCTGTTACATACCAACTATCTGATCTTTTCTGCAGAAGGTAGAGAGTAGAGTTTCATCTGATGAAGACTTAAAGCTCTCTGAGCTGCTGAGATACTACATGCTCAATATAGAAGCTGCTAAGGTGAGAACAGTTTTCTTTTTGAAGCTTAGTTTTATTATGGGCATCATGACTCACTCATGGTATTCTTTGTGCTTTAAGAAGACAGGACGGTGGACCCTTGTTTTGCCTAAGAAACGTGGCACTCCTAAACCACAGCAGAATATAGAAACTATATATTTGCTAGCTGTGGTCCAGCCTACTTACAGAAGGGCTGTTTAAGATCTCCGACCAGTTTTTCTTTGGCATGTAGAACTCATTAGATTTCTCTAAGTAAGTTAGAGCCAACTGAATTTGAGTCTGCAGCAGTGTTCTACCCCTTCCCTTACTTGAGTACTTATGACTTCTCAGTAAAACCAATGATGACTAATAAAAATCCTGAAGTAAATTCCAACTACTAAAGTACTTTATCATGAATATGTGGTAACATGTGAAGGCTATTGGAGTCTGGACTTTCAAGAGGGATTTGGTAGATTAATGTGACTGCAAAAGCCTTGCCAGCAACTCTTTTCTAATCAATACTTGACTTGGCAAGGGGGTGACTATGCTGAGAAATGGTATCTAGGCATAACTTGATGGGCCTCTTCATCTAGTGTCATACCTCTAATGTCATGTACCCTGGAACATTCACTACAGGCTCCCTCTGTGATGTACTGCTATTTAGATATCAAGACTATACTGCTGCTAGATTAGAAAGTAATTGGCACCGAGACCGTACTGCTTCTTATTTCTCTAGGTTAGTATAGTGCTTCAGTCAAACTGTCAGATCTCCAACAAATTAAATGATAGTGTATCCCTTACTGAAAGCAGACTGAGGGAATTCAGAAAGTGCTATTACTCCTTAGTGGAGAGGCCCACCTTATAGAAGGATAAAGCTACTTTAAGAGAAGAAGCGATGCCTACAGTAGCCCTTGGACTTCCTTGACTAAGGCACAAGTGACTGTCCCGAATACTTGATACTGCACTGGTGAAATGCTCCTGTTGCTATGCTAAGAGCATAGCAGGTTATAATAGCTTGTTGGAAGAAGTAGAATCTAGTCCTGAAAGAAGTGAAACCTCCTACTGCTGAGGTAGTTGTAACCTCAACTTGGGAAGTAGTCCTCTTAAGGCTTTGATGCACTATTCCTGTCTACTTTCAGGATCTTCTGTACAGGCGTACAAGGGCTCTTGTCGACTATGAAAACTCAAACAAAGCTCTAGATAAAGCCAGACTAAAGAGCAAGGACGTCAGGCTGGCTGAGGCACATCAACAGGATTGTTGTCAGAAGTTTGAAAAGATTTCAGAATCTGCAAAACAAGGTAAAACAGGCTTTGCTGTATTTATACTGAAGAGAGATCCTAATGCAGTCCAAGTCTCCATCTGACCTTCAACTACTGAAAGCTTCTGAACACTCTCCTGAAGCAAGTAGTCTGGACATCCCAAGGGCAGTATAGATACCTGTAAAATTAATGCAACTAAATGTTTTTAAGAATGCTTGTCTGAAACAGAGCAATGTTAGTACTAGACCAACCTTAATTATAAGCTCCTACTATTTGCTTTCTAGACTGAACTCTTGTTCTCAGCCTCCACCTAAAGGTAACTACTTAGGCTTCTGGTTATCTCAATTAGAACTGTGCAAACAGGCTTTTGCTCCTTCCCAGTGCAGCTGAGTGCCTCATACAGAGTTTCAAACACTGGTTCTTAGTAGATGCCTTTGGACAATATAAAATAGAGGAAACCATAAAACAGAGGAAACACGCTTTCATGGTACACACTGCTGCTCCTTTAATGTTCTTGGTTTTTCAAATGTTCTGTGTTCTCACAGAGCTTGTGTGGCTTACTTCTGTTTTATTCCAGTTTTTTTCCTACAAAACCATTGTCTTAAACAAGCTGTCTGTTTCCTCACCAAGATGGCAGTGTCATGTGATGAATGCATCTTCTGGCTAGAAACAGCAAGACTAACTCTTGAACCTTTTTACAGTGAAATGCTGTAACTAGAGCTGTACAACAGAATTCATGAAACATAAGAGCCATTACTGAAACTTCAGTCACACTTTGTGCATCTGTCTTATCTTTGTTCTTTCTTCCTTACAGAACTGATGAGCTTCAAACAGAAGAGAATAGCAGCATTCCGCAAAAACCTAATTGAAATGGCAGAACTGGAAATAAAACATGCAAAGGTGTGTTCTCTTTGGAATTTAACAGGCATAGCTTGAGAGAAGTGAGTACTGTGTAACTTGGAGGATTTGCTGGGTTCCCTTTAAAACTAGGAAGTGTAAAATAGAACAGCTGGGCTCTTTAGCTGAGATCTGAAGAGGGAAAGAAAAGAAGTGAAAAGCTGTAGGTGTAGTGTATACAAAGAACAAATGCTGACAGTTTTACCTGTCCTGTGCAGAAAGTCTGTTTTCAACCTGTCACTCCTAGGACACCAGCCTATTGCACTGCAAGTGAGAAGTCTCAATTTTGCAGGTAATACACAACAGCTCACTTGACTTCCCATGAGACAGCCTCATCTGTGGGGTTTGACCCCTCCTGCATCTAGAGGCAGCTGCTGCCTCAAGTATTGCCGAGTGCTGTGAGAGCACATCCTGCAGCTTGTGATCTAGCTGTCAGCTCTTCTTGCTTGTTTGGTCAGTGAAGGGAGACACTGGCTTTGTAGCAGCCTCTGCCAACTTTACTGAGCAGGCTTGAAGTAGGCTGCAGAGACCACACCATGTACTGCCAGCTTAATACAGTACAGTACAGGTTACAGGGTCTACTAATTTAGTGCAGAGAACAAAGCAGGAAGCCTCAGGAAGAGGTAACTGCATCCTCAGCTTCTTTTGAAGAAGGAAGGTCTAATTTCCCACTCCCTGAGAGCCTTGGACTTTATCAGCACTGAAGTAGTTACCTATGAGCTTGAACGTGACGTATAAAAGGCTTGACAATACTGCTCAGTTTGGCCCATTTTAAAAACTTAATACTCTGTCTCCTGCCCCTCTTTCCTACAAACCAAGTCATGGTTGCAGGCCTGCAGGAAGAAGCAGATTGCAGACTGTATGATCTGGTTTTGATGTTTTACTGTTTGAATGCTTGTCTTTGCAGTATAAGGTCTTTAGCATTGCCACAGGCTACGAAATCCTGGGATGGACCTACTATTTTGGAAGCTACTTCATTGTGGAAGGCAGGATTTAAATTATCAGTCTTGCTCATCTGAAACTAATTTTCTTCCTTTCCAGAACAATGTCTCTCTCCTGCAAAGCTGTATTGACTTGTTCAAGAACTAAGGCGCCTTATTCTGAAAATGTGAAAAAAGCATCAATTGCACTCAATGGCCAGGGGCAACTAATTGGCTTGATTGCATTAGCTTAAAATAAATATTGTCACTGAGATTCTGTTTGACTAATACTTAAATATGTTGATAGTGATACATTGACTTTCTTGGTATAAATGAGAGCCGAATTGTGTATGAATTGTCTGGATGTAGCTAACATCCTGTTGGCTGATAACTCAAAATGAGTCAAATGTAAGAAATCAATTTGCTGTTGACTGACTTAATCTAGCAGAAAATGTTTTCTGAGAACTCATTTTTTTTGCAGGATCATAAAGTAATCTGTCTCTTCATAGCCCTGATATATTTAAAATTTGCAAGTGGGCGTGACTTATATAAGTGTAGTAATTTTATAAAGTAAGTATCTTAACATTCCACTTCCCAGACAGATTTCTACTACAATATATTTTGAATTTCTATAACTACATTCAGTATTTGTACACTTGGGCAATACAGCAAATAAAGATGTCTGATACAACAAGCTGTTGTTGTATGGCAAGACTTTGTGTGGGATGTAAAATGATAAACTGAGATTTCAGGCACAGAACCATCACAAATTTACTCATCACCTGGAGCTCTTAATTTGGAGCACTAGAGATAAATATTTATTTGACTCAATAGGATTGTTTTTGTAATGGGTGACATGAAATGTGGGGACTTCGGGTCATGTTGCTGTTTGAATAGCTCTCAGACTTCTTACAGGCTGCACACAAAGGAAACTAAGCCTTTCAAAAACATCGATATGTCTAGATGGCTTGGACTCCTTCAGACTATTTTATGATGCTTCATATTTTGTTAATCTTTGCACCTCCTGCTAGCAACAAGAGACTGTTTAAAGCTTCAGGGCTTCTGGAAGCACAGCCCTTGCCAGTATTCTATAAGATAAACCTCTTTAAACTTAGTATGACCAACTGGGCATACACTGCCATAGCTGAGGCAACTCAGCCTATAAACCCCAGGGTCATCTTTCTACAGGTTGTCTATCATTTGGCATATGTGGAATAGGTCAGTGAGCCATACCCTTCTAAAGGCAGCTTTCTGAGTAAGAAGAGTATCTGAGCCTTGCTTAATTTCTTGGGACTAAACTTCTAATCGTGGTCGAAGTAGGCTATGTGGCTACGCTCTGGGCAGACTGCCTGAAGCAGCTTCAACCAGAGAAGCTCTGAGAATGGGCTGCCCAGCGGCAGTATCTAAGAACTGTTTAATAGTTTACTCTTCTGTGACCTATTGCTTTTTCATTTTGGTACCCAATGAAAGCTGTGCAGCTCTTGCCAGCCACACCATGCTGCAGCATTCTAGCTGAAAAATGTCTGAATTCTGTCTCCTTTTACCTTTGTTTGACAGGAACAGTTTCGACTTGTGGTTTATCAAGCTTTCTGGAGTTCATGCTCAGCTTCTGCCCAAATAGCTCAGTTCCAGCAGCAGCCACATAAGTGTACTGCTTGTGGATATGTGGCCCTTATAGGAGAGAGCTGGTAGGTGGCATTGTTGTCACCTATGACAGATGTCATATAAACTCTGCTCCTAGCCACTTGTCCTGGGGCAACTAGTGGTCCCAAGCTGGACAATTCATGCTGGCAAAGCTTTGGCTTTTCCTAAAAATGCACACTGTGCCTCTTGCCCTCACTTCTGGCTGCTTTGTTCAGAGAAGAGCAGGCTGAGGATCCTAGGCTCTGCTGGTGTGCCCGGGATGAGCTTTTCTCCGAGTGTGCTGTGGCCCTCACAAGCCGTGGTTGCTTCATGCCCTTTTACACCTATTCCCTATGGCATAGAAGAAGTAGCATCTTGCTTATGCTGTTTTACAGTAAAATAGTTATATGCTGGGTCTTTCTGAACCTAGCTCCAGTAGCTGGATGGTCTTTGTGGATCAAAATCAGTAGCCAGGAACTTACAGCCTATACCTAACTGCCCTTGGGCTGAGTCTGAAGAAGTTGAGCTCTGACTATGTTTGTCCTAAACTACTTCAACTCGGTTCAAAGGCCTTTCTTATTTTTCCCGGAGAAAGGCTGCAGCTAGTATTGACATGACAAACAACACTTCGTCTGTATTCCAGAAGCAGCCTATACTATTGTGGGCTTCATGCACTGCCAGTAAGTGTGTTTGAAGCGAAATGAGACACCTCTTTTTTTTTTTTTTTTTAAATACTCTTTTAGACCCTTTTCATGAGATGTTTGCACTCTAAATTCTTGACATAGCTTGATTTGGATTCAAGTATTAATCTGATCAGATTAAAAGTATGTAAAAGATTTTGAGTGGATGTAATTATGGCTTTCCACTGATGTTGTAGTTATTGTAAATTAACTATAACTACAAGAACTGCAAGAAACAGTGGCTATAAAGCAGTCCCTGCCAATAACTGTTGTTCTGAAGGAAGCTGTTTTGTGTCAGCTGTGCCAGTAGAGTGCATTGCAGTCAGCTTTAATGTCTGAAACATGTTGACTTGGAAAATACTAGTCACAGCACAGATCACACTCCTGGAGGCCAGTGGGTGGCAGGCTGGGACAGCTGCTGATAACTAATTGCATGGTGTTTACCCTCAGACTGGAAAGGCTGCTGCATACCCCAGTTTCTTACCTGGCAGCTGGACATATGTTGATTATATATAAGAGAAATTAGCTGCATATGTGAGCAGTCTGCTCATAAGCAAGGACAGAAATCTTTCTTTAACTAACTTAATATGACTGGACCTGACTTCCCTTGTAGCAGGGCCTTGAATAAAGCCTTAGCAGAACAAAGATCAGCACAGGCAAGTCAGTGTGATAAGGCAGGTTATCATCAATATGAAAGTAAGTTGGTTTTTTTGTTTTTTTTTTTTTTTTAGAAATATCACTGAGACAATTTAAAAGGCTGGTTGGGGGGGGATGAGAGCAGAGTTTCACAGATGTCTCAAACAGGGATTGACTCTACTGTACATGTCATGATCACATCTGTAAAGCAGTTTACCTTTACAAGCTTGGTGCTCTGGTTTATGGGTTGCAAACTGGTTTTGGAGAACAGGCACAAGCCTCATCACTGTGATGGTTACTGTGGTATGTGGCTTTTCACATCATATGTCAGTTCCTCTCTGTCTATTTGAATGAGGTCAGAGGGAAAACTAGTATTTGGTCAAGTTTACAAAGGTTTGTTAGACATCCAGCTCTAGTGTTGTTTATGGAGGCAGTTGCTGCTACTACCTGGAAGTAAGCGTGCCACTGGCCTGCAGCACAAGTGCTTAGGTTAGTTCTGTGCAATCCGTTCCAGCCACGTCTGCTCCAAGAGTTTAAACAGCAGGTCTCTGCTAATCCAGCTTGCATTGCCTGAAATGGGCTGCGGGTTCTCCCAGTAGCAGCTCAGCAGGTACAAATCTCCAGCCTGGAGTCAAGGACATATTCTCTTAACACAGCTGGTAGCAGAGGTGCATCCCCTTGTACCCTGGTGCTGTACTTGTGGCCTGTGTCATGGGAGATAGCACAGAGAAACTGCCCTCCAAGGGAGAATGTTTCTACTGGCATGCAGCTGCTGGGCTGCGTAGGGTGTTACAGGATACAGTGCTCCCTTCTCCACATGATAAGTTTGGAATCTAGCTTTTTCTCTTCTATCTTGGGGAGGAGCAGATGTTTTTCATCCTCCCAACAGAAGCATGGATCCTGAGGAATCCAGCTGTGTGCTCAGCATTAGAGAGTAAGGAGGTGATTCGTGTTCTTGGACAGCAGTAGCACATCTCTGCTTACGGAGAAGTGATGATGACTGTTGGGATGGTGCAGGCGAGGTGGGCTAGAACCAAGTCCTTGGGTGCTGCAGGTATCTGGCTGGCTGTTTCCAGCGGAGCAGAGCTAACAGTTAAGATGGGCACAGAGCAATGGATCTGGATCATAGTGCAAACCCAGGAGAGACTAGCAGCAGGATAGCTGGATGCAGAAGGCTGCAGTCTTGGTATGGTGTTTGCAACGGGTAAGGCATACTAAAATGCGAGCATCTTTGGGGTGGGTGAAACAGGTAGCAATCGTACTTAGGGAGTTGGCAGTATCTGGATATTGGAAAACTGCAGATGGGAACCAACCTGGTTGCATAAGAGAGGCTCATAAATGTGTCCTGTTGCACAAGGTTATGATTCCAGGTGATGCAATAAACCAGGGTTTTGTAGCCATAGAAAGGGAATGATTGAGTCGAGTGTACTCCAAGAAAGAGCTGGTTTGCCCTGGTTTATGCAAGTGCTCATGGTTCTAGGAAGACATACCACTGATGCTAAGGCTGGTAAACCAAGCAGAGAACTGTTCCTGTGCCTTTGGGATACAGAAAGCCTGGAAGAGCTGTGAGCATGGACTCTCTGTGCTAGTTGTTGTTGGGTCTGTGCTTCCCACAGTGGTTCTGCAGCTATGACCAGCTTCACAAGCCTGAGAAACTCTGCTAAACACCCTGGCCTGACTGGGGACAGAAATTCAGCTGCAGTCTGACTTATCTTGGGATGATTACTGATGTTTTAATTAGAGATTCATCATGTTAGAGATTCATCATGACTAGTTTTTTTTTTTTTTTTTTTTTTTTTTTTTTTTTTTTTTTTTTTTTTTTTTTTTTTTTTTTTTTTTTTTTTTTTTTTTTTTTAACATGCTCCCAATTTATTCAGCTCCTCTCCATTCCATCCTGTTTCTTCTTGACTGCACACTCTGTAGGGGAACTCTATCTGAGGCCCTGACCTCTAGCAGTTTTGTAGGTTTATGCTACACTTCTGATACCAGCAAATGTGAATTTCTCAAAACATGGAGCTGGGAAGGTTTTCTCTGCAGGTATTAATAGTTCCTGGCACTTGCAGTCTCTCCCAAAAGATTGGGAGGAGCTGCTTGTTTATGCTAGGAAGCAGAGCGCTCTGCAGAGTTCCCGTTCTTGGATATAGCTTTCAGTACTTGCTGCTATGTCTGAGAGCGCAGTTATGTTATTTCAACCTGTGCTCTTAAACACCTGCGTCATTGCTTGGTGATAGTGGAATATCTGAAATGGATTTGAAATTTGTCTGTTTGCAGCTCACTGGTCACCAGTGAATGAATACAGGCACTGGTGATCCATTTTAATCCCTCAGATTGTTGCCTGGCTCCAACTTTGGACCTGCAGCTCACTGTTTCCTGAAAATTGTGGTGGTTCTACTATCAAAAGGCTGTCTAGTGGCCGAGTTCTGGCGTGGACTCAGCCTTGCTTTTTGTTTACTTTTTGTTATGAAACCAATGAGAAGGTCTAGCTGAGATCAGAGTCCAGCTCAGCTGGGTTTTCATGCTTGCGTGCTAAAAATAATCCCTGCTAGGACTGCTTTGTAACTTCAGACAAGCAAGAACGGTGCCTGTGTTACAGGGGAGGGCATTCAGGTAGAGTGTGGAAAAGGTGACTTGCCTGTCGTTCCACAGGGAATTTTTGTCAGAGCTAGAAATTTAACTTGCATCTGAAATTCCACTCCAGGGTTCCTGCTGTTTCAATCCGCTGCTGTTGGAAGCAGTCAAATGAGTGCTTGTGATTTTAGTTTGGCTGTCCCTTGGCTGCGGTTTACTGCTCTGCTGAGGAGATGTGGTAACTGCTAGTGTGACTGTTCTGCCTCCACTCCAATGCAGTGAAACATGTTGGTTTAAATGACTTTTAGTGCTCTCTTCTGTGGGTCTGTTTTACTTGGCAGTGGAATTGCAAGGTCACTTTCTGCAAGAGAGGGTGGTGGAGTCCTAGGCAGGTGGAAATGCATTGTGAGTGCTTCTCTGCTGACGCTTCAGCTTCTTGTCAGCACTCAAAGGTAGAGTGCAATGGCCAGATTACATGCACTTACTGCTTGCAGCACATTAACTTCTTTTAGGTAAGGCTGTAGAGTTCTTCCCCATCAGTTAAGGGATTCTCATTCCCTATCTTGTGTTTAATGTTGCTTTGCTGTTACTTAAACGTTCCTAAGTCTCTGAGAGTCTGATTCACTGGTATAAAACAAGGGTAAAAAGAAGTTTAAGGTTCCTGTTTAAAGCTAGCCTACTACCTGCTTTGAAAACAATGTACTGCTTTATTGTGTCTGGCTTAGTTGGGATCAAGTTTGTTCTGCTCCCTCTCTGGGGGAGTTTGGGGGGGGGGGGGGGAAAGTGGGGGAAGAAAAAGAAAAGCCTGCCTCCATAAAACAGCACAGGTTTAGATTGCACCTGTGGCTCATCCCAAAAATATACCTCAGGTTTGGTATAACTTAGTCAGGGGCTTCTAGCTCTTTCTTGAACTGCTCCTCTTTGAAGGCCTTGCTAAACAAAACCTCTTTAGGCATAAGAGGTTAATGAGCAGGTTAGCAGAGATGTTCTAGTAAATTTAACTTGTCTAGTTAAATTTGCGACAGCGACGGATGTAGTTTCATCATGAGCTTGCTGCCACTGAAAGGGGATGGCCTCACTTCCCCTCCTGTTTTGTTCCTGTTGCATCCCTTGGGCTGATCCTGATGTTCGCGTGGCCTTGTGCCAAGCTGATGTAACTCACTAAAATGGCATGAGATGGGCCAAAACGAAGGCGGGCTTTTTGCCAAGTCAGTGCACTGAATCTGTGTTCCTGGAGCAGAGAAGCACGCAGGCCTGTGCAAGGGCGACTCAGACGGGGTGGAGAGGGGAGACCTTTCTGGGGAGGCTTAGCTTAGCTCAGCTGTGTCTTGAAACTGTTGGACCAGCACTGGTCCAGTGTGTGTTTCCCTTTCAGGAGAGAGTGGCGGTTGTTACTTCTAAACCTGCAGCGGGAAGACCTAGGCCGCCTAAATCCAGGGCTGTCTGCATGATGGGGACCACCTTTCACTTGGCAACTGTTACTTGTTAGAAAAAGCTTGTCCTTTGGAAGGTGCATAGACAGCTCTTCCTGGGAGGTGGTGTTAGTTGGTGACTTCTGCAGAAAGATTTCCATCACTAGTGCTTGAGAAACTAGTAACTCCCCTTGCATGGGCAGTGCAGCACTGGAGATTTACCCCCACTCACAAACCTTTTAAGGAGGGCAGCAGGGTGGTTTTGGACCGTGGGCGTGGAAGACTTCAGCGAGTTGAAGTCCTGAGCTAACAGGCAGTGCCACTTTAAAATTTTTCATTCTGCTGTGGAGATTATTGGCCCAGCCTCCTTCAGTAAATGCAAGGTTGTTGCCATGGAGGACAGGAAATCCCTCGTCTGCACAGAGAAGGAAAACATTGGAAACTGTCCTACTGTAAAGCACAGCTGCCTCTGTGCTGGGAGAGGGGTGCTTGCTTCTACGGGGTGTTTTCCAAAGGTCTCACTTTTTGTCTGCAAATCTTTGCACATATTTGCCCTGTTTCTTAGTGGGCTGCTTGTGCGTTTGAAGAAGAGCTGGACAAAGGAAGTGGGAGCAGCTGGTTAGGACTAGTTTTAAGTGTCCTGATTAATGCAAGAAGCAGGAGGGATTTTTAGCTTGGGAGTAAGGTATTTAGCAGATTTACAGTATCTGCCTCTCCTTTTAACTCTGCAGCTCCTCTTATTCCTGTTTCCCTCTACTGTTTGCAGAGGAAGGTCTTTGCCTCTTCTTCCCTCAGACCTCTTAGAGCAGGAGGCATCTCTGCCATGGTGGATCTGTGTTCTCCCACCTGGCAATCTGAGATGTATCCTGGCTGCAGTTTGGGCCATGTGTTGTGGTCTGGTCATCTGTTCCTGCAAATACCTAGATGCTTGAAGCTGGCCTATCCTTATGAGATGGGGAAGAGGTGAGATTTGAGGAAGATGTTTCAGGACGTGTTGGCGCCATCTTTCCACTGCAGGCTCTGCAGGCCGACCCAGTTCCCTCAGGAGTTAAGTCCAGACAAGCCTGTGGTATGTTAATCAGCTTTGTCAAGCCATCACTGTTAACATCATCAAGTTGTGTAAAGGTTGAGCTGCTTAGTTGCTGCTAGGCATGAATACCTAACCCATCACCAGTACTTGTCCTTCTTCCCTATGGTTTGCTTCAGAGGCCAGATGAGCAGATTACCGCTGATGCACACCGATGGTTATTGATCACCTGTAGATGGACCACTGGATCAGGACTTTCCTTTCTTCCAGAGACAGGTTTGTCAGTAGTCTGGTTCTGTCCCATTGCTGTCCTGTCTGTCCATGCTGTTGCAGTCCTGAGTTGTGTTAGGTGCTGAACAGAAACTGAAAAAGCCATGTCCAACTTGGTGAGCTTTAACCTCTGCTTGGCAACGTTTTCTGGGCCAAGTTTTTGTGCTGACACTCATGAAGCTGAACTTGCTGTTTCAAGGCTCCAGAGGATACTCCTGCATGTAGACCATGGTGTTATGGGAGGTGTCCTGGCTGGAGAGGAAAGGGAGCCGTGCTCTTCAACTTCTCATTGTACACCAATTGTTGCTTTTATCATGGTGTGGTCCTTCCTTTATGTTTAACTGACCTGTGTTGTTCCTAATGCTGTATGCTGTTAAATCAGCAGTGAGGCCTCTGGGGATACCTCTTGGGAGTTGCGCATAGGGATGGTGTGGGTGGATTTGAGGCACCTTTGGCACCCAGTGTGATGGGAACAACATCAAAATCCCAGGGCTCTGGTTGTGGGGGTTAAACTCCTGGATCCTCCCTGAAGCTACTCCAGGATTTCCCTGGCAGCTGTTCCCAGACTTGCCACAGCCCAGCTTTTATGCAGTGCAGAATGATGCAATCCTAGTTCAAACAACCCTCTTGTGCTGTTTCCTCTCACATTGGGAGAGTGTCTTCTGGTGTAACCTGGCATCATTGTGTTGACTTGCATGAACACAAGGCTGATTTACACCGATAGGGCTCTCTGGCTGTGTTTACCTAGCCCTGGATGCAGCGGGTTGTGACGTCTGTCTGGAGTCAACATGCAGCAACCTCATTCACATCTTCCTTTTATGACTGACCACAGAACGCCACCTCCTCCTTTCTATGCCAGCCCTCCCTAGGTATATTTGCGCAAGTCAAGTCCCACCCTCTGTGCTGCTTTATTTTTCCATCGATAGCTGACGGTGTGTGTTTTAGATGTCTTCACCTTGACATGATGGGGTTCCTCTGCCCTGATGTGAGACTGGGCTTTTTAGGCTCTGCATCCATCTATTGCAGAAAGCCTGCTTCAACCCTGGGGCTGGCGTTCTGCGTCTGGACTGGCACTATTTGTCCCATTGGTGTAGGGCCTGGCTGGGTTTCTTTAAGGCTGCCTGGTCCTCAAGGTGTTTCTAGTCCAATGGCCTGTAAAACATGCAAGGTGACATGGAAACCAGTCACTGATGTCAACAAGGAAACATGAAAAAGAAAAGCCCTGCCTGTCCCTTGTGTGTGTGCAAAGGGAGAAACAAAAGGGAGGAATTAAAGGCAATAAATGAAAACAGAGATGGTCTCGCTGGTCTTCAATTCAGTTGTCAGTGACAACTGTTCTGGCAACTGTGTGCAGCATGGAGTCTGTCTCTTATTTTTCTAGAGGGACCAGGCCATCCTTTGTCAAAAGAAGAGGCTAAGAAACATGGCTCAGGGGAGAGCGGATTAATCATCTCTCACATTAGACCCCAGGACAGTGTCTCCTTTCTCTGGAGGCAAGGATTGGCAAAAAGGACAGCCAGAGTTTGGCCATCTTCAGGAGGAAGGATGGAGGCAATGCCAGTGGAGCCAATGCTCCAAAAAAAGGACTGATGGGTGTGTGTCTGCCCATCTCTTGCATTATGGATGCACACACCTACAAGCCTTCCTTTGTCAGACCCTTCAAGGGGCTCTGGAGAGGGTGACTTAGAAAATACTTTGGCCCACATTACACCAAGTGTGAAATGTAACGTGACACCTGGATGCTGCATGTGGCTTAGCCTCGGGTAGAGGGGAAGAGGAAAAATGCAACGTTTATTTGCTGTCCTTGGAACTGTGCACGTACTGTTTGCCTGCTTGAGTGAAACTGCAAGCTGGAGGATGTGTGCTGAAGAAAGAAAGATGATGCTTGGCTGAAAAACTTTCCTCGGGCAGGGTAATTTAGTCTACAGAAACTGGTTAATCATAGAAGCTGTGTGGTGCGTGAGTACGCAAGCCTTCAACTGCCAAAGCTTCCTCGGTGCGCACAACAACCAGGGGGAGGTACAATGCAAACAGGGAGTCCTCTGTGGGAGACAAACATCCCTGTGTCTTAGTGGAGAAATCCCTGTAAATAAATCACCTGGCTCTGTTTGGTTACAGAGGAGCTAAAAAAGGAACAAGGACACTGGGAGGACAGGCATCCTGACTGATAGCTGGTAAGAGATGGATTGCTTTGGTGAAAGATGGAGGTGGTGACAGTTTCCTCCCCCGGCTTCACCCATGGCAGGAAAGATCTAGGAATCATGTTATCACATGTTAGCATCGTGCTATTAAATATTCCTGCTTGGTGTTCAGTAACCTGCTGTAAGGTGGGTTGTGCTGATAAGAAGGGGCCTGCAGTGTGGGCTTGGGGAGCAGGCAAAATGGATAGATAGCCCATCTGTCCTCTTATGCTCTGTAAGAAGCGAGGTGGAGCAATAGGTCTGGGGTCTTCTGGCAGCTTGCCCACAGGCTGGACAGGTAGAACACTTTTAGGGACACTGCAGGAGGTATGAAAAGGGATCAATTCTTTCAAAGGCGCAACAGAGAGAAGGAAACAGGAGCCTTGAGGGCACCCTCTGCCCCAATATGCCAGTGTGCACATTCCCTGTGCCTACCAAAGCTGCAAGATAAGGCAGTCCTGCAAGGAGATGTGTTTGCTGAGTGAGTGACTCTGAGCTCTGTGCTGAAATTACACAATCCTTGTTTAAGAGGTCATTGTGCAGCTCTGCAAAGGTGTAACAAAGCAGGCAAGGTAGAGGTGGGCAGGTGGCTGTCCACCAGATAGGTGCGGGGGGGGGGGGGGGGGGGGGCTTGGCGGGGGTGGGCGCAGGGGGGGGGGG
>NW_008794167.1:354857-384226 GCF_000699145.1 Aptenodytes forsteri | reverse complement strand
TGGGGGGGGGGGGGGGGGGTGGGGCAGCATTGCCAGTGTGTGACACTGAGGTGCTGGTTCCTCACTAATTTGGCCAGAGGTGTGGTAGTACCCCCCAGTTTCAGCACTCCCTAGCAGCATAGTAATGTGACTTTTCAGTGCTGAGAGATGGCTTCCCTTGCTGCCCCAAGGAGGCGAGGAAGGTGCTGTGATGGACGGACACACTGATGTGCAGGCAAAGGTTGTCTGAGCTACTTTGCCCAGGGCATGCAGTGGGTAATTGGCCGAGTCAATGTCTTGGGCAGATCAGTGGGTTTGCGAGCAGGTTGAAGCCTGCTGAGCTCTATGGAAGAGGTATTTTCTGTCACTATAACCTCAGTCTGGATGTATTGTGTAGCACAGATACGTTGTGACTATACTGGCTTTACAAAAAGCTCTCTTTCTCGGCAATCTCTGCTGCAAGCTGCTTAAGACAGGCAATAGCCTTTACTAGTGTTTGTGTAATGCCTTGCACAGAGGAGTCCTGATCCCAGCTCTAAGCGATCGCCCCGGGAGCGGGTGCTTTTCAAGCCCTATGAACCTTTGCGGCTCTTAGCTCTGCAGGGCTCTGTAACCAGATATGTGCTGAGTGGTAGAGAAAGCCAGGGTTCCAGCTGCCTGCAGACAGTCTATGTGCTAGTTACGGGAGAGACTTCTGCAGAGCTGGGCCAGAGAAAACAGGTTTATCCCCTTGGTCTGGAATTGCAGGGATGCTTAAAGGAGAAGAGTTGCAGGGCTACAGTGAATGAGGACAGATTGAAAGGGGGAAAAATGGGGGGGGAGAGGGACAGCTAGCGCTGCCCACAACGATGGAATAAATCGAGGATCCCCTGGCTGCAGGAATAATGTGTCTTAAGCTCTCCCATCAAAGCACGTAGAGGTGGATGTCTCCATATCCATGACCTTCATGTTTGCCGATGAGGAGTGTATGTGTGCCAGCCACTTGGTGCCCATATGGAATACGAGCTCGTGTTGCTTGGTGGGAGGAGAGGGTAAAGAAAACCTTTGCTCTGCCCTGAACCTCCCCATGCGCTCCACCGTGGCCTGTATCCATCCCTGCCTGGCTGCTCGGTTAGGCCTCCTGTGCGTCCCCATTGGGCTATGCAGGATGTGTTCTCGCCATATGGTTTTTGTTGCCATGAATGAGCGAGGCCAGAAATCTGATATGTGAAAGCAATATCACGGCTGATTTCCTGGGGCTGGTAAGGACAGGAATTGGAAAAGTAACTTGGCATGTTTCAGTGAGGTGGTGCTTGTAGCGTAGCACTAGGCTGGGGAATGGGAAGCAGAAAGTGAAGGGTGATCAGCTGTGACAAGGACACCGCAGCAGGTAGGAGAGTTTTTTCTAATGTGCCTGTTTCCATCCTATGGAGTCCTGCTGTAAATTTGGGAGGAATATACTCCTTTGCTGAGGCAAGGCTGGCTGAAATTCTCCCTGTTAAGCATCAAAGGCAGGCCCTGCTTCCCTGGCCAATGTTCCCCTTGTCACCGCAACTTGCTTTCCAGCCTTGGAAAAAAGAGAAACCCCAGGAAACTGGCCTGAGGCTTTGGATGGCTGGAAAGGTCAGATCAAAGAGGAATTCATGAATGAGCCTGCAAAAACTAGAATGAAAGAGAGACCACCCGACCCAGGGTGCTTGTCCTTAGGTCTGCAAATGGAGAAATGAGCATGCAGGGGGCTACATTACTACAAGTAAGTCAAAGGTATGCAGGAGTGTTTTCTGGCTGGATTTGGCCAAGTCCATATGTTATTAAATTACCTCCAGAGCAGGGTAGCCACGTCCATGCTGCCTGCTGGAAGTGCTGTCTGACCCACACTGTCTCCCAAATCTGGGATATCTGTAGAATGAAGCTACTTGGCGTGGGCTGAAACCACGCCAACGATCATCCTAAGTCATGGTTCCACTTCCCAGCAATGTTCCCTGGTATGTTTAAAGATATTATTCCTAGGATATAGAAACTGTCTCCCCTTCCTTTGATCAAGTGGGAGGCTGGTTTGTCCTCACTGGTCCCCGTGAGGGCAGGGGGATGTTCCAGCTCTGGGACTTGCTGGACAATGAATAGACTGAACGTATCTAAAGGAGGGTGTTTTGGGCATTTGGCGTTGTCTGGGAGGTGGTGGGAAGGGGTTCCTGTGGCTGCTTGTCTCCCCTGCAGCGGTGCCAGCCTTTCCTGCACCGATGCCTGGTGTGGGGTGTTGTGGTGAGCCAGCTGGCCTGTGGCAAGGCTGGTGTGCTGGAGAACCTTGTGTATCTAACCGGGGCCTGTGATGCTTTAGCAGGTTCCTAAAGCAGGAAGCAGATTGCTTCCTCCACCATCAGCCATGTCCAGATCAGCATCTCGGCTTTAAACCAAATGCCTTAAAATCAGCCCAAGAAAAAACGCTTTGCTGCTGAATCTGGGATTTGCTAGGTCTGTCTCTGCAGAAGGCACACACCACAGGCACCCTGGCAGCTCCGTTTGCTGCTCAGCAGCACCCACAAGCACAATGTCTGGCAGAGCTCCCATCTTCGCCTTGTCTGTAAATATTTGTATCCTTCCCTCATCCATCAGCAGCCTGGTATTTGCACAGGGAGAAGGTAACAGATGTTTGAAGAATTAATTTTCTGTGCAGCCCATTCACAGGAGCTGTGTAGGAAGGCTTCTTGGTGGGACTGCAGCATAGCAAAGCAGAGGAAGCAGTGGTGTTTCCTTCTGCTGTGTAATGCTGCCAAGGGGCATGGTCTCAGCAATGTTCATCTGGGGATTTATGGGGCACTGAGCTTATCTAGCAACTGCCCGCAAAACAAGAGGCACGTTTGGCTTGAAGCACTGGTGTTTGTAGGCTGCTACAAAGAACAGGACTCTTGCTTAAACTAACGACGTGTCTAATCTCTCATCTTTTAATGCTTTCCTGAGTCAACCAGTTCCAGTGGTTACAGATTTACTGTTTATTTTTTCTAAGACTCACCGTGGGTCTGTGTTAGCCCAACTGCCCAGTGGCAGGACAGGTGGGCAGGCATCCCTCACCAGCACTCCTGCAGAGCCACGGCCCCTCTCGGATCTGCAAAGTGCTGCTTTCCCTTCTACTCCCAGTGCAACAGGCAGGTTTCTGCTGCCATGTGGAGCAAAGGGAGGCAGTGGGGCTCTGATTTGAGGTTCCATCTGGGGTCTCAGCAACCTTAAAGTCCTTGGGGACCTTGCTCAGCAGTCCCTGCCTGAATACTACCCTCCCCTCCATCATGTATGTGGATTCATCAATGCCACTTTGGTTCCACAGTATGAGGAATGTCACCCGTGTGATTTCAGCAGCTACGTGGTGGACTGGACCAGGGATCTGCTCTGGCTTAAGGCCCTCTTCCCTCCTAATGCATCCTCTACCACCTACCAAAAAACTCAGACAAACCTCGCTCCACCATACCAAAAAAATCTCATAGCTTTCAAACTGTGGTGGTCTCCTGATCCCACTCTGAGATGTTAAAAGGGGGAAAGACGGGGAGATGAGCCAGGTACAGAGAAAGTAATTAGGTTAATTTCTTCATCTCTAAAATGCTGCAATCACTGTAGAAGTTGTAACATGCGTCTTAAGGGCACATCTACGTTGCAGTCTTTGGACAAAGCTGGTTTGAAACAGTGGTGCATGGCTTGCTACTGTGACCCTTGCAGCAGCCCAGAGCACGTTTTCAGCCACAGAGCTCGCTGCCGAGTGGGATGGTTGCTCTGGTGCTGATGTTGCAGGGAGCGTTCTGTTACCGCATCCCTCAAGCAAAGGGAGGCATCCCTGCTTATGTCCCTGGGTGTTAATGTACTGCTAACTTCTGCCAGGGTCTGCTTGACAAGCTTTCATTCCCAGCCTTTTTCCTGATGCTGTTCAGGAATACCCATCCTCTCTCTGCTCAAACAAAAGACACTTTTTGGGATGCATTTGCCAAATGCTTTTCTTTGCAGCAATACAGGCTTAAGCAATGCTCTCTGTTCCTGCCTCCCTGTTTATCTACAACACCAGTTTGTAGGGCCAGGAGTAAAACGGAGCGGGGAACTGACCCAGGCTAAAAATAACTGGCAAAACTGATGGCTGCTGATACTACTTGTGAAACTGTGGCTGTGGTCAGAGAAGTTAGGTGGACCTTCTGAGAACTGCGCTAGGTTATCAGGTACAGGCGTGTTTTGTCTGAAAAGCTACAAGGCCAGTATCAGAGAAGGGTTTTGAAAAATACGCTGCTGCTTCTGCTGGCATGCCAGCTCTTGAAGGTAATAACAACGTATTTCAGAGCAAGAAAGCCCCAAACCCTCAATCACACCCAGAATTGGCCAAAATGAGAGTGAATGATGCACCATCCCAAGTCTGATGTAATTCCATTTTCTGATTGACTTGCTGGGGAGATGTTTACCCTTGTTAGAGGGGTGCGACACTGGCATGGAGTCAGAAACTCTTTATTTTGACCTGGGGAAGGGAGCAGCAGAAGAGGATTAGCCAGTGTTAGCCCCTGAAGAGGCAGGAGGCAGCTGGCGTTTTTACTGGTAAGTCTCTGCCTCCTCTACTCGCGTGTTTTCACGCTGTTTATTCCCACTTCCTCAGGAAGTGCTTGTTCTTGTGACTGTAATAGCAGTTTTGTTAATGGCTTTGCTGGGTTGAAAGGAGGGGTACTCGTCCTTCAGAAATGGGCTGTCACTCTTCTGGCTCAGTACAGGACAGCTGACAGCTCTGTCCTGGCATGGTCACGCTTTGCCCACATATCTCCTGCCTGTCTCAGGGCACTGGAAGGAATGTTTTTCTTTATTGTCCCCATTTCTCACCTTCCTTGTGGGTTCAACCTGGGGGGACCTGGGTAGAGAACTGGCTCTTCTCCCTTGCCGAATGTGGGGAAAGGACAGACCGGCCTGTGTGCAAAAGGTCCCGTCTGCATGTCCTGCTAAATGAAACAAGGCCAGTGTCTCCAGCCTGATGGCACACGTGGCTTGGTTTGTGGCCCAGTGAAGCCGAGCGATGCTCTCCCAGACACAGCTGGGGCATGGCTGGAGGTGGTAGCATGCAGCAGGCTGCTCAGGAGGGTGGTACACGTGCGACTGCCCCAGGTTTGGCTCCCTCAACCACCCCTGTATCAAGGCAATAAAACCTGCTTGCAAGAAGGGCTGTAGCCTTCGTATGGTTTAAGGAAATGGTAACTGGGGCTACAACAGCACTGTGCAGGGCTCAGAGGGACTCCTGCCTGCTGTAGCATGGCACAGCTAAGCTACGTTTCTGCCTTGACCAGACGCTGGTCCCCAGCCTCGCTTTATTTAGGATCAAAGGAAGCATGGAAACCCCTGGGAAGAGCTGGAAGTGCTATTGCCATTCTCTAGCAGGTTCTTCTCTTCCAGAGGAGATCCCAGAGTATGCTGGAGGCAGTCACCTTTCCTCCTCTTGTTCTCCAGTAGGAAAACATGATAGTTTCCACCCGTGCTGGGCAGCATCTTTTAGCGTAATTGAGCTGAGTTAATCCATTGCCCCTCCCTAGGCCATATATATCTACCATCCAGCACGGCCACCTCCATCTCCGGACCAGCCAGACCCACCAAAGGATGTCGCCATTTGATGTGGAGAAGGACTGTGCCCATTCATTGTTTTTATTTTCCTTGTTTCTTTCTCAGCTTGGTTGCTCTGCACTCATCCTCAAAAAGTGGTAGGGACTGGGGAGGTATGAATCTTTTGGCTACTTGCATCTCACGTCAGTGCTTCAATGTTCACGGAAGACCTTGTTTTACTCCTGAAAGGGAAAGTGCTGGGAAAGCCCCTTCCTTCAGCACACCACACCTTAGCGTCTCTGCATGTCTTCAGAGGAGGGAGCTGGGATTTCCTGAGGACCAGAAGGGAGAGGTAGGGGTGAGCCTCACATGTTCACGGAAGACCTTGTTTTACTCCTGAAAGGGAAAGTGCTGGGAAAGCCCCTTCCTTCAGCACACCACACCTTAGCGTCTCTGCATGTCTTCAGAGGAGGGAGCTGGGATTTCCTGAGGACCAGAGAAGGGAGGTAGGTGCCTGAGCCTCACCGATGGGGACATAGTGTCTGCCTCCCTTTGGCCTGTTTCAGTAGCTCATCCATTTGGTCTGTGATGTATTTGGAAAACCAGGCCTGTAGCGTGGGTGGAAATTCACATCTGAGCTCTGTGGGCTTTCCACATGGCCAGGGATGTGCTAGAAACACGTTCCCTGCCTCAGTTACAGGTAAGGAGTAAATTGCTGTGTATTTTCTGCCCTAGTGAATGTTTGGTGAACACATGAATGTGTGCTTTTTGGCAAACACAAAACATGGCTGGTGTCTGGACTAAGATGTCCTCGGTTTCTTGGGATGTTGTGGCATCTTGCTACGAGCTGCCACCACCTGCTCCAGCCGTGGCTGCGCCCGAGATCCCCGCAGGACCAGCTGCCATGCTCCTCCCCAGAGGCAGAAGTATTTCAGTGCTGGGCAAAGAAACCTTGTGTCAACAGCTGCTGCACTCTGCTCTCCTCCGAAGGCTACCAATTAATTCCTTACAACACAATCCATCTGTTCTCAGCCTGTAAGCTGCTTGAGACAGGGTCTGTGTTTGCTGTGCATGCTTGAACAGTGCTGCAGAAAGGGGTCCTGGCCTCGGGCACGATGACAAGGAGAACATTAAACTCTAGTGAAGTGGCTGCGAGTCCTGGCACACCCGTAGGCTGATGAAGTTGTTGAGGGAAATGGAATATTCTTGTCCTTTCGACCACATGCAGAAACCATCACAACTGCAGAATTAAGTCTGGTTGGTTTACAAATGTTTTGCTATCCCCTTGCACAGCTGCTGTCTTCGCATCTTGCGTTCCGTTAAACCATGTAGGTCTTTTTTCATGCTGGTTTTTTTACTGTCACATTAAGTTTCTTAGGCTCGTCCGCTTTTCTAGAAGCGTGTTGGAGAAGCCGAGGTTTGTCTGTTCATCTGTGTGGTCCTCACATAACCAGATTTCAAGGCTCTGTTCTCCAGAATGAAGCAAGGGTAACGGTGCTGTTCATCACATGGTGAATTCTGTGCCGCCTCCTGTCCTTTGCGATGTTTGTGCCCTGGACCGGAGGCTGTGGTTTCAGGGCTCCCGGTAACCACATCAAAAAATATCCCAGCCCCGTGATGCAAGGCACTAATGGCCGATGCAAATTCACTTTTCTGGTTCAGATTTGTTAAATATCTTTGGCAGGCTGACTGGAGAGCCTTGTGCCACATCAGGAGCTGCCTCTCTCTGTGCCCCGCTAACTGCATGTTGGACTGTGTACTGCCTGTTTTCCCGCACAAAGACAGCATAAACTCCATCACCATGGCTAATTGGGTAGAAATTAGATGTTCTGCTCACGCAAAACCGAGATGAAATGTATGCTGTTGAGTGGTCTGATGCACAGATGCTATATTACTGATGGTGGACGTGTAGCCTGAGCACTCAGACGCTCTCCCCGTGTTTCAGCGCAGCCTGCTGGGACGGGAGATCGGGTCTAATCCTGTCTCATGGTAGGCAGTGCTGCTCCATCACTGGGTCTTCTCCACTGCTGGGAGTGCAGGTGCAGATGCTGATGTGACTCAGCTGAGGTGTGAGAATTCCCTAAGTCCCCACAGTTTGTAGCATCTGAAATCAATTGTTTCTTTCACTGTAAAATTGTTGCTATGTAATTTCACTTTGCAGCCTTCCAAACAAGCACATCTGTCAGATTTTGATGTTTTCAGTGTTTTGTTATGGGGGATTTTCTTTTTACTAAGAATGGAGTTTTTACCAAACAAGCATCTTGATCACCATCTCAGTTAAAAAAGTACATCTAAAGGTCCGCTTACCTGAAGTCGTTTTGGGGAATGTTTTAACTTAAGGATGGCATATAAAAAAAATCCAGCATCTGTGACTGTAAAAATGTGACCAGCTTTTGTCACTCTCCGGGCGATGGCAGAGAGAAGCTGTGATCTGCTTTGCTTTCATCCTCGGCTCTGCCTACGTAGATAATTTAACCTGCTTTCAAACACTAAAAAAAAAAAAAAAGACTTGGGACACCTTCTGTGTATACATTAAACTCGAGTCCCACAGCTTGTGCTCTGACCTTCCCTGTGCTCTCCAGCTCAGTGATCTGGCATGCCACATCATCCCATGGGAACGTGAGGAGGAGGAGAGGGCAGGGGAATCTCTTAGCAATATGATGATCATCAGAAAGTCAGTCCCTGCAGCCAAACTTACACCAGCAAACTCTTTGCCAGCTGTGTGGGCAGGCTTAATGCCTAGGTCATGTGGTGTGGATGCAAATTTAGTGCACTTGAAAAGCGAGCTAAGCCGGAGGGCTGTACAGTAAGCCCATGGAGACCAGCTGTTGTGGCAGCGGATAAATGAGTGGGAAGCAAAAAACACTCTTTCCTTGTTTTTGAGAGAGAAGACGCTCTCTAGGTTTTCTGTGTAGGGCTCTGCCGTGCGAGGAGCTGTGGGGCTGCGTGTCAGGCTGTGGTTTGTATCATGGGATCAAGGTGGGAGCGACTGTCTTGGCTATGGCCCTGAAAGGATGGAAAAACCCACGCCTTTGTTTCCTAGGGTACCTAATATGTGTCCTGGGCTTTCAGACCAGCAGGCAGTGTGGTAGTGAGAGGCTCCAGTGCTACTGGAGGAGCAGCTGAGGGCCGCTTGGATATGAGAAGGGTTAAGCAGCCTGGACATGAGGAATGAGCTGTGGTGTTCCTTCTGTGATTCAAAGAGGGAAAAATGTGCCCTCCCTCTCAGATGCTTCCCTCTGTCCAAAAAAGGCTAAATGGGCTCAGTGAAAAACCAGCTGAGGCATTCCTCATATTCTCTGGAGTAACTGGATGTAAAAGCCCGGATTTAAAGGGGTAGCTTGCAGCAAATTAATTGTGACTCTGAAAGGAATTCACCTTCTGCAGGAAAGCTGGCTGTGGTTTCAGTAACGAAGGGTGAGCTGGGTGCTAGCTAGAGAAAGACGAGGCTGTGTAAGAGATGGATATTAACAAACACAGACGATCCATTAGTCATCACAGATTATTAAACACAGGAGGCCAGTTTGTCTTCTTTATTTTATTAGGGACGGCTTACAAGCACAGTAATAACCACAGGACTCGGCTGGGTTTGCAGCAGCTCCCAAGCACACAGGTTAATGGTATCGACCCTAATCCAAAACCCATTCATGTCAACAGGAGACTCTCCCCCAGCCTTCAACGTGCTTTGGAGCACGACCAAAGTGAGTTTAATAAGCTCTTTTAATATATCCTGTGATCCTTCTGCAGCCAGACAGACTGCGTTGTCTTCTCCGGGCCAGGATTGCAGGCACTTACTACACCATTTGCTGGTGGCAGCCTGCCTGTTGTGAAACACATGTGAGGGCTGGTTTGCAAAAACACCTCCGTGCAGAGAAAAGCCACCTCTGCCCCATTGCCTTCAAGCCCTCCCCAAGGCCCCTCTGCCGCCCAGCAAGGAGTCACAGAGGCGATCTGAGGCCTGAATGATGACGGGGCGAGGAAGAAAATCTTAGAAAGGAAAATTAGGGAAGAAGGAGGAAGGGAGGCTGAGGATGATCGCCAGTGTCAATGTGATGTGGAAGGGAAGGATCTCTGGCTGACAGGCACTGTGTTGCGGTCCTTCCTTCCCACCTCCAGCCAGCCGACGATGAGAATAGCATGGGGCACATCTTCACGGTGGGTGAATTGCTGCCTCCCCCTCCCGTCTGGACCAGAGCTGGAGAGAGGTCCACCCCACTCTGCTCGTTGGCCAAAAGCAGGATTTCAAGGAGGCTGGGCTATGAACAGAGCCACCCTTGTCCTAGGGGATGAGCAGGAAGGTTTCTGTAGGCCAAGGATCCTAGTCAGGCTGCTCTGGAAAAGAGTAGGGTGAGGTCTGTCACACATCAGGTTTTGCTGTCAGACAGACATTGGACACGTGTCCCATCAGACTCCACACCCCTGCGAGGGGGATGATGGCTTCTTTTCAGATTCCAGTTCTGCTTGAAGGTGGAGTTTCTCACTCCCATGAGAGTGCCTGAGCTGCCGTAGAGGTCTTGGTTAGCTAGAACATCCCTAGTGAGCATGGTTGAGACTGCGTGAAAAGCAAAGATTAGGGGAGAAAGCGGGGGAAGAAGGAAAACACTCGATATGGGAGTTGGAGGAGGTGCTCTGGGGCATGAAGAATGTTTCGGTCACTTTGGGTGGGAGTTTCTTATTTCCTTTGGGCAGAATGGCTTTCTGGGTGAGTGGGATGCAGGAGACCAGATTTGTTCATCCCTGAGGCCAGGGCCAACTTTGCTTGGACGTTTATGTCTGGGAGAGAGCTCCCAGCTGGGTATCCTGAAGAGAGACGTCTGGGTGGGGGCAGGGGCGGTGTCTCCCTCCTTAGCTGATAACCTCCTTTCTGGGGTAAGGATTAAGCTCTTCACCGTGGTGGCTTCTGCAAATGCCAAGCCTGGGCAGCTCATTCTCCCTTGCAGTGCCTAGACAGAAACGTTGCAGTTTCTCAGCATTGAGCCTATGTCTGTTGGTGGCTTTTACCCTGCAAAACTTGGTCGCTTGTGCAGGAAGCCAAACCCAGGGCTGCCAGGCTGCAGGTCCTTCCCCACTACCCCCTGGCAAGGTATAGCTTTTAGTGGTGTGTGATGGAGCAGGGTCTCCTTGCCGAAGGGTCCTACTGGAGCATCTCACGAGGGTCATGGTGCCTTGGTCACTTTATGTATGGCTTGCAGATGCCTTGGAAGCAGACTGCATCCGCCCAGCGTGGGGAGTGTTCTCTGTCTTGGTGCCTGCCTGCTCACTAATTGGTCCTGACATCTTGACAAGGACTTTGTGTGAGGCTGTCGGGAGCGGTTACTGATGCTTGGCAGCGCTTCCATGCCGGTGCTGCATGAAGGCTGCAGGTCAGGTCCTTGCAGGGGGCTCAGCTGGGTTAAGACTTGCAGGGCATCAGTGCCTGGCGGTTCCCTGAGCAATTTCCCATCTGACTTCTGTGTTTATTGTGTGCCTGGAATTTAATATATGTGCAAGCCTGTTTCTAAGGAGGGGTGTTAAAAGTTACTTCCCTGAGCAGCAGGGGTTGGCTTGACTTTTTATTACTGGGGAAAGGAAAGAATTGCCACCAAAATCAAGTATTTTTTAATGTAAACTTGATTACCAAGTGCTCACCTGGAGCAGGCTTAAACCAACTGAGAAACCACTCACTCTCTTTCCTCCAGCAAGTGCCTGGCTCTAAGTAGCATAGACCACCCTACAAAATCTCCTAGATCATTCCTATTAGGTGAAGCCTTGCCTGGAGGTGGGAATACCTGCATGGCTTTGCTGTGGAGCACAGCCAGCCCCGACAGGGTTATGAAGTTAAACAGGAGTGTGTTTAAAGGGAGGGAAAGGATATGGTTCGCCTGGGCTTTTCCTTGCAAGGAAATGCTGTTCAAGAGGAGCCCTGGGAGAGACGGATGCCAGGACTCGGGGAGCAGGACGCAGTGAATTCCAGAAGCTGCAAATTAACCTGCAGCGAGGTTAATTTGGACCTCAGGCAAATTAAGGGCTCAGGACTGATCGGAGGACATCAGGGGGTGATTCAGCTGGCTGTTCTGCTCTTGAGTGCCTGCAACACATTGCAGTGCTGTTGAAGGAGCTTATTCAATGGCAAATCCTGGTTTGGTCTGCCTGAAACTATCCAGCTTGGATTTGCCAGATGTGCTTCAGGTGAGACTGTTCCTGGCTGGCTGAGATGGAGGGGCTAAAGGAGGTTCAAGCAGGCTTGCTGGCACGCCTGCAGCTGGAGATCCCCAGCCAGGGCCAGCATCACCAGGGCTCAGAGCAAACAGTGGAGCTGGGGGCTGGGGTGGGGTGGCTGAGCCAAGAGCCATGCTGGGAGTCCCGGCCGTCCTGGCGGCTTTGCAGTGTTTCCTCCCCATTGTGCCTCAGTGCTCAAGCACATTGTGGGCTGCGTGGGCAGAGCATCCTACTGGGAGGAGGGAATTGCTGGCCCTTGGAAAGCAAAGGGAAGCCTGGTTTAAAATAGCTTCATCGGTGAGACCATTCCAGCCTGCATCCCTGCAAAATCAGCTAATTCAGTTAAGGATTGCTGGTTGCTGGCCCTTGGAAAGCAGCCTGGTTTATGCATCCCTGCAAAATCAGCTAATTCAGTTAAGGAAAAAAAAAAAAGGGGGTGGGGTGAAGGGCTGGTTCCGCAGACCTGAGGGTGGGCAGAGGCACAGGGCTGCCCTGTGGTCGCTGGTGGGGCAGTGGAGTGGCAGTGCCTGGTGCCGCGCCATGCGAGGCTGGCTCGGGGCTGAGTCAGAGCAGCGAGCATCGCCCGATGTGCCCAAGGTACCCATCCCCTTTGCAGAGGGAACCGGTCAGCCCCGGCAGGGGAGGGGAGCCTCTTCTCTCCGCTTGTCAGGAGTAGCTGCAGGGCTTTGCTTTTTTTTTTTTTTTAGGAGTTTGACCCCTTCCCTTTATAGCTTTGGAGCTTTTGGGTTGGCATGGCTGAAATGTGCTGCGCTGGCATACCCTTGCACAAGAGGCCGAGTGGAAAGCCATTTCAAGTACTGATTAAGTCCGCTCATCCCTTCAGAGCCTTCTGCTTGCCAATCAAGACAGCAGGCCTTCCTTGGAGAGCAAATGCACGTTGTTCAGCTCAGCACACGTGTAAAAGCTGGATCTGATCCACCTGTTGTGACCAGGGAGGTCAATACTAAAATCTGTGATGCTTGTAAGAAGAACAGGACCTGCGGGTGAGTCCAGGTGGGATCACAGCACTATTAGCCACTGTGTCAGAGAAGAAACCATTTCTTTGTCGGAGAATGCCCGCAATATCTATGGGGACAGAAATGGAGTGAATTTGGCTTCGGCACAGGGCGGAGGTGTGGGAAGCCTTCGTCACCCTGCACAGCGCTGATGCCAGTTTGCAGATTGGTCCTTGGCGCTTGCCCTGGGTTTAGACTCTCAGAAGGACATCGGGGTGACACTGTCACTGACATACTGCTGTCAGTATGCCTTGAATAACCTGGAAGAGAAAGGGAGAGGAAAGGCAGAGTCAGGAAGACAAAAAATAAATGGAGAGGATGAATCTCCTGCCTGCACTGAGTCTTTTTTTCCTGTGCTGAAGTTGTTTCTCTCTCAACTTGCAGACTTCTAAGCTGTTTGGCTTGTCTTCCCCCTCACCCCCCATTTTTTCTTCTTCGATCTAAAAAGGCAATTACTAAGTGAAACCAGCCAGTTGGGACGTATTTAGGAGTGTGACTCAGCCTTCACAACAGTGAGTGCCCAGGGCTCCCAGCTGTTGAACTTGCACAGCTGGGTGCAGGTGAGGTGCTCGAGGGCTTTATTTTTTTGGCTCCAAGTCTCTTATTTCCCTCAATTTTAAATCGGCTGCTGCTCTTTCCTGCTGGTGCTAACTGGCCTTTAAGGGAACGTGTACCTGGGTCATGGGCATGGGCAGGGTAAAGGAGTCGGGAGTATATTTCTCCAACCCATCTCATGTTCCTGGCTCTGAGCAGGACACTTTTCCCAGCTTTATACTGCCTTTTATTTAATATTTATATTGCTATGACTTCAGAGATGGTAGACTGAAATCACGATGTGTATCTCTAGCTCTCCTCCCTGTTTGCTAATGATACACATCAAATCACTGCATGAGGCCTGCGTCTCCATTTATCCTTAGAGAATTGGGCTGTGCTTTTCAAGGAAGCTAGAGAGAACCAACACCTTGATCCCTTGGGCACCAGTAAAGCCCCTGACCTGTGAGCATTGCTTTGCTGCCAGCTCAGAGTGTCAAAAAAAGAGACTCAGAATCATAAAAGTGCTTTAAAAGCTTGACAAAAGTGCCGAGACCCACTTATGATTTCTTTCTCCGTGGCCAGAAGACTCTGTGCCTCTTGTATTTGTGCTGCTTTAGACAACAGCAGAGATTTCTTTGCAGTCCTGATTTGGGGTGCTGAGTCTTGGAGGGAGAAGCCCCCACTGTGAGAGTCGTGAGCATTGCAAGCTGGAAAGTATCTTCCGCTTTCCCTTGCTCGTCTTGTAAAAGGAAGCAGGTAGAAACCCTTGCTTCTTTCTCTGTGTCAAAAAGAGCTTTGAAACGGGTTTGTGGTGGGACGTACAAACCCGAGGAAGATTTTGCGTGACCCCTTCCACATGGCTGCCCCTTTCCCTGGCAGACCCAGGTCTTTTCAACAATATTTCCTATTTGCATCTCTAGGAAAAAGCAATACCTTGAGGCACACGTTTTGGCTGTTGCAGCGGTTAGCGGGGCAAGTTTCCCCCTCTTGGCTGCCAGCCCTGGCCCTCTCGCCGGTGATGGGCTGGCAGCCCCGTGTCGGGGCGATGACTCAGTGCCTGGCAGAGGCAGGGAGGGCAGGCGGCGGCCCCCAACCTGCGGCCGAACAGGCTCAGCTTTGTGCTGGACAGCTTAAAAGGAGCTTTATGACTCCTCTCGGCACGGCGTGAGCCCCGGCTCCTGCACAGGCCCCTCTTTGTGGGGGGGTGACGTGGTCCTGGGGTGGAGGCGAATCTGGGCGGGAGGTGGGGAGCAGCCCTGCTGGCAGGGTCCCTCGAAGGGACCGAAACCGGGAGAGGGCGAGAGCCGGGACGGGGAAGCAAGGCCCCCGGGATGCTTAATTCTCATCACATCCAAGGGGAGGTAGGTGCCCTAAGGGTACGCCAAGGGTCTGGCTCAGCCCTGCATTGACGGTGGTCCCCGAATGGCACTTCAGAGTCACTGGACGCATCATTAGGCACCGAAGACTGCAACTCTTGCAAGCCGGCATCAGAGGTCCCAGAAATGATGGGGGAATACTTAGTAAAGCACACCTTGCCAAGAGTGTCCTAATTACATGTAAATATGTGAAATCTCGGCTCTGCAAGGTTTTTGTTCACACTTCCGCTGCTCAGTTTCACGTTAAAAAAAAACCCACCAAACCCTCTGCAGCTGCTTTCTCTCTCAGTTGCAGGAACAACTGTATGAACAATTGTTTTTACAGATTGACTTTCAAACCAAAATATCAATTTTTGGTTTGCCTGAACTAAACGGTTTCTGGATTAGTCTTTCTGGAGATGGTTTGTCAATCTTTTCTCATCCATTTGCTTCTATGGGTAACAAGAGCGGGAGATGTTCTCCCATCTCTCCTCCTGATGCCTCTGCCCGGGTGGCACAGCTCACATGTTCGTGCAAGGCGCCTTGCTGGGAAACCCAATGGCCAGAATCCCCCTCACTGCCTCCCCCATTGGCCGTGAGCATGTTAATCTCTCCCTCAGCCTCACCAGGCGGACATCTGCTGCTGTTTTTCCAGATGGTGTCGTGCCGGGGTGATAAAGCACAGAGACTGCCTCTACAACTAAGCTGCCTCTTAAGACCACCGAAGTCCTAAACCCACTGCTGCAGCGGTGCTACAGAGGTAGCAAATACTGAGACCTACCGTGCAGCCTGCATTACGCAGTGCCAGAGGGTCTCCAGGCGGGGAGTTACTCCACACCATCGCTGATCGGCTCCTTTCCTTCCTCAAGGGCTGGACATCATGCCAGGGTGATACCTGCCTGTTGATGGGGCTTATTGCAATGTAGGTGCTGGAAATGTACCTTCTGCAGCTTTTGTCTAGTTTTGCTTGAATTCCACTAAGCTCCACAACAACTCCCAGGCAAGGAGCTAAAATACAAGAATTTTTAAACACTGTTTACAACCAGCCCACTCCCCTCGATGCATTACTCCAGTTTTAGTGCTCCATCACTTCTGTGGTGTCACCTCAGTAACTGCAGGGCGTTTGCATGGCAGAAAGCCTGGAGTGATACAAGATGAACCCGGCGTTAAACGTGTAGAAGCAGCTGAGATTGGGTAATTTGTCATCTAGGTATGCTACTGAGCCCGAAGACAGGGCTGCCAGATGCTATGGCAATACTTGCGTGACAATAGCAATGCTTATAGCAGCCATGCTGAGGTCTGCCGGTGCCGGGCTGGTGCCCAGGTGGGAGTGGGAAGCACCAGTGATCTGCAGGTTGAAATACCCCTGCTTACAAATCCCAAGCTTGAGCCAGGTTTCACATCCTCCCTGTGCCCTGCAGCTGGGTGCAACGGTGATGGTAGCATGGACTCGGGGGTGGATCTGCAACAGCTCTCTGAGCCAGTGGCTGTGTGGCATCCCAGACCCCCAACTTCAAGCATGAGCCACTCTGCCAACCTCACTGGCACCCTTGGATTGGAGCTCATGTCTGCACTCATGGGCTGGCTTGGATGCTTGCGTATGCCTCCAGCTACCAGCCATGCAGGTGGTGTCCCAGTTGGTGAGTCCCTTCCTTAGAACCAAGCATTTTGCTCAGAGAAAGTATGAATAATAAAGATAATCCTGATATGACTTAAGAGAGAAAGCCATATGCAGGACTCCTGGAGAAGGTAACAAACTGCTGTGTGAACAGTCGTATCTCCCTGTCCTTCAGCTGCCACTGCATCCTGGATAAGATGCAGATGTACCCAGTTTGTGGGTGCATTAGGATGGTTGGGGTGTCCAGCAGCAGAGGAGGGCCGGGACAGGCAGACAGTGCCGGCAGAGGTGGCTGCTCAGGTCTCGGTGCAGCGGCTTGATTACCCCGGTGGTGGCTCTGTATGCGTACCGGCAGCTTCAGGGGCATTTTCAGGCCCCAAATCACAACATCTGACTTCGAGGGCCAGTTCTTGCACCAGAAGTGGGCACAGAGCTCATCGTGCTGCTGGACTCGCAGCAGCTTGGGAGCTGGTACCCATCCAGGAGGTGATATGCAAGTGCACTTGAGGCCACACGGCTGGACACAGCACCCACGCTGTTCCCAAGCTGCTACGTTACCAAATTTACACATCCTGAGCCTTTTCAGGAGCAAGCCTGGGTGGGCAGATCGGTGCTCAGGTGTGCAGGAACAAAACCATACAGGGCTCTCCCCTTCTTTAAGGCTTACCTGGGTAACCTTCCCCAGAGCTGCACCAAGAGCATCAAGCTTGTCAAGCTTTGGCTGGACCACCCGGTATATACAGGCTATAACGTACGGGGGAAATCCTGGGACTTCCTTCTGTCACAGGTTAGTTAGTCCTGATGTTTCTGGACTGAACAGGGTCCGTAACCGAAAGGTTTGCCACAAGCCCAGGTGGGAGGCACCAGCCCCAGAGCACTCGAGGCCGGCAGGATGGGACCACATCCATTTGCAGGCCTGGAAATCCCGGTGCTGGGCCACCCCTTGGCATTTTTGAGAGGCTTTTTAGAGAAATAGCTATTATACGTGGGCCTCTGCCCAGAAACCCACACAGCTGTACGGCTGGGAGGAACCGGAGCACCTGAAACTGCTGCAGAAGACCATGATGCTATTTTTTAAATGGACCCTTCGTCACGGATTATAAGCTAAGACTTAAAGTGAAAAAAGATACAAGGTAACACGCCCCTTTAAAGCGGGAAATAGCTCACTAGCAGACATATGGGGATGCTAAAGCCAGGCCAACAGATAAATTAACACGACTACTAGCCACTTTTTTAGTTCTTGAAAGTGGCAGGGTATATTTTTAGCATGAGGATTTTAGGTGTTTTAGGTCCGAAACCACCTCAAAGGCTGAATGTCAAACCTGCTTCGCTGAGCCCTGTGGCTGTGCTTGAGCAGCCAGGCATTAAAAAAGAAAAAGCCACGTAGCTGGAGGATTCAAACAAAAACCTGTTGCAAACCTTGTTTGCTGGGAAGATGAGGCAGGGCCAGGGAAAAAATGGTTAATGGGGCATTTTGCTGCCCTTGCACCTTCATGTTGAGGAGGGCTTGGGGGGATTTAGTGAGAATAAATGCCCACCTCCTGCACCAAGGGGATTCACAGCTCACCAGGGCAAGTACTGTCTTGTGGCTCTTGATTTAGGTGGTACACAGAGTCTGGATGATGAAAGCCGACCTCTTGAGAAAGGCGGGGAGTTTTAATCTGGCACCGTGAAACGGCTTGCCTTTGCCAAGCTGTTTGGGGGAAATAACTTTTGTGAGAGAGATTTGTGAGCAGGTCTGTCTTACAGGTTCGTCTTTCTGAGGAGCGGTGTTAGGGCTCATCGCTGTCTGTGGCACAGATCTCAGTTAAACTAATCCTGTAAAATGCTGCAATATCCTCTTAATTCCTTTTAAACCAGGCTTTCCTCAGGATAGCCCCAGCAGAGCTGTGAATCCATGCCGGTTGGATGAGCTGCGCTGAGATGCTGGGTGGGGAGCTGGAAGGGCTGGTGGGTCTCATGCTCTCCTGCCACGCTGTGACTGGGCAGTAAATTTGGCTGGAGGGCCTGTGGGAGGGCCAGGCTTATTTTTCTATATGAAAATTTACAGGGGGGGTGGGGAAAGCAGCCCTAAAACTTCTTCTTTCTCCCAGCTTTCCACAAAACTCCCAGAAGAGCAAGCAGTCACTTGGGGCATATGCAGGTGGTCCACCCAGGTTTGCTGAGTCAGGAGACAAGACATAAACTCCATCCCACCAAGTCGCAGGTTTCAGTAAAACACTTTCTTCTTCATGTCATGAAGGACATTTCCCTCTGGTGAGAGCACTGTGCCATGCAATTTGCGGGCCTCCCGCAACAAAATGTAGAGGGGAGAAAAATTCCCCCTGTTTCACAAGTCCTGATGGAGCAAAAGGTCTACACCCAAAGTGATGATATTCCTGCATCAGGATCCAAGGCTGCTGTTTTTTCTTGGAGATGGGCTGGAAGAAATCCCACAGAACTTGGAAGGAGACAGGGAGGGAAGATGCAAAGAGAGGATGGAGAGAGACAGAGCTGGGTACCAGGAGAGGCTGTTTGAGATATTGAACAGGCTATCGAGCGTGTCAAAATCATGTTTCCTGGCATCCTGTACAAGCCTCCCATGATTTTACAGGGACAATATCCACGGTTTATCAGCAACAGCAGTTTATAGAACCATAGAATCATTAAGGTTGGAAAAGACCTCTAAGATCATCGAGTCCAACCGTCGACCCAACACCACCATGTCCACTAAACCATGTCCCTGAGTGCCGCATCTTTAAGTACATTTAAGCACAACCCTGAGACTGCTGTGGTCCCTTGTGCTCCCGTGAGCACAGTCTCATGCATCCTGAGGGCAAAGTCACACGTGCATCAGCAGAGCAGGTCCATCACAGCAGGGCTGTCATCCCATGAGCAACCTCAAGTCCTGCTGCTATATAGACCAGGTCTTTCTCCCAAAGGCTCAGTCCTGAGTCTCTCACTCAGCTGGTTCCCCCGCTCTGCTGCGAGAGCGCTAGTCAGATGTGTTTGCCCCTCAAGGCCCTTCAGATGCTTTAAGGAGCTGGGCTGAGCCCAGTCAGGCTCAGAAGGAGGGTTGGAAGGAACGTGGCCAGGCAGGTTTCTGGTGGCCATCTGCAGAGCAGGTGAGATGTAGGTCAGACGATCCCAGGAGAAGGTGGGATGTGGAGGAAAGGTCACCTAGAGAAGCCCAGGAGGAACGTGGCTCCTCCACCTATGGAAAAGAGAGATGATAGCAGTATTTGAGGCAAACACTTTGTCTCCAGCTGATTTGTATCGCTGATTTCCGCTCGCTGAGCCTAGACAGACCTTTCAGGGAAAGTCTAAACATTAACAAAGCAAGCGGTGTGCACAGAGCGGGGCAGCTCAAACACAGCGTGGGTGGTATGCTGAAGGGCATTCACACACAGGCACGGCGGAGGAGGGTCCTCCCCGACACTGGAGGTGCAGTGTTCAAGGCTGCCTTGTATCGACTCATCAAATATTTGTTTGCATCCGTAACCTTCAGACTTTCCCATCATGGGGGTGATTTTGGTTGCAGGTGTGCTGGCAGCCACTTTGAATTTCAGCATGGGCTGAGAGCAGCGCAGGATGGAAGAGCTCCTTACGGGTGACGTTCCTCTCGCAAGGTTTAATTCCAGCTGTACCCGGCACCAGGCCCTGGTAAAACTCACCCCTGCCCCAGGGGCAAGGCTCTCACCAGCACTCTTTTTTTCAGAGAGTTTTTCCTGAGCAAAGGTGGTACCAGGGGAATCTCCACACCTACGTGATCCAGTCTCGGCCATCCCTATTGCCAGCTGGCGGAAATCACTGCTGCTCTTCACATCAGTGGGGAGCAGTGATTTATCCCTGCTGGGGACCCCCTCTTTCTCCAAGCAAGCAGAGGGCAGACTCTCCTTACTGATGCAACGTGGTGGCCAAAGTCCTCTTTGTCAGTTCAGTGCAACAAAAGCACAAACCCTCTCATGATGCTTTATGGGCAGGTGAACATCTTTACTCCCTTCAGATATCTTGGGAGAATTTGGGATAAGCGGGACGGAGCTGTTATGGTAAAGGTCCTCTCATTGACACTCAGGAAAAAGGCATCCTTTCTCCTGAAAGGTGTCTTCCCTTCACACAGATTTTTGTGCTTTTAGAAGCCGAGCTCCAGACTTTCACACCTCAGGGATATGGCCCCGCTATGCACAGGTAGCGGCGAGGTACAGGACAGGCTTTTCTCAGCAGTGGCTTCTCTTAGGAGTTGGCTGATTCGCAGTATGAGTGTGCCTGCTTCCTTTTGTGTTTACCAAGTGTAACCTGCAATTCTTACTAATTATGGCAATATTCCCTGCTGCTTATAGATATTTGGGCAGAACCATTTCTGTGCTTTTCATTAGCTAAATGCTGCATTGCTAACTAGACTATTTCCCGTTAATATTTTTTCTGTGTTTCTGAGGAAGCTTCCCCTTATCCTAGACCTCTCTTCTTCCTAGCTCAGGACTCCCTTCCCCTACCTGGCTTGCTCTTGCCCCTGGGCATGGTGCCCCAGCTCTCTTCCAGGGTGGTCTTGTTGATTTGGTAACCTGCTTGCTTGCAGGCTTATTTGAACTCGGTCACAACCTGCTTGCTTGCAGGCTTATTTGAACTCAGTCACATCTTTCTTGGCCACTCTGGGTTTGCCTGTTCCTTTGTAGCACAGAAAGGGAACAAGCTCAGCAGCCGGTGACGGCTGCGGCTACTGGCAGCAATGCAGTTTTTGTTTCAACTCCTGTTTCCTCTTTCCAGAAAGGCAAATTGCTGTAACTGGTCTGTCAGTGACTATGGGCAGAGGCCAGGATTTGGGCTGGCTGTGTGATCATATGAAGGCTCTTGTTCTATGAGCCAGTTCCTCATGGGAATACCAGCAACAGCGCTACAAATCTCTGGTAGTCAAGACTTCTGGCAGTGTTGACCAGAATTCAGCTGGTTTTGTGCTCTGCTGTTGAGGTGCTGCTTTCATATAAATACCCTTCCCAACCCTGGAGGGTGCATCTTTTCCCCAGGACTTATGTTTAACATAGCAACCAGTCAGAGAAACAGGCAGCGACGCGCTGCAGTGTTTTCTGGTATACCCACATGACCAAGCATCCGTGCTGGGCCCAGGCTGGACATGAATCTGGAGAACCTGCAACAGGACCTTTGGATGTGATTTGTTTTGGACAATGGCTTAAATGACATAATTTGACACAGCAATATACAGTCTGTAGACAAGTATTTCTCTGTATTTGAAAATGCAGCTCTTCTCCCTCTCCTACTCCCCTTCTTAAGCTACATGCTGCAGCTTGACATCAGTCAGTCCCTCCCAGGCAGGGATGAGAAAAGCAGCTCTTGCCCTAAGGGAAGCTGCTGCCAGCAATTGAAGGCAGCTGCCTGGCTAGTGCAAGCATCTTACCAAAAGATTTACAAAAATATTTTTGATTCAAACTTTTCATGACTTTCAGGAGTTGCATGGTAGGTGTCTTCTTCTCCCCGTCTTTCCAGGTGGCTGAATTCTTCTGGACGACCACATCTTCCATGAGGTGCTTTGCTTTTATCTCTGGGGAAGGTGCAACACTACCATGAAGTCGGTCATAGGAGTCCATCCTGGGAGTTGAGGTCTCTCTGTGGAGAAGAGGCATAAGTGAGCATCAGACTACATATCCTGTAAGTCACTGCTGCAGTATGTTTTGAATCCACCTGCTCTGGAGCATTAGCCAAAATAGGTTTGGGGAATTTCCTTTTCCTATCAAAAAACACTTGAAACTCTCTACAAAGTGACAATTTTCATGAAAACATATGCAAAAAGTGAGCTGGATATAAAAATCACCTTTTCTAGTACTGCTAGCAGATTTGGATGGTTCCTGTGGGTTACAGACTGTACCCTATTAGGAGTCACTCATGGCAAGTTTTATCTGATAAAGGACTATGTGAACTTCACATCCTCCAGACCACGTTGGGCTAAGGGATCAGTGGATCTCTGGCTGTGCCCCTGCGCCCCTCCATGTTTCACAGGAGTGCCTCTGAAAGACAGGAGGAGGAAGGCAGGCAGGGAAACAGCTATCTCCAAAAGTGACTCCAGAAATCTTGGCTCTGCCAGTGACTGCCGTGACAGACCGGGCGTTTGGCAGACCCCTGCCCGGCCGTCCGATGCGCAGTCACCGCGAGGAGGTCGAACGGCAGCGGCATCTGGAGACACACCAGCGGCTGCTAAAACAACATCAGTTCTGCGTCTTCTTGCTTCGCGGTGGTCCACCACAGGGGACAGTGTGGTGGCATGAATCAAGCAGGTCAAATAGAAATCTTCCCTAGTTCTCGGTCACTCACCATTGGGAAGCCCAGGGTTGGTTTTGAGGCCAGGAGAAAGGAAGCCAAGGGTGAATTCACGCTCAAATGCCTGTAGACCCCTGAACCCCAGCTTGGAGTGAGGATGCCCATCAGGGTGACTGCCTGGATGGGAGACAGCTGAGTCCCTTTACCCTGTGGGATGTGGAGGTGTGGTGAAGCAACATAGTCTCCCTCTGCTTCCCTTCCTTCAGCAGCCTGCTCGCCTGGAAGCTTTTGTGTTTTAAAAGAGGCAGCCTTGGGGCCGTGGTTCCCCAGACCCACCGGGAGGGGCTGCGGACCTGTGCCTGCAGCCACCAAGCTCACCTGAATTTCTTCCAGGTGTGGCTGTGCTGCCAAAGGAGCATTGTGCGTCCCATGGGAGACAGTGGACATGTTTTCATGTCATGTCATGTCATGACATAGCATGCTGCCAAAGGAGCATTGTGCGTCCCATGGGGAGACAGTGGACATGTTTTCAGCCAGTCAGCGTTTTGAACTGCATGCTATGGCAGTCCCCAGCACGCTTTGGTAGGACCTGGCCAGCAGCCTGACTCCAGTGTGCTCTGCCTTCTAGGGTGTGATGCACTGGGATAGGAGAAATGCCTGGTCCCAGGATGCTCCACAGCCCGGCAGCGGGGTTAGCATCACGGTTTTCACACAACTGGTACTGACAGTGGGTCTGTCCTTCTGCAGCCCGGGGCGGTTGGGATGCACCCTCCTGGGGAAGCTGGGCATGCTGGTCTGGGCCCAGGAAACCTCTCCGTGCCACTAGGTTGGCTCAGAGGCACTTCACCTCCATTTCCCTGCATGTCCCTTTCATTTCCTATGCCTGTTTTTACTTTCAGCTTGGTCACAGTCTCTGCTATGTGTGTTTGTAGTGTCTGGCAGAACAGATTATCGGCGCTGGTTCTGGTTGCAACATGCTAATTCAAATGCCACGCTCTTTTATTCAACTGAGTAAAAATCCCTAAGAAGAGCTAGTGTCATCTAACCTGTACTTGCATCCCTTTGGAGACAGAGCTGTGCAGAGCCGTCTCTGGTGGGGGGTTGCACTCACTTTTGTGTACTCTGTGTGGCCCTTGATAGTTTTTTGTTTTAAACTCTGGGCAGTGTTTGCTTGATGGATGTTTAACCTGTGCTTTTAAAGATATCCATGTCAATATGCTGATCGCTCAGAGCTGCTGGAAGGTGACATTTGTAAGGAGCAGGGCCACTCACCATCGCAGTGATCCACCATCAGCTCTTGCTTCATCTTCCCGTTCTCCATCAAGTAGGGTGTTGCTTTCTGTCTCGCGCCCCTAAAACCACTGGGCAGCGCTATCAGTGTAATGCGGATTGGCCACAGAGGTAGCAGTTGGTTGGATTTGTCTCTACGACATCCCAAAATCTTGTACCTTCATGGCTGTGTTGCCATTCCCGTCTCCTGGCCGGAGGTTTGTGGTACGTGCTGAGCGATGTGGGCAGGCTGTGGCAGGAGCGTGAGCCTGTCCTCCAGCGTGGTGGGGTCCATGCTGAGCCCGAGCCTTGCGCTGTTGTCTCCTGCCACATCTGCAGGTCAGCGCTGCTCTCATTCACCTCTGAAGCCGTTTTCGTTCAGGACATACCGTGTGGGGCTTCACTTTCAGGACTAGTATTGCAGTTTCTGGTGTTGTGTCAGCTTGTGAGCTGAAAGCCAAGATAAAAATGAACTTGGTGGTGTTTAGAGAGATGTTTGGGTAAGTACTTCTAGCTGCAAAGAAGGACGATGTGCAAGTCAGACCCCACACATATGGGAGTCCACACACACACTGATGCCAGTGATGGGTCGAGCGTTCACCCCTCTGGAAAGGCAGGAAAGGCTGTAAGTTCAGCCTTTCAAAATACCACTGTGCCAGCCAAAAGTCTCTTTCCACGTGTTGGAAAGGCAAATAAAACAGAGCACCAGGGAGCAGGCAGAACTGGCCTTTTATTGCCAGCTCTTCTTGGCTAGTCAGCGAGGAGGAGAAGATGTTTCCCTCAGATCTACTTTACAGCTCCTTCTCTCTTTTTTTTTTCCAATAGGAAACTGTGAGCGCATGAGTTAAACAGAGCCCCGGGGAACGGGAATCTTCGGAGTGGCGTGTGGCTGGCGGGGTGCGAAGCTGGCGGCCGGGGTAGGACATGCACGTACTCATCACGCACTTGGCATCACTCGGCTGCTTCACCAAATTCCTTCCCCTCCCCTCAACCCAGACTGTCTCTCCCCACCTCCCGTCGCTGCAGGCGGGTTGGTAGTAATGCCATAGCAGCGCCGTGACCTGGGGAAGGTCCTGCTTCCAAAAGTAATACCTGCTCCTTCTCTCTCCCCAGTATTGACTTTATTTTTTTAAGCTGGATCCATTCCCTGGTCAGGCTGTCCCCCCAGTCAGGGACGGGGTGAGCTGTGGTGGGTGGCCAGGATTGGGGAAGGGGTGTGCTGCCCATGGCTGTGGGAAGCCAGGCAGCACAGGACTGACTGGTAGGTTTGCTACTAAAAGCATTGCCAGACTCAGGCAGGGAGAGGCAATAGCTCTCCTCTAGTTGGCCCCACGAGTCATTGCACTCTCTCCTGCATCCCAAGCCCATCCCGGTTACAGCTGCCCTGCTCTGTCCATCACGGCTACGGCAGCAGGAGCTGGTCCAAGCCACCCATGCCGGGAAGGAGGTGGTGTCTTTCACCCCTAGCATGAGCCCCTAAAATCTTTTGGGAAAATCAGCACCAAAAATACTCACTGATGCTCCCCAAGCAGCGGAGGCTCCTGGAGCTGGCACAGCTGCTGTTGCGTACCCTGGATGTCCATGGGTGCCAGAAAAGCCTGCAGCATCTTGTTAATATGTCCCGATGACATGCTGCCCCTGTGTTGAACCAGAGAGTGTGTGCTGGCTAACGCATGTCAGCACAGAGACCTTCCAGGCTGGCTGGGAAAGCCCCAGGAGATGTCGAGATCGCGAGATCTGTGCTGGAAAAATAAATGAGCGTATCTTCCTGTGACGATTTGGTCTCCAGCACACTCCTACATGGCACTTCTCCCCTGCAGCTTCTGCCCAGGATGTTAATGCTGAGAGAAATCTTGTGTTATTTACTCAACTCTCTCCCGACATCACTGGAAGGAGCAGGGGTGTGAACGAAGCCTATGCTCTCTCTACAAGATCGGCAGCTTCAGCCATGATAATTCAGCTGCTGAAGAAAAAAAACCTCCCTGGCTGGGGCTGGAAGGGACACAGCCTCTGCTGCTTCGGAGGTTATTTACAGCAGTTTCCAGCTGCTGTGGGACAGGTCCTCGGTTCGGATCAGCTATCCAAGGAGTGAAATGTGAAGGGTCCTGCATCTGCCCACGTGCCTGGACAGCACCAGGCATGATGGGACCTCCTCCTCATTACAGGTCTGGCCGCAGAGCAGCTAATCCAATATTATTAATGGCAATCAGAACAGACATGATGTAATTTAAACCACTAGGCTTCTGTAAAAGGATTACTCTTAGGTGTTGAGCTGCCTAAGGATGGGGGAAAAAGCATTATTTTGTATATAGAGGAAAGCTCCTGACACTTCAAAATACTATGGGAAAGAGGAAATAACTATAAGAAAATAGAGCAGACCAGGTCTTCCTCTGGTGATCTGGTGGATGAGCAGAAGCACATCAGCTTACAGAGTGGCAGAGATGTAGATGCAGGTGGTCTGGCCCAAGGCCTTTCAACAGCTGGTGTGCCTCCCTGAAATGCTGCAAGGAGCTAGAAACCTTTGTCTTCAAGCAGGAATCTGCTCAAAAAGCAAGCCTTGGTTGGTGCACAGCGTTGTTCCTTCCCTCTCCCATTAGACCTGCCATCCAGCCCTCACTGGAAGGGGAGGCATGCAGAGGCTTTGCAGGAAAACCTTACTCTGTGTGTGGATGCTTTAACTGGCAGCTAAACTTTTCCTGGGAATGCAGGGTCCAGTTTGATGAAGGATGGGATAAAAAGGGTGAGTGCATGCCCGCCACAGAGCTGAGAGCGTGGTGATTACAGCTCTTGCTTATAAACACAAGAGCTCAAAAGCCTGGCCTGATGGAGCCAGGCTTGAGACTTGAACCCGTGCCACCCACTTCCCAAGGTATGGGTTGCTTTAACCCTCTGGGGTCAGGTTGCTTTGGTGTGGGGATGGTTTCTTTCGCTTTTCCTTCTAAACACTTTCGAGACGGTGGGTGACAACATTCCCTTCCTGTCTCTGCAGGACGTTTGCACTCACTGGGATCATGTGCTGCAGAGTACTAAAGCTATCACTCAATGAGACGTGCTCTCAGGTCCTCATCTTCATACAGGGGGAGCCCAAGACTCTTCCATGCAGATACAGGGAGAGTCAAAGGTGAAAACCTGTAAATCTAAGCTACATCTAGAGCTGGTTACAATAGCGAATATGAGCCTGGAAAGCTGGAGGAGATGCCATGCTCAGCTCTTCTGGCAAGCAGTTGTAGTAACCTCCTTCAGTGTAAAAAGGGATGGGGTCCTTTGGTCTTGGCCTCCAGAGAAGTTAAGTTCTGGCATGCACCTGATCTGAGCCACTGCTGAGATGGGAGACTCACAGCAGCCTTACTGACACCTGTCTGTGTTGATGGAGAGCTGTCTTTGACTAGGGAATACTGAACCAAGCCTGGAAGGTGGCTGCTCTGACCAGGTGTTCATCTGTCCTCTAACGGAGAGATGGCTCTCTATTTCTTCTGGGCCATTTTCTTTAGTTCTAGGTGGGCATCTTGGACTTCCCTGCCTGGTTCTGTCTGCATCAATGCAGTTGGGACTTAACTTGCCTCTATCAGAAGAAGTTGCTTTGCTTTGGCCAGAGTGTTAGGCTAGCTCTGTGCCTTGACCAGCGTGCCTTTAGTCCTTGGACAAAAACCCCAAGGGACAGCTTGGGAAATAAATACTTCAAGCCCTTCCTCTAGCAAAAGCTGGGCATCTCTAGCTTTGGGAATGGGCAGGGTGGGAGACACCTCGGGCATGCGTGTCCCAACCCTCCCTGGCAGAGTCACAGACTCCACTTGTGAATGGAGAAGTCAATAGGAAGGTAAGCTGTAACATTGACGAATGCCAGAAGATCATACTGCGCCTCAGTAAAGGAAGAAGAAAGAAACTACCCCGGAGTCACTTGGCTTGAATGAGAAGAAAGTCTGAGCACTGTGCCCTTCAGGATAACTCTTGGAGGAGGTTTGGTGCTGGGAGGTGCTGGGGTGAAGGATGGCACAGAGAAGAGGAGTTTCACCTTATGCACGTAACCACCATCTTCTGCAAAGCAGACCTGGCCAGACTAAGGAAGATCTGATCTGCTGCCTTTGATTTGGTGAGAAGTAAACCGTAGTGGGGAAAAAAATGGGGAAAGAAGCATGTGAGTTTGCAGCAGGGAATGTCCTTGAAACAGCTGTAACCCACATCCTCTCCATGTTAGCAGTCAAGAGTGGCTACCCCCAGCCAGGGCAGTGCATCTGCCGGGGCTTTCCCTGCTGCCAGCCAAGTGATAGTTTCCGTGATGGGCAAATGTGGGCAAGCAGGAAGAGATCAGCTCTGCTGTGAGGTGAAAGTGTGTGCGTCTGACCTGCCGCGTGGTTTTCCTGTGTGGCACCGGGTGAGGACCATAATGAAGGGATGTTCCTCTGGAGTCAAGGGCTGAGTGGGCATCATTAGCACAGGCCAGCCTAGACCGTCACACTATTACACAAAGACCTGGCCTGAGCCCAAACCCTTCCAGAAGGGAGAGAACAGGGCATCGTTCATCCCTTGTCCGATGTCCACAGAGGTCATGCCACAGCAGTGGGGTGCATTACACTACTGGCAGTAATCCCGAACAGGGCTGGTTTTTGGTGTCGGCTCTGGACCCGCGCTGTTGCCGGCATGGTGGGTGGGAAGCATATGGGTCGCAACCCGCCGCCTGCCTCATTCAGCGAGGATGTGACCTCCAGGGAGCCGATGGTAGGCATGGAAAACCTGAAACATCTCTGCCTTGAAGCAGGCTGTGTCATCCAGCCTTAACTTTTTCCCTTGCCCACATGCTGGCCATGGGTCTCATGGGTGGCAAAGCTGCGCAGCCCTACAGCGCCGGATGCCCTTGCGGCTGAGCTGCTTCCCAGTTGCTTCCAGCGAATAATCCACCAAACCCCTCCAGGCTCATGTCCCTTGCAACAGGGACCTATCCCAAATGGTTGTGCCAGTCCGATGTGCCAGGTTTCTATGGATCTCTGCCTTGCGATGGCTTCTCTGATGTCTAATGATGGTTCAGCTCACGCTCCAGCCTCTCTGGTGGGGAGGGAGGGCTTCGTAGGAGCTCTTCTCCAGAGCTCTTTCCCCAGAAAACTCACTGGAACTTACTATCTTTAGAAGCTCTCACCCTCTATCAAATCTGTTTGAAAGGGCTCAGTGGGTTAAAATGTTAAAAGAGGGGGAATGATGAGCAGATGCAACTCTTGCTTAAGTTTTAATGGCCTTAAGAAACCATACTAAAACCATGTTAAAAAAAAAGGAGTTGTTTCCAGGAAAAGTTTTCCAAAGTCTCAACTTGATTTCCTTTCCAGTGTCATGAAAGCCGCTCTTTGATAAATATTGTAATTAAAAAACCCAACAGTCTTATTTTTTCTCCAATTCATTTTAATGTTATAAATTCAGTGGGGGAAAGGAGCGCTTAGACATAAAATGTCTGTATTCTCTCATATAAACATATCATTCTTAGGAAGACACTTTCTTCTTTGACAAGGGTCTTTCTGTTGGAAAACGGTTGCTTAGCTTTGCCCTGACAGCCCAGGGACAGTAAAACTTGTCAGCGTGGAGAAACTGAGTGGCCCGGCTGGAGTGGGATAACGTTCATATTAACAGGGCAATTGTCCCTCTAAC
>NW_008794167.1:338964-354515 GCF_000699145.1 Aptenodytes forsteri | reverse complement strand
CCGGGGGCGGCGCCACGCGACCCCCCCCCCCCTCCGTGTTCCCCCCTCAAGCTCTAACGCAGCTGCTGACTTGTGGCACGTTTCTTTTCCTAGATGTCACCTTGGGTTTTTTTCCCCCGCCTCTCTGGATTTCTAGGATGTTTGAATTCATTTCTGACTGTGGTATTGCTGATGTGAATGGGCTGGGCTGCATTTTTAGGATCTGATTCAAAGCCCACTGAAGGCAGGAGAAATTTGCCGTTGATGTCAGTGGTCTCTGGAGCAGGCACTGTGTAACTGGTATTTTTTTATCCAGTTGCAGTTAAAGGGAGCGAAGAAAAAAACCCAAATTTTATTTTAAAAGTGAAGCACTCAGGCCAGGTCTGCTGGCTGCTGAGCAGCCAAAACAAGGATCCTGCTTAAACCAGGGTATTGCACCAGACCCCCCAAAGCAGAGAGAGATACCGAATTGCTCACCCCTTAGGAAAATTGAGGCTGTCCTCTTTAAAAGAGAGATTTTACTTTCTCTCTTTGGATTTTGTGTTCTAAACAAATGAAGGGCTTTGTGAAGAGAAGGGAGGAAAAAGAAAAACCCAATGACCTTATGATAAGCATGTCAGGAATCTGCAATACATCCAGCCGATCGTGAACCCCTGTGAGGTCTGGCCATGCCAGCATTGCCTGAGCCCGTGGAAGGACAGCACAGCACAACCCATACTGTCCATACCAGTGAGCAGTAGCCGAGATTGTACCTCCAAGAGAGGGCAGGGGCTCACAGAAATTGCCGTGTTTATCAGCTGGGAGTATTCCTGGGAGGAGGAGGAGGGGTTGTGAATTATTCCTACTTTTTTGAGTAATTTCAATATTCATAGAGACAGTTGCTCCAGCAGAGGTGTTTCTGCACCATGCACAGTGCATGTAGGCTGGTGCATGCCACCAGAGACCAGGTTCAGCGGAGAAAATTGTGGGCAATGTAGGTTGGATCAGCGAAACTCTCCAAAGGACATTTCTGCCGTCAGACCCAAATTCCTGCTTTGCAACCCCATACAGCAGGGGTGTATTAGAGGGGGTGGCCGTGCTGTCAGCTGAACCTCATTTGCCATGTGGCTGTGGGAAATCTGACAATAAGATGCCCCCTAAAGACGAGCAGCTATTGTTTGGAGGAGCTGATGTCTGCCTGCTAGCAACAGGAGCCGAACAGCGAGGTTAGACGAGAGATGCAGCATTTTGGGATGGCTGAAGCTGGGGTGACTCCCCAGGCAGACAGCGCCAGATCCAGCGTGGCAAAGGGTGCAGCTCTGCAGATGTGGATGGGGCACCGGGCTCCCACCACAGCTCAGGATCTGACTCACTGCCACGTTGTTATTTTGGAGGGTGGATGATGTGAAATGATTCACCGTCATCAACCATTGGCATTCAACGTAGTTGAGTCAGGGCTGGCGGGCTTAAAAACTGGTGGATTGGTTAAATGTTTTTGGAAGAGGGGAAATGTTGGGTCTTCTCCTTTGCCTCCTGTATTGTGGACCTCTGGACGGTGGCCAGCTTGTATGCGATGCTCTTCCCAGCAAGCACGAGGCAAAGATGGTTGGCAGAGCATGTAACCAGAGCTCGGTTGGGTCTACGAAGAGCTGACTTCTGCTGCCTCTCACAGATGCCTCTGGGCCCATCTTCGCTTGGGAAATGGACGCCTGTGGGAGGCTGGGGGCTTCCACGCCATGATGGGCACAGGGTGATGGGAGTGTGTCTTCTTCAGCCTGGCAAGTGTCTGGCTGCTCCTGTCATGTGTCCTCTCCATGCCGTGGGATGCAGGTCCCTGCTGGGTGACCAGTGGATCCCACACCCTGGCTTTGAGCACTGTGAGGTTACGTGGAAATTCACCGCTTTTGGGGCTGCTCAGTTTTTGTTTGCTGCCTTTCGAAATCTTCAAATATCCTTGTAACTACAGGAGGCTTGAGGAGAAACGCCAAATGCTCAGTCTTGTGACAAAGCTGCAGACACCAGAGAGCTGCCAGGAGACTGGGACCCGGTAGCAGCTAGTGAGTAAAAAAAGGTATGTATAGGTAACCCTCAGTACAAACTCCCAGCATGGGGGCCAAGCTGTAAGTGAGGAGCTGCCAGGGAAGGTGTGTGAGATTTGGGTGGCTATTTAATTGGGAAGAATTACAGAGTCATTGGGACTGGACCGCTTATTTGACTTTCCTGAGGCATCATCCAAAGCCTGCTGAAAGCTAACATGATTTTCTTTTCCACTGACTTCCGTGGGCTTTGGATCAGGAACTTTGTGCCTACAGGGTTATCTCACTTTCCTGGAACTCGTTCGCTGTTTGAATTTGCTAAGTATATTTACTGCCAGGCTGCTTTTTTCTTTAACTCCCGTCGTTTGATTGCAAAAAGTTCCCGGCAGCTGCTGGTTACAGGAGCGGCGTTGCTCTCTCAAAATTGGCCATGCACGTCCCTGGGTGTCCCCTTCTCCAGCTGGCCCTGTGTAACTCTTAAAACATCACAAGATCCACTATGAGCTTGCCTCTTGCAAACCATTCAGTGCAGTTAAAGAAGATTCAGGAGTGTCAGGCAGCTTTATTAATATTTTTCTTTTCTTTTTAAGCCTCAGACACTCTTTCACAAAGGCACGGGCTCCCCAGAAGACATGTTTGCTCTCGTTTATTACCTGTTTATTCGCTTGGTCGCAGTCAGGCACAGTACCAGCCGGAGCCTCGCCGGTGCTATCTGTGCCTGATCCCTGCCTGCACCTGTAATTGCCCCTTGGTCTCGGCGTGAGCCTTGCCTCTTCCCGTATAACGGGCAGCATTTCTCCCGGGAAGATGGGAATGCCGGAGCACAAAACTCCGTGTTCCTGAGCAGCAGCATGAGCAGGGCAGAACATTTAATTAGCTGGATTAACGAATGTGGCTTCATCAATCCACTCAATTAATAAACAAGCATGGTTAAAGCAAATGTTCTGATTGGCTCGGCTAGAATTTATTTGAATTTGGTAGGGTGATGATGATGATGGTAGGGTGATGCAGATAAATTTTGGGGTGACGGTGTATTTTTTCTAGGTAACTGGGGAGGAAGCGTAGCCTTGCAGTCACAAACCTGCCCTTTGGGTGGGAGATGGGGGGTTCATGTTGGGCCCTCCTGTGACCTTGTGTACAGCTTGGTACTGTGGTTTTCAGCGGCAGTGCAGGCATGGAGACCCGTCTGTTGTCCTCTTGGACTGACAGCTTTTTGATCAGGTAAGGGTGAAAAGCCATTTTATGAGCAACAAGGATCTGAGTTTGCACAGTCCATACTACAAGCCCTTCCCTCCCTTTTCTAGTACTAACATAATACTAATAAATGCGGAAAATTTTCTAGTAAAAGCCCTGGCTGTAAGTGTTTAACACCTTCTGAAGAACAACGTGGCCTGACATTTAAAAATAGAGGAACCCAAAGTGAGGGGGTGGTTTGGAGAGCAGAGACTGTGGAGGAGCAGGGCTGAGCCGCTGCGTTGCCCGTGGGTCTTCCCTGAAGCCCCAGCAGATGATGGAGAGCCATCAGTGGAGATAGTCCACCCCACTGCATCTCCCAGGAGGTGGGTGGTTGTGTCACCTCCAACCTCTCACCCAGGAGAGGAGGTGCTGATGGTTGAGGAAGGCTTTGATGATCCTGCCTGAATTGCTACCAAAGTGCATTTAATCCCAAAGCTGCTCTTTGGAACAAAGTGCCCTCAATAATATCTATGGACTTGCAAACAAGTGTGTAACTTGCTTTTCCACTTGAACTAGGGCAGGTTGACAAGTGTCTATTTTTGCTTCTTTAGGTATTAATGGAAATTTGACTCTTTTAGGAAAATGCATCTCATCCAGGAGTCAAGACAGCCCTTTAATTTTGGGAACCAGACGGAAAAAACCCCAGCTTTTAAACCAGGCCCCTCTGCCCCTTGAGCATTTCTGAGCCCTCCAAGTAGACCTGCACTCCCATGTGCAGGACAGCCTTTTTGCATATGACATTTATTTCCTGGAGAAGGTGTTCATGTGTGAGTGTGGTGATTCGCATTTCAAAGCTTGATGAGGTAGTATACAATTAGGAGTAGAGGTAGCCATACAGACAAGCTTTACATTGTTGCTCTCAAGGTAAATATTTCCCTTGAGTACACAGAGTCAAAGTACAGCTTGCAATATATATATAAAGCCGGGGACAAACGGCAACTTTCCGGCAGCGAGTATGCCAGCTTTATTCTGGGTCAATGCTAGCTCCATCCTCTTCTGCTGTGCTGCTGGGACCTCTCGCAGTTCTAGCACGGGCGGCTGCCGCTGGGAAGCTCTGCTCAAAGTCTGCTTTTCCAGCACCACGCAGACACGTGAAATTACAGCGTGTGTGATCATTTCTAACCGGGACGGCTGGGAAAAAGTCCAGAGGGCATGACCCCTTGCCCTCTGTTAAGTTTTAAGCACGTGCTGCTGAGTCAGAAGGACCTCAAAGTGTATTATTTGAAGGGATTCAGTGTGGGTTTTTTAAGATAATCTTGGCATTTATGTCACATCTTAACACTTGGATTTTACAACGTTGTTCTTTATAAGCGATTCCCGCAGGTTAATTATGCTGTATGAAGAGATTAATTAACTTTACGAGAGTCACCACCCCTGGCAGTGGAAACGGGAACCGCTTCTGCTGGCAGGGACGGATCCGCGCTGCGTCGGCATGCTCGGCGGGTTCGGGCGCTCGGGTGTGGGCGCTCGGCTCCCCGGGAGGTGCGAGCACGCCAAAGGCCGTTGCCCACGGGACGGCTCTGCTCTGCTGTGTCAGAGCGCTTCAAACTGACCAGTGTCGCGATGACCTTATTCCCCAGCTTTCTCCCATTCAATCTCCTTTCGCTCTGGTTTTATTTTTAAGGCTTTGTCAAATACCGAATAACGCCGCCCCTTGCCAAGGCAATCACTGGCCAAAAGTCCTCTTTTAATGTGAGCTGCAGGCGACAGCTTTCAAGTGCTCACGGCCGCGCCAGGAGAGCAGAACCGAAGCACGGGTGGCTGGGGATATGCCTCCCCCTCCAGAGCGGTTTTCATTTCAGCACACCTGAAGGGCAAGGGGATAGCACCGAGGTGTCAGGCCAGGTTGCAGTCACCGGAGTGTTAGGTGCTGCATGAATATCTGGGGAACTTAAAATGTGAGCAGGCAAGCCAGGCACACAGCAGGGGGTGAGCGATGGTGCATCCAAGGGAAGAGGGGTTTTGCAAGCATCCCTTAGAGCTCCCCTTGGAGAAACAGGGCAAACCTAGTGGGGCATTTTAGGATTTTGGGGTGCCTTCCCCCTGCCAGAGTTCAATGCCACTATCACAGGGCTGGCACAAGCAGCCACCCTGTAACCACCCCACTGGTGTGTTAATTCCATACCAGTCTGTTGTCTCAGGGTGGGGGCCAAGAGAGATACCTCTGGCAAACCTGAAACAGGACTTTGAATTTCTCCCACAACTCCCAGCTCCACTCTGCGGACACAAAAACTTCTGCAAGCCCCAAACTCCTGAAGTTTTGACACCCCAACATCAGCCATCATACTGTGGTGCCACAGCAAGGTCCAGGCTTGCGTGGTCGAATGCTGCTGACCCACACATTGGTTCAAACCCCTCACCAGGCCAAAATGTCAGCCTGGCACCCGGGTGTAATCGTATACTTACTCAGAGAGGTCTTTTTTTTTATTTGCTAATATAAAAATCCCTGCTCTGCTAAGAGACTCCCGAGTACAAAACGTTGTGTGCAGGCAGCAAGCACAGTGTGTTCCCAGACGGTGGTGTGCAGGTACACGGGTAATTCAGAGTTAGGATTTACCTTGGCATTATTTGGTGCCACCTCACACATAGATTTAACCTTTCCCCAAGCCTGAGGTTTCCTGCTATTTTTTTTGGAAAGATTATTTCTCTCTTTTTTTTTTTTAATTTCTTTTCTCTTTTCCTTTCTTCTTCTTTTTCTTCTTTTCTTTTTCTCCTTCTTCTACTTACTCCTCTTCTACTCAGGACGTGGTTGACTGGCCCCGTTTTACAAAGTCAGTATGTCCAGAGCACTGCCTTTACACCAGTTCAGCTTCTCTGGGTAAATAACCATCCCTAGGTGTGTCTGGTTTCAAGACCACCTGTTACATTTCAATGCTGATGTGGCAGATCCCAGGACGTCTAAAGCAAGGTTTTTCCAGTAGAGGCGGAGAGGTGCTGCTGGCCCTTTGCAAAGCCCCCTTTGCAATAGTGGGTACGTGTTGGATGCCTGTGCCCAGCAAGAGAAATTCATCCTAAGGTGTGTGTGGAGGGGAGGGGGCTTCCAGTGACATGGAAATAAAGAGATTTAACAAAATGCAGGTGGAGGGATTATCTGCTTTTTGCTAGGGCACAGGAGCAGAGGAATAAGCAATGCTGTGGAAGCTGCGTAAGCTCAGGTGGTGTGGAGCTCAGTGTGAAGTTTCTACTCCCCCAAGCAGACCAGAGGGATGGCAGGGACAGAAAGGGTGGCTGGGTCACACAGAGGACCTCTCCCAGGCACACCCAGCACCCAGCCTCAGGTACAACCCGACTCCTGCACTGACAGCGCGTCTGCACACCTGCCTGTCCTGCCCAGGCTGCCCTGGGCCAAGAGGGGTCCGGCCACGGCCCTTTCTGCATCGTGGGAGCTGATGGAGCACTTGTGTCCTGTGCTAGAGAAGAGGGTCCTAGGACACCTGCCTCCCCTGGTCTTTCCTCCAACACAGGCATCTGCTGACTTCCCATCTCCTCCCCCCACTGCTGACTCACAGGTCAGTTCCACGCTCCACGGGTGTCCCTTTGGTGTCCGTGGGCTGGAGAAACATTCAAACAGGAGAAAATCAAAGGGAAAAAAATTGCAAGTTATTTTTTTCCCATAGAAAGCCCCTTAAAATTTGGGGTGGTGGAGGGAGAAGGGAATTCCATATTCAAAACAGGAATTTTTCTCCTCCAGAAAAATATGCCACTTATAGGGTGTATTTTTTTTATACGAGCATGGAATGTGATTTTTTGGGAGGAGCCACTGTGAATCAACAGACATGAATGGTGGGACGGTGCAGTGCTCGTTGAGGAGTTAGCACATTCAGCTAGGACCTGGGAGATGCCTCCACCACTGGCCCAGGAGAGACCTAGGAGAAGCTGCACCCTCCCTCTGCCTGCATTTCTCCTCCTGAAAAGTGGGGTTGATGGTACTGCCTTTCTATCCAAAGTGCTTCGCAGTGGCTTGGTGTGACATACTGGAAACTGCCATTAGTAGCATGTCCATAAAGACGTGACACAAAGCCACGGGGAGATTTTTTTTTCCCCTGTGGGGTTGTGCTGAAGTCCCACCAAGCAGCCCAGGAGGATGACTTTAGAAAGGTGCTGTTTGCTTTTCCTGCTTCTCATCACCGGGCAGAACTCGAGGCGAGAGAGACTCACGCTGTGTGCCGGGGCGATGTGGCGGTTATAAATAAATATGTAAAAACAAATTACCTGTCTGGAGGCAAGCGTCCGGGCAGAAGACGTTATCTCTGTCTGCAGCTTTCATTGTACCGTGGAACAGAAGAAACCCCTTCAGGTCTTTGCTTTCCCTTCCTGGCTCTTGTGCCAAGATTTTGCAGTCCCTCCGGGCGCATCCAAACCTCCGACAATGGACACGATTCATACTTCCCCCCCCCCCCCCCCCGGTTCGCAGAAAAACCAGCCCAGAGAGGAGAGGAGCTAGTGTGTCGGGTTGATGGCTGCCGTGCTTTGAGCTCCCTCTTCCCTTTGGCCTTCAGGGGTATGAGTCTCTGGTGGCCCTCAGGCTTTGCTGTGCAGCTTTTGGTGGGTGGGAAGCCAGGCCACCCCTGCTGCTCTTCCCATGTGGTGTTCAGCGGCCCCCCCCCGGGACTGTTTGTTGTGCCTTTCACCCAGCCAAAGCACTCGTTGGCTGCCTGGGTACCTCTCCCATTTGCATCAATATCTTTGAAGCTTATGGCCCGTTGCTAGACTGGTTGGAGATCAGCTGCTGAAGGGAAGCAGATGCATGGATCACGTAAGCCTACTTTTGTCCGTACTGCAGCGTGTCTACCCCTGCAGAGTACCATGCCTGCAATTTCTTGGTGTCGCCAGCCGGACAGTCACCCTTCTGACTCTGTCCCTGACTCGTGTTGCCATCTGCACGCAATACCAGCACGGACACACTCTCTCTCGTGCACAGCTGAAGAGACGGACTGTCTCTTCCTACCCCTGTGCTCTATACAGGTTGCACCAGGCAAAAGGTACCTGCAGAAGCAAGTGCCTCTGCTCTCCCCAAAGGGTGCTTCAAACAGGGGAGGAGAGGTGTTGCACGAGTTTCATGTTTGAGGTGCAGTGGCAATAGGCAGAGGAGGCTTGTGAACACGGGAGAGCTTCAACCAGAGAAGCCTGCCCCCAAAAGAGGGGTGTTTCTTTTAAGCCAGAGGTACTTTGTGGCTTTTTATTTAATCCTGCAAGTGCATTTGTGTCCTCTTGTGCTCTGTAGCGCTAGCATCCCCAAAATATCTTAAATTTTCCATCTGGGGCCATGCCCTGGGATTTCTCAAAGCTGGGAGCTGTGTTTGTTGCTGGCATGTTAGGAGGTCCTTCCTGGGCTGTTTTCAGCTGGATTACAATTTCCAGATGTTGAGTCAGGCAACGAGCATGAACCCTGCTAAGATTATACATGGAAAGTGAGAAGAGTTCCCTTGATATAACCAGCAATTGCCCCATTGCAATCTGTTGGTGGTGGAGCAAGACAAGCTGCACGCTCCTGAATGACTGCAACCCTTCTCGCCAGATTTTCTAAGTCCTGAAGAAGTTTCTTGTTAAGCCCCAGCTCCTGGAGTCACGTGAGTTTGTGTCCAGCCAAACTTTCAAGAGAGGCATGAAGTTTTCTGGACCTAAAGCCAGTTTGGGGATGGAAAGAGGGCGACTCTCCTGCATCCAACGTGGATGAAGAGAGTCTGGAGGAAAGAGGTCCCTGTGCTTTTTTCCTTGCCCAGATGGGAATGCCCTTTCTTCCAAGCTGTATATAGCCCTGCTCCCGCAGACTGGGCACTGGGACGCCACTTGCATGGTGAAGGATTAGGTAATTTCCTTCCCTTCTCCTCTGGAAGGTGTTTTGATTAGCATAACCATTGTGTTCCCAAATTAGCTTGTGTTCCTGGCTTTGCCCTTAGGCTGGCTTTTCCTGTTACAAGCCTGCTCTGGCACCGTGATACAGCTTTCCACACGCCGCAGCATCACAGCGCGCAGCTTACGTCAGGATGGACCCAGCTATGCTCAGTCTACCAGCTGCCCTTCCTGAGTGACCTCAGGCTGATGCTGAGACTACAGAGAGCTGGTCCTACAGCCCTGCAGCTCCCCAGTGCCTGGCATAGCTGTGTGGAAACTTTCAAACAGCTCAAGCTTTGACAGGAGGCTTGAGGGACCACGGCATGTGCTGGATCGAGACCAGGAGCAGCCGGGACAACGCTGCATCTCCTTCCCTGCCATCACGGCAGAGGGAACGTTAACTTCTGGCACAGGCTAAGGTGCACAGCTCTGGTATCTCAAGCCATCCCAGCTAGATGGGTCCAAGCCCGTCTAGCACATCCCTCTGCCAGTCACTCACCTGTTTCTGCTTTCCTCCCGCCAAGGATCGTTCTGAACTGAAACAATGCAAAATTCTGGGAGAAAATTAAGAGCAGAATGTGCAATATTTTCCAACTGCCAACAAGATAGACACACACACACACACACACACACACACACACACAGAGTGATTAATCAGGGGCTCCTGAGTGCCGTGGAGAGCAGGAGCTGCTTGCAGAGCGGGTCTGGTCGGGCATGCAACTGAGAAGCTGAAGTTACTGGTTGGCAAGTCTCTTTGGTGTCAAGCCTTATCCCCAGAAGATGTGTCCAGGGGTCCAAAATCAGCTGGTTAACACTCATTCACTGCCGGCTGAGCCATGGGAGGTGGCGTAGCTTCATAACCCTACCTCTGTGGAGATAAGTCTGTTTAAGTAAATTCTCTGACAGAACAGGTTTAAGTTCTGCTTAAAACATCTCCAAAGAGGGATGGAGGAACTGATGAACCACATGGATATTTGACCTTGCCCCACTGCAAAGCGCATGTCACCATGCCTTGAAATGGCCCGGAGCAATCTTCCACCAGATTTCCGATGGACTTACACAGTGGGAGACCTGTTATGGCCAGGAGGAGAGAAGAAAGGATGCCGCAAGAACGTGATGTTCTTGATGAGGCCAGTGGGCAACGCGGGAAGTAGCTGGGGAGGAAAGAAAGAGGTTACCTTCTCAAAACCTTCATCAGCTAATTTAACTCCAAGCTCCTCATGAATGCCATCTACTTCTGTAATAGTTTGATTGTCAGTGGGCCCAAAGACAAAGTCATTGAACTTTTGGTTTCTGGTTGCCATTTCTGCAGGCTGGAGCAGCTGGAAAGGGGAGGGAAAGAATAAGCTAAAGTACAGATGTGCTCCTCATGACTAGGTGGAGGTGTTAGTACAAGAGCAGGGCCTGGCCAGCAGCCTCCGTCTCATGCAGCCAAGGACTTCTCCACCAGTTGTGGTTGCGCTGTGCATCCTTTTCATAAACGTGTTCACTGTGTCACGGCTGGGTTTAGGGGCTCTGTGCTCACACTCCCCATGTGCACAAGGAGCACAAGACCCAGCAGGTGCCTTGTTTTGAGTGTTTAAAACCTGTGGTTTGGTACCTACTTGTTTCCCTGCCAGCACAGACTCAACCCTTTGCTCTTCCCTGGCATGCTTCCCATCCTGTTCCCTCTTGACCTTCATTTTGGTAAGCTGAATAGCTAAACTCTTGGTTTCCTTCGTAACTCCGGGTCTCCATTCCCCGATGGCCCCTAGGCCCTACCCAGCAGCTGCTCCTGGAGGGATTCGCTTCCTCCTTTGAACATGAGCAACTAGAACTGCAGCCACCATCCAGGAGAGGTCCAAGGACAATGCCACCAGGAGTCTGGAGGGATTTCTGGGATTGCAGGTTTCCCTCTTGTGCCTTGAACACCCCCACCCGAGCACGCTCAGGTCCTTCTCTCCCGCAGACCCTTCCTGTGCAGGGATTTCCCTGGGCTTCATCGTGTCTCCAGGTACACGATCTTGCCCTTGCGACTACTGGATTTCATCTTGTCCTCAGGGTCTGCCTCCTCTGCTCATGAGATATCCACCCCTTCTCTGACTTAGGAGAAAGATGGCCATCCTCATGTCCCACATGACACCCCAGCTGACCAGGAGCAGTTCACTTCCTATATAGCTGTCACTCCTATCTCAGAGGGAAAGGGCTTGGGACTCATATCTAGTTGCAAAGTTGATTTGCAAATCGCAGGACGTTACTGCCAACTACTCTGGCCTCACCTCCAAAGTTCACGTGCGCCATATCAGCACTTTCCTCCAGCTCACAAGAGATCCCTAAACTGGGAGCCACCTGAGGAACGTGGCTTCCATCAAAACCCATCCTTGACTTCGGGGTAGCTCTGTCCTAGAGGAACACAATGCCGGTCTTTGGCAGCAGTGCAACTGCATTTTTTCCACTGGAAAGGCGGGCTGGGTGGGTGCACCTCCTTGGCTAAGTGGCTACCAGCTGCTTGGAGGTTTGTAGCACAGTGGTGAATGCCTTGCTGGGGAATGACAGAGGTTTTCGGGAGCTGTGCAGACCTTCCAAGGGGCGCTCCCGCCTCCCACCCCATGAGTCCCCAGCTAGTGCTCCTCCCACCAGCATTTGGGGCATCTTACGGAGCAGAGCTGTGGGGACGGGGAAACAATGGAAGAGGGATCTAAGGGGTGGACACCATGAGTGCTCCTGGAAAAGTCTTATTTTACTAACACCCAGGGCAAAGCCCAGCTGTTGAGACACAGGGGTTTAGTGTCCTCTGGGAACTGGGCTGGCCCGCTGGTCTCTGACTGCCAGTCCACTGAAGTGGGGAGGTCCTGCAGGTCCTGGTTCATATTTCATATTCAGGCAGTATTTTCCAATCCCACGTGGAGTTGGGTCAAAAAAGGGGGAGGCCAGGGCGTACCCTGCTCCAGAAGCAGGCACAGCTGTGGCATGGTGCATTTTCTAATCCAAACCTCAGCCGTGCCACCGCAGAAACATGGGCAAGGAGGGAGAGGAACGATCCAGAAGTTCTTGCCATCACCTCCCTGTGGTCACACCGCGCCGTGCTCCGCTGTAGCATCCACCTCCAGTTTCCATCGCTGGAGCAGAGCCGCCGCTTATTAAACCCAGACCAGCAAGCATTTGGCAAGGCGCGCGGGCTGGGAAGGACCGCCAGGGAGCCAAGGGGAGGCCAGACGTACCGATCCCTGCTTTTCTAAAAAAGGGGCGGCTGCTTTCAGAGTCTCCGAAGGGATCAAGTGTGGATGTGGGGGCCGCTTGGAGGATCAGCCCAGCTGGTAGACAACGCAGCATCGTGTCCATAGTGCAGGCAGCAGCCAAATCTGGAGCAAAGGACTCTTCCAGCTTTTTCCCGTATTTCTGTAGCAGTAAGTGTCCCACAGTGGGAACGAGGGTGGCAGGCACCTCCCCACCTCCCCAAGGGCTCAGGATCGAAATGCACCACCAAGCCCAGGCAGACCTGTAACAAAACACAAGCCATGCCTGTCTGCGTGTTCAGATGCAGTCTGGATGCAGATCGCATGGGGACGGGATGAGGCGCTTGGTCGCAGTCCTGGCTGGCTCCCCAGGTAGAATTTCGTGGTCATCTCTGCACGACTGAGCCTGGACCTTCAGAAGGAGCAGGGCTGCGAGGGACCTCAGGGAGTCCTGCAGACCGTCCCCCTGGCTTGCGGCAGGGTTTGTTTGACGACTGCTGCGCAGAGCTAAAAATACCCCAGCGATGGTTATGAATTTAGGATAACTAATACATCCAGTGGAAAGATTTGGAGCTGTTCCAGGACTAAACAACAGCTTCTTCACCAACAGCCAAAGACTTGTGGATGCAAAAATAACTAGGAACTGAAAAACTTGAGCTGGAGCAAGGGCTTTTCAAATTGAACCCAAGAAAAACTTTCTAGCGGTGAGGACGACCGTGGATAATCGCCAGCGCTTTGGTTGTTTTAACAACAGGGTACACAGACCTCTGGATTTGGGCTGGATACTGCCTCTGGGCAGGAGTTGGGAGAACTAGTAGTTAGGGAGAACTTCTTTGATATGGGGTGAAAGCAAATTATACTGACAATACAGGACCCAGTGGCCTGGATCAGCAGCGCACTGCAAGAATCAAAGGGAAACACGATGGTGGGAGGTATAGGCTTGATGTCTCAAAAAGTGGGGAGAAAGACCCAAGAATAGATCAACTGGAGACCGCGGGTGCTGGGAGGAGTGCTGTGGGGTGAACCAGCTTTGAGCCACGTAGGTATCAGTGAGCAGAGGGCAAGCGAGGGTTTCAGACATCTGTCTGCAGACCCGAAACACAGCTGGGGAGGGAGCCGTCCTCTGAGCACATCCGCGCCATGGTGGCAGAGGACACCCAGGTTCACATCCCAGCTCCGTCTGACCAGGGTTTCACCCCACACCATGCATTTCCCCCCACACGCGTGCGTCACTCTGCCCTCATTGTTCCATGCTGCAGCGGACACTCAATTACTCATTTGGCTGGAGACGGTAAGAGTGAGCCCACCTCCCCGTGCCCTGGGTGCTTGGCTGGGGCAGTGCGTGCCAGTCGCTGCCCTGGCGAATAACGAAGTACTCAGTGCTTCGCTAAGAGTGCTCGAGAGAGAGCCCAGCCCCGCATCTCCCACGTGTGGCAGGCATGAGATAACTCCCCCGGCCCCCCCGGGATGCTTGCAGCAAGGCGGGTGGCTGGGCAGGGTGTGGGCAGGGTGTGGGCAGGGTGCCCGGCTGCCTGCTCCACCATGGCTGCAGCTGGGGAAACTGGGGACCCGTGGGGCTTGGGACGTTGGTGCTGCTTACACCCCACATTCCTGCTTCTGAGCATGGTCCTTGGTGGGTTTAACCAGCTGATGATCCCAGGGGGACTGGGGCAGGGCTGAATCCCAGACCTTTGTGCCTTTGCCTGAAGGGCTGAACGTTGGATCACTCTCTGCCTATGGCCATCCTTTGTATTCGTGGGTCTTGCCAATCCGGGTCCCGCCTGTGGTGGGGAGCCCTGCCCTGCCTGGTTTGCCTGCAGCATGTAGAAACCCCAAAAAAGTCTCCAAGTTCTCATGAGTGCTGAGAATAGAACTGTTGTGCCTATTTCAGGTCCCTCTGCAGAAGCCGTATTATCATAATTAGCCGAAACATTTCTCCATTAGCATATTTTTTCTCTTCTTCCATCACATCAGCCTGCATGAAACAGTCACTTATTCTACTTGCCGTTGTGTCGAGATGTACCAGGCTGCGGGCAGGACCTGCTGCCCGTCCCCAGGCCGGCCTCAATAGCACAGCTTGTTCTCTGCGCAAGGGGCAACGATGCGGTGGCAGCTGATGTAAATCCCAGGGGTGACGCTGAGAGCAGCCCCGATTGCCACCCCCTGAGAAGGTCTGGCCACTGAAATACAATGACATTGGTGCCCCAAGCATCTACAACAGGCTGCAAGGAGAGAGATGGCAGGAGGCTGGAACATCCCAACAGCCTGCCCTGTGATGTCGAATTATCGCTCCCCCCAGCCACTTTTATAGCAAATGAATTTCTCACTCCACAGTCAGTGCCTAGCAAGTGCAGAAGCCAGGGTGTGCACCACAACATGGCCAGGGAGGCACTGGAAAGGGAGAGAGATGGCTTTGAGCTTGGCTGGAGGTGTGGAGGCATGGGAGACGTATTCCCACCTGAGTCCAGACCTTTTGTGCGATTTTGGGTGAAAAGTGTAGCCAGTGCAATCTGTGTAGGTTTACAGAGTAAATTACAGAGTAGGCAGCAAACCTCTGCTCTATCAGTTTATGGTTCCTGCTTCATTGGGCGTCTGGGTGGTTAGTTGGTTTTGGAGGCACATTCCTGGGGAGATGGGCCTTTGGTCAGAGATGGCTCTTATGTTCTTATGGCACAGACCGGCAGGGTACAGCATCTCCTGAAGAGCGCCCCGGCTCTTCTCCAACAGTTCAGCCTAACAGTTAGTCCCTTCCAATGTGAAGGGAGTCCCTTCCAACCCTTCCCTTTTCATTTCTAAGGTACTGGGGCATCCAAATCACTTCCAGATAGCTAACTCCCTCTCGTGCAAACAGGCACCTGTGTAATACACCTCCAATTTCTTCTGTCCCACCATGGAAGGTCACGGCCAGGCCAGGAGGCACGCAGAGGGCCTGTGTCCAGAGGACAGCCACCACGCTGGGTGGCACTGGCCATCGTGGGCAGCTCTGGGCATGGTTTTGTCCCCGTCCTGGGACCCACAAGCTGGTGGGTGATGGATGAGACCCAGCGCTGTTTAAGCACACAGCGTTTGCAAACCCTGAAGAAAGGCTCCCGCCGGCGTCAGGCATCTTTAGGGTTCAACCTGCTTCGTGGCGCCTGCACACAGCCCTTGAGGAGGGTCCAGCGCACGAACCAGCATCCCCACCCCTTGCAGGGAACTCCCCAGGTTTCCCATCCATCCTCTCCCATCCGCGCCTTAGGACTTGTGCTGACACCCTCAGCAAGCACGGCAG
>NW_008794167.1:328549-337931 GCF_000699145.1 Aptenodytes forsteri | reverse complement strand
AGCCCCCCCCCAAATCCCTCCCAGCACTGGGAGACCCCCGGCAGCGTGGGCTCCGGTGACGCCCAAAGCGTTTGGAGAGAGGCAGTGACCCCATAAGCAGAGACCCCCCCCACCCTGGGGTCTTCCCAAACTGGACGTCGCCAGCTTTCCCCTGGGTTTGCCGGCAGGACGCCCCGCTCCTCGCCCCGCCGGGGAAGCAATCCAGCGGGGAGAGCGTGTGCCTGCACACGTGGCCGGGCACGACGGAGGAACCTCCCCGCCTGAAATGTCAGCTTTCCTCTTCACAGAAGCGATGGCAGCGGCCTCCCCTCGCCCGCATCGCCGGGAAATGGCTGGAAGGAGTTGGGCGAGGCGGGTGCTACCTGGGATGTGAACCCCAAGCAGAAGCTGACGAGGGCCAGTGGTGACACACCGCTTCGGGCCGGGGAGGGGAGGGAAAATTTGTAATAGCCACTGCAGAGATTAGTTAAGCTGCAGCTGTGTTACGGTGCTATTACGCTCTTCTCATGTATATATATGTTTTTTCTGCCTCTTTTTTTTTTTTTTTACTCCAAGGCTTAGGAAGGGAGCTGGCAGCACTGCCAAGGGCCGTGGCTGCTGCTGCCGCACTGCAAGAGCTAATGGAGCGCTAAGACACGTTCAATTAAGTCAAGCTATAACTGTTGACGATCAGCACGGTGGCTGTTCTGGAGTTGCTGCGTAGAGTAACACATGCCACCGAGAGGCTGGAAATGCACAGTCACTTACGCAGAAAATGTATTTAAACAGGGGCTGCCAGGGACACGAGCAGGACCCGCTCGCAGCGCGCGGGCTTTTCTTATTTGTTTTTAATTTTTGTCTCTCTCTATCGCAACAGGGAGGAGAGAGAAACTCCAGGAGAAGTATCTGGTGATTGTCTTTTATCTGCTAGCAGTGCTGCTGCCTTCTCCCGCTGCCAGGCTGCCCTGCTATCAGCAGGATCAGGCCTCCCAGTTCCCTCTCCCTCGCCTTCTTGCTCCCTTGTGCTGGAGGAACACTGTCCCCGGCCATGTGTCTGCCCTCGTGCCACCTTTTGGTGAGGGAAGCTGCAGACCAGGGGCAGGGAAGGAGATGAGACCTTATTTCTTGAACCAGAAGCCAGACAGTGCCCTCCTGAAACGGCCGGTCCCTTAGGTGCTGCCTGCTTCTTGCCCTGATGGCCCAGGAGATAATCTTGCGCTTTGGAGGAAGTCAAAATCTCAGCCTCAAAACTTGTGCGTTTGGTCAGCGAGCTTCGACCGACTTGTGTGTGCGTGTTTAGGGAGGGGAGAGCTTTTTATTTGTTGGTTTTTTTTTTTTTTAACCTGCTGGGAGGTGCTGCAGAGGAAAGGGAGCTGCAGGTGCTTCGCAGGCAGGCATTGCTCCGGGCTATGCGGAGCCCGACTGCACCAACCCAGTTCTCTCTTCCTCTGCCCTCCAACACCCCATCACCTCTTCTACGTTGCTCTAACCTGAGATGCTACCTTGACACCACGGCAACGTGCAAGCCTTGAATTGCAGGGGGAACGGTTGCAAAGAGCATCTTTTCCCACCTGCAGCACCTATCTAGACCAGGGGGAGGTAACAGATATATTTTCCTTTGGCTGTGTAAAGAAATAAGGTTTCTGTAACTCTTGCACAACCTGTCTCTTCCTTTGCTCCTGCCCACCTGACGCTTGACCTGGCTGGTTTAAACCAGGGCTGGTGGAGGGCTGAGTCGCAAAGATACTGAATTCCCATGGATTTTGTGGAAGCAGTTGTAGAGGGGAGGAAAGGCTGGACAGGTGGGAAAGCTCCAGCCTGGTTTTTGACTCTTAGCTGTCTCTGGCAAATGCGACCGCAAGACACTGAGGGTGGCCCCGGTGCTGTTGCGCTGCTTGTCTGTGGGTCGGTTAGTCCTGGCAATTTTTCGGTGCTGAAGACCCATCGAGGCTGAGTGCTTTACTGGTTTTGCTTCCTTGTGGCGAGTCGGACTTTTGCTCAGGGCAAACAGAGGTGACTGCACGTGCAGGGTGTCAAGGGAGGTCAGGTCTCCTGGGCAGTTACCTGGGATGTTGGGAAGTTTGATGGATAATGAGAAAAAGCCACAGGAACGGAAGTCGGAGCACAGTGTTTCAGCTGGCTCCTTACATGGGAAGGCCAAGTGAAATACCAGTTTTCTGTCTTGTTCCTGTTCTGGTGGTGGTGAAAAGCTTTATCTGAACAAGGTGTTTTGGGGAAGGAGTTTGCATATGGAGATGTTTGACGTTTTCCGCTATTTTGGCTGGTGATGAGTAGAGGATGATCCTGCTCAAGAAACTTCATGCAGGTAAACGTGCTCAGTGTCGGACATGAACTTGATTTTTTTGAACGTGGACTCCGATAGCTGGTGGTGTCCCTGCACCCCTTAGGCACACAACCCTCTCCTAAAGCAGCCTGGGCATCAGATAGAAAAATGCCGTCGCAGGGAGAAAATCCCATGCCCCAGTCCTCCGGCTTGCCTCTGAGGACCAGGAGAAGGTACAGAGGGGAGGATGCTGAAGTCTTCAAGCCTCTTCAAAGCCTAGCTGTCAAGCCAAACCTATATATGCAAAACTATCCTCTAGGCATCCACGAGCAGACAAGCAGTGGTATGTTCGGTGCCCTATTTTTCTGTGTCCTGGCTAAGGCTTTGCGCAGGTGTGAAGTGTGGAGGGCTTTTCCGCTGGGAGGGCAAGGCACGCACGCTCCTGCCACTGCGCTCGTGAGGGGGACTGCATCTTGCTGTGCAAATCCAGGAGCAAACTTTCAGCCCTTCGAAGGGAGAAGGCGTCGAGGTCAGGAAGTGCCAAAGCAGAGCTTCACTCCTGATGCTAACGCTGCGGCACGTTACTTCTTGCATTTATGCATCAGGAAGTTCCCAGAGGAAGACTTTTCCTTATCCCCCAAATGCCAAAGCCAGCCTGGCTTGATTTAAGCGCGCGTGGCAGTGTACAGCCTGCTGCTGTCTTTGCACCATTGGAGCGATAGGCTCTTTGCTGAACAAGTTGTTGGGCTGGTCTGTGCCAAGTCTCGACCGCAGGAGGAATTCTACTGGTAGAACTTGCTCCTTGGAGTCAGCACCGGGTCTGCCAGGACTGGCCCCATGCCGTGGGCTGTGGGGCACGAGCATTGAGACAGGACCAAAGTTTCCCTTTGCTATGATAGCACTGCTGGGAATAATTGCTGCCCGGTTGGTCTCTCTCACTCTTCATTTCGGATTTTCTCCCGGCATGCCTGTCCTTGGGAACAGCGTGGGGTTGCTCTGGTCCAGCAGTGGGAGCTTGCCAATGGCCCGTGCGAGCATCTCAGCTGCTTTCACGAGCTTCGGCGGCTGCGATGGCTCTTCCAGCAGGTCCACAGCTCCTCTAGGTTAATGCTCTGGGCTGCTTTTTTATTGTGTTGGTTTTATTTTGGAGGGGGTTGTTGGTTTTTTTTTGTTTAGCTAGGAAGGACTTTAATGCTAATCTGCATCGTTATCTCACCCTGGCTGTAAAGCCTGAGAGGAGGCAAGGTGCAGGCAGCTTTTACTGCAGCAGGGCTGGGTGAGGCTGCCTGCGGGGGAGAGGGAGCATGGGGCTCAAACACCCTGCCTGTAAGGGCTTCGGGGGGGACAGCAGTGCGGGGTGAAATGTGGGGCAGGCAGAGGGCTCCGGCAGCACAGCACCGTGTCCGGCACCGCCATTTCACCCACCTCACTGTCCCGGTCTCTGCGTAATAACGATGTCCTCTCTCATCCATCCTCTGTGTGCCTGATGCCTCTGTAGCATAGGTTTGGGTTTTTTCCTCCATTCCCATCCCCCGTGGCCTCCATCCAGCTGCTTTTGGAGGTGGCAGTAGCAGCTGGGGGGGTTGGAGTGCATTTGGCAGCGCTTGGTGATGCCCTTGCCCTAAGCTGGAGCGGCAAATTTTTATCTAAATATGAAGCCGTGGCAGTGTGAGGTCAAGAAGGGTTTATTTTTACTGATGTGTCGGGGTTGCTGGGTGAGGAATGCAGGTTGCCTTGCTCTGCCCCTAAAACAGCTCCTGGGTGCTTCGGTGTAGCCCTAAAACCAGCACAAGGTCGTGGGTATGTGTTCTCCAGCCCTACTTTTTATTTACTGCCAGGGAGAGGAAATCCAGCCCTTTTCACCCTGCAGGTTAGGAATAGTCTGTCTGTCCCGGTGGGGACCATCCCAAAGCGATGCTACCTAGTCAGAAGGGAGTGACTTGGCACCAGATGTGCTGGGATGGAGCGGGCTGAGGCCGTTTAAATCCGAAACGGCTGGGGCGGAAGTGAAATAGCGATGCCTGTAGTATCAGCTGGGATCTCGAGCGGTGCCCTGGGGTAGAAAGTTGGCCCTGCCAGGGGAGGCTGGTTCCAGCTGGCATTGGCAGCCCTCCTGCCTGCCAGCTCTCTCCTGCTTCGCCTGGGATGCTTGGAGAGGCAGGCAGGGAGAGCTGGGCTGCTGGTTAAAACTTCCTTCCCCGGGCAGGTGGGTATCTCCGGTAGGAGACGGCCGCTTTGCAGCTCCTTCCAGCTCTGCACCCCCTGCTTGGGTGCTGGAGGAGAGTTTTTCATTGCACTGTCAATCCCTTGCTGCCCGAGCAGCTTTGAGCTGCTCTGGCTGTTAGAAAGGAAGAGGCTCCAAGGACTTTCCCTGAGAGCACTGAGGTTTTGAAAAGATGCTGATCTCCTTAGTTTTATTCTTATTTTTGCCTCCTCCCCTTCCAGCCCCTCCCTCCCTCCTCAACCCACAACCTCTTAAAGAGGAAATTTGATAATGTTTACAGTTAAGCGTGGGGATGGGAACTTCTGATAGCCGAGGACTCTGCATTTTCCTGGTTATGTTTTGAGGCACAATGATGAGAAACTGCAGCCTGGCACCTCCTGGAAAGTGCCCCTTCGCAGATTAACTGCCTGACTTCAGCACCTGGGGGTTCATGAGCCACCTCGGAGCCACGTGGAGGTGATGCCCCAATGGAAGAAACACGTGAGTGGGACAGCAGAGAAGAGATTGGCTTCAAAACAAGGGACAGGGTTCAGTTAGCAATTAAGAAGAGTGGAGATAGCAGCATCTTTCTCCGTGTGTGGCTGCACCCTGCCTGCCAGATCTCAGACCAGGCAGTACCGTCTCCGTTTCTGTTCCACGTGTTACAGGTGGAGAAACTGAGGCTGGAGAGGGGGGTGAGAAGGACCCTGTGCCCAGTTTGCCCACCAGCTAGTGGCAGAGGTGGAAAGAGAAGTGCCACATCCAGCACTCCCTTTGCAAGTCTCACTTCTTCCTGCGGGCATCTGCTGGGGAGATGAGATAATTAATGACCATGCTTTTTTTTTTTAGCTTGAACTTATGACTTTTATTGGTATTTGCATCTCAAGGAAATGGTTGTGACTTGGTTCTCTGTGGGGTGTCTGTGCACGCAGCATTGTTGCTGGGGTGCTTCTCGTCGCTGGGAGCTGGGAGCAGCTACCCAGCAGGACGTGGTCACCGCGCACCCTCCCCGCCGGGCTGGGCAGAAGCCAGCAGTGCCGCAGGGTGCAGGTGGCAAAGGGAGAAGGCCAGGGCTGCTGCAAAGCCGGGGAAAGCTCTCCTGTGCATGCTTTCTCCTTCCCGGGGGATGTTTTATTCCAAAGTTGAGACCTGGATGTGCGTCTGGGTGCAATGAGGAGGCCAGGTGCTCTGGGGAGAGCCCAGATCTTGGCCAGCCTGGACCAAACAGTCTGAAAATGGGCTCTCTTACTGCCGCAGGGCTGCAGGTATTGCCTAGGGTCATGCAAAACCATCCCATTGGACGTGTAATGGGTAGTTGCTCATGGCTGTCTCTGATTGCATCCCTATTTTTTTCTTCCCTCTGGTTCTTCTGGAGATTGCTGCAGCCAGTGAAATTAGTCGCTGCAGTACGACTGGACCACTGTGCATAGGCAACATAGCGGAGGAGCAGAAACGGGGGTGTGTAGGCAGGTCGCCCTCACCAGAGTTGTGTGAATCTTGAGTGTTTGTCTTTTCAGTGCATGGTGCCATTTGGAGACACAGATGTCCATATGAAACTCCCTGCTCAGAGAGGCCGTTGCATCTTTTCTTCCCCCACTAACTGTTGTTCTGGTGTCTTGCAGGCACAGAAGAATAAGGCAGGATGGATGTGTATGACCCTCAGACGCTGGGTGTTATGGTCTTTGGAGGTTTTATGGTGATATCAGCCATCGGGATCTTCCTGGTGTCCACCTTCTCCATGAAGGAGACATCTTACGAGGAAGCCTTGGCCAAGCAACGCAAAGAGCTTGAGAAGACCCAGCAGCAGAAAATAGAGAAAAAGAAGAAAGAGAAACCTGTTGAGAAGAAAGGAAAAGCAAAGAAAAAGGAAGAGAAACCTAATGGAAAAATCCCGGAGCAGCAGCTGACTCGGGAAGTGACGGACTCTCCCAAGGATGTGGTTCTTGAGCCTGCTGTGGTGCCTGAGCCTGTAACTGTTGAGACTCCGATCACAGCGGTGTCAGTGCCCCCCCAGGAAAAGGAGAAACCTGCTCCATCACCTAAGGAGAAGAGGAAGAAGGAGAAGAAGGTGGCAAAGGTAGAGCCTGCTCCTAGCCCGGTGTTGGCTTCACCTCCTGTCAGTGTCCCCAAAAGTTCTCCCGTCTTGGAGGTGACCCCTAAGGAGGTGCCTGTTGTGGCTGTGCCGCCGGTTGGCACGCAGCAAAGTGCTCCGGTCATCAGCTCCGTCGCCATCAAGAAAACCGATGCTCTTCCAACCCATGAGGAGCAGAAGCATGATGGACCTGTCAAAAAGAGGGCTGCATCCAAAAAGAAGAGCGAGCCAGGTAAGGCCAAATTCCTCTGCATATATCCCAATCGAGTAAGCCAGCAGGGCATCTTGGTGCTGTTAAAACAGAGCTATCACATTCTGAGATCTCTTCGTTCTTCTTCAGTATTGGAAACAGGGCAGCTGTTGAAAGGCTGTCTCTGGTGAGATGGACCATGTGCGCCAAGGGGAAGGTGGGTTGAAAAAGCCTGTACTGGACTGTAGTTCTCTCTGGGGGGAAGTAGAGTTGAAGTCAAGGGTTTATTGACTTATTTCCACTCTGTAATGGGTTGCCTCCTGCATCGGGTTCCCCTGCTTGGTGCTTAGCTCCTTGGTCCAGCACACAGGTGTCGGAGAGTTGCAGGTTCCTCTCAGATTTGCTGTTGCGTTGGGGGTCTCTGAGCAGATCTGCACACCGAGAATGAATGGGAGGTGCATGTACCTGTCCTGGGAGAGGGGGCAGCTGCCAAGGTGCTGGACGTCTGGGTGGAAAGCCAAGATGAGGTGTTTTCCCCTTCCACCCCTGATTATTAAAAGCACACAGGAGCTCTACCACTCTTCTTCTACAGGAAGGTGGGTCTCTGCTAGAGTATTCTCCTTCTTCAGTGGAGGTGAAAAACAGCCTATTGGAGGAGAGAGGATTGAAGGGATTTTATACTGCAGGGGATTGATCATAGGATAGTTAGAGGGAAGTGACTTTGGATATGTCACAGGGAAGGAAAAACTTGCCTGTCATCATTCATGCCTCACTTGATTGACTCAGAGATGGAAGAGGTTAAAGAAGGTGGTCCTGAACTCTCAGGGTGTAAAAAGGTGTAGGGAGGGGAGAAACAGCTCTGTAGCTGGATTCTTGCCTCTCATTGTACCGATGTGAACAGTTTGGGTTTTATTTTTGGTTAAGTGATAGTTGCAGGCACTAAAAATGTGAGTGCTTTCAGACCTGTAGAAATGTTCCCATATGGACACGTGGGAGAAATCTCGCAGGTGTTCTCAAAGATGTGATGTGGTGTGCATAGGTTTCATTTCTTTCTTTATTTACAAAAAAACCAACCAAACATAAAGACACCCCTACTTGCTAGCCTTCTCCAGCGCATCCAAACCTAGGCTGCTGTGTGATCCGTCAGTTTCCACACCCATGTTTTGCAAGAGGGGCTGCTACTCAGCAGGACATTTTGTGGCCGCTCATCTCTAAGGTTGGGTTAAAACCCTTGCATCTGCTCCTCTGAGGAAAGGGTTTTACTAAAGGCCATCTCCACAGTGACGAAATTTGAAACAGTTTGAGCAGCCGCCACTGGAGGGTATCGCAGCGATGGTGTTGGGGAAACTGGAGGTGGCTGGTTTGGCATGTGCACGCAGGGATGCACTTCTCTAACACTGAAAAACATGGCCCTAAATCGAAGCTGTAACAGCCGAGGGAATGTGGATGGGAGATGAACTTTTAACACTTGTTAAGTTGGGAGTTTTTTTGGCTGCTCCAAACATCCACTCCTTTGGGTATGAAGTGCCGATCCTGCATGTCTTAAAAGCCAAGAGTGATATCTTAGCTGCTCCTGTGGGATTTTTCAGAGGAAAGCTCTCGGCAGTATTTGCGCCACAAAGCTGGCTGCAGTTTGACCAAGGTATTGTGGGCAGCCTTTCAGCAGCTCTGGTATCTCCTCCTCAAAGGCAGAAGCAACGAATTATCCTGTGGCAGATAAAAATGGGTGTTCAAAGTATTCAGACACGTGCTTGGCACTGAAACAGATGGTAAACCTGACAAGAGCAGCTTGGGGTATTTTTCTCTTGTGTGGTTCGTTTTTAGCTTCCTGCATCACACAAAAACTTGCTTGCAAGTGGTTAGTGTGTACTCAGATCCCAGGTTGTTACCTGTGATAGCAGGAGCCATGCTCTCCCATGAGACACATGTGGGTACCCAACCTGGGCTGCAGCCTCCCGGGTGTGGGGCTCCACGCAAGGGCCATCCGTGTCTCCTGTGTCCCCTTGGGTTTGAGAAGCGGATCTTCAGACCCTTTATCCCTGCTGTGCTTTCCCATGGCAGCTTTGCCACATGGCTGCTTCTTGTTTCACCGCTTCCTTTGGCAAGGTGCAAGGTTTCCGACTCTGCAAATGGGCTCGGTGGCAGCATAGGCTTCCTTTTGCCGTGGCTTGGCAGGCTGCCCCGGCTCCGTTCGCCAGCTGCAAGGTGGGGTTTGCGTTGTGCCCGCCTTGTGCAAGGCTCACTTGCGCAATGCCGCCAGGAGATGGGCAAGATTTTGCTTGGTGGGTCCCTCCACCCAGTGGGACCAGGCCCAGGGATGTGATGTGTTATCCTGCATCTGCACTGTTGTCAGCATGAGTAAAGTATGAGCCAAGCTCTTGGGCCCCGGTTGCACAGGGCGGTGGAGCTGCCCCGGCTGTGCTGCTGGGAAGTGGCTGCTGCTGGTGAGACAGACTCTGCTGCTGCCAGGGCTTAGCGCTGCCATCCCAAATGGATCTACCAGAAGCCAGGAGCAAACAGTGCGTGCTGGAGCTGCTAGGCTTTCCTGGGCTTTGCCGCTCTATTGCTGTGGTGGGTTGACTGTGGCTGGCTGCCAGATGCCCACCCAGCTGCTCTCTCACTCCCCCTCCTCAA
>NW_008794167.1:314425-328207 GCF_000699145.1 Aptenodytes forsteri | reverse complement strand
TGCCCACCCAGCCGCTCTCTCACTCCCCCTCCTCAACAGGATGGGGGAGAAAATAAGATGGGGAAGCTCATGGGTCGAGATAGAGACAGGGTGATCACTTAGCAATTACTATCACAGGCAAAACAGACTCAACTTGGGGAAAACTAATTTAATTTATTGCCAGTTAAAATAGATGAGAAACAGAGACAAAATTAAAACAACACCTTCCCCCCCTGCTCTTCTTCCTAGGCTCAACTTAACTCCTTCCCTCCTAACTCCTCTGCCTCCCCTCCCTGAGCGGCGCAGGGAGATGGGGGCTGTGGTCAGTCCATAACAACTCCTCTCTGCCGCTCCTTCCTCCTCATACCTTTCCCCTGCTCCAGCGTGGGGCCTTCCATGGGCTGCAGTCCTTCAGGATGAACCTGCTCCAGTGTGGGCTCCTCTCCAGGGGCTGCAGGGGAATCTCTGCTCTGACGCCTGCAGCACCTCCTCCTCCTTCTCTGACCTTGCTGCCTGGGGGCTCCGACCTCTGCGTTCAAGAGACCCTGGTGTTAATGGCTAGAGGCTCTGGAGCTACTGGTGTCCAAACTGCTTTTTCTTCTGGGATTTTTTAGGAAAATAAGCCCACTGGGCCATAGATACTGCACAGGAACTCCTAAACCAGTGCCTGCCACCCTCTATCCCTCGTGACCATGTGCACTGTGGTCCTACAACAGCATCATGGTCGCTGATGCTATCTGGCTTTCCCATGTTAGCAGAGGTGTAGGGGAACGGTTGGAGTCGTGCCGTTCCCTTAGCAAAGAGCTGGAACAAACCTGCCTGGTGAAAGGTGGGAGATGACCTTGCTGCGCTCTGCATCACTGGCACTGCTGCATGGGGTGATGTCCCCCAGCAAGGTTGTATTGTGGTGCGGTCCAGCTTCTGATGCCTAACATGTCTCTGCTCCCTGGCATTGGCAAAGCATGCCCAGCTCCTGCCGGGAATCACTCAGTTTGATGGAGGATGGTGGCAGGGTGGTGGGACCAGTAGTAGAGTCAGGCAGAGGTGACAGCTGGCTCAAGAAGCACACGTGTGGTGAGTATCATCTCCAGCACTTCTCATATTGCTTTCACTTAGAGAGGTATCAAACTTGACTGTGGAAACCTGGGTGGATGCTGGTTTGAAATGGAAGTTGTGGGGTTGAAGCCAGCTGAGATGATGCTCTGCCAACGGCTCGAGCAGTCCCAATCCCTCCTCTCTCCTCCCTAGCACCTGCGGACTCGGACGGGCCCCTCTACCTGCCCTACAAGACGCTCGTGTCCACAGTCAGCAGCATGGTGTTCAGCGAGGGGGAGGCCCAGCAGCTCATCGAGATCCTGACGGAGAAAGCAGGCATCGTCCAGGACACCTGGCACACGGTAGGGCTGCCAGCGCCATCGTGGCCACCCGCTGCTGGGGCTCTGCCGAGCCTCGGGAGGTGCGGAGGGGAGGGAAGGTGGCATGTTTTCAGGCAGGCTGGCCCCGAGGGTCAGTCCCGGAGAATGGAGCTGAATTTTCCCCTGGAGCAGAGGGCAGGATCCTGTGCGTGTGGGGTGATGGGGATGGGTCCAGAGGCGGTGGTCCCCACTGATGTGCCGCCCCGCTGGCAGGCCACGCAGAAGGGTGACCCAGTCGCTGTCCTGAAACGCCAGCTGGAAGAGAAGGAGAAGCAGCTCACCGCTGAGCAGGAGGATGCGGCTGCTGCCAGAAACAAGCTGCGGGAGCTAAGCAAGGTAAGTACTGCGCAGCCCTCCCGGCGTCCCCGGCGTGGGCTCTGCTCGTCGTGGTCACACTGGTGTGCCTCCCGCTCCCTGCATCTCGCCCCCCTTGGAGGTGAAGCCCAGGGGCTTTCTGGGTCCTTCACCCATTTGCTGGTTTCTCCCCAAAAAGGGGAGAAGACCCCCGCCTGACCTCCTCTCCCGGGCCTGATCCAGCCCAGGGAGGCCACCAGCCCAAAGAGCCGCAGGGTAGCACCTGTTGGCAGCTGCAGGAGAAGCAGGGGAAAGCCCTTCCCGTAAGAGATTGCAGCTTTCTGCTGCTTTAGGGTGGAAAATAAATCCCTTCTCATCTCTGCCCGGATCCCCTGAGCTGAGAAGGAGCTGATCCGTCCATTTTTAAGGAACCTGATCCTATTTACATGCTCTATCCCCAATTCAGCCCTCCGCCTCCACCTCTTTTTGGGTGTTGAAGTCGGAACAGACCCCGGCCACGCTGGACTCAGCACCTCCTGCCTTGCAGCCGGCAGGACCCGGCAGCGGCGAGTCCATCTGCCTGCAGGCAGGAGAGGGCAAAGCCATCCCATGCACTCAGGTGCTGTGCTAAACCCCTGCCTGTGCAGACTGCACAGGGCAGCGGCATGGCGTTGCCCAGCCGGCCAACAGAGCATCCCTGCCTCAGCGGGGGGTGGAGGGTGGTTTTTTATTTTTTTTTTTTTAATTTTCTTGCTTTGCCCCAACTTTATGTGATGTTATTGATCCTGGGGTGGGGCGGGAATAAAATTCTGGGCTGTCTTACTCCTTTCTCTTAGCTGGCCCAATGTGGAACAACAGTGGCATCCAGTGGCCACAGAGCCCAGAACAAAATGCAGGAGGAAATGTAAGTGCTAAATGGCATAGCTGGGCACAGGGGCAGCTCCGAAAGGGCTGAACTTCTAAGTCTTCTGAGCTAGGAGGCCACCGGTTTCGCATCCCCTTAAAGCGGGGAAACTCATACGCTGAGGACTAACTGGGTGACTTCTCTCCTCGAAGGAACTGGCGGCTGAGCGGGCCAAGGCGGCGGCCGTGGAGGGCAAGCTGAAGGAGCAGCTGCTCACCCGCGAGCGGGAGATTGCGGCAGTGCAGGCACGCATGCAGGCCAGCTACCAGGACCATGTCAGCGAAACGCAGCAGCTCCAGGGCAAGGTGAGCCCTACACTGTGCTCTGCAGCTTCCTCCTCTGGCTGCCAGGTGGCTTTTGGTGGCAGATGCGTGGTCTTTTGGAGAAGACTGAGATGTGCGAGGGGACCAGAGCCTCAGGGAGGGGTGAGACCCCCCGATGCTCCTGGACCATGGTGCTCGAGGGAGAAGAGGCACGTGGGAGCATCCTCATGGGATGTCACATCCCTGGGGGCTGTCAGCATCAGTAGACACCCCACTGTGTTGCCAGTGCCTCTTGCTTATCATGTGGTCTTCAGGGAAAGCAAAGGGGCAGGCGGCAGCATTAACCCCTGTTGGACTCCTCTAGATCCGGACCCTTCAGGAGCAGCTGGAGAACGGCCCCAACACACAGCTGGCTCGCCTGCAGCAGGAGAACTCCATCCTGAGGGATGCCCTCAACCAGGCCACCAGCCAGATGGAGAGCAAGTAAGGCCGAGGCGTTGGGCAGAGCCTGGGGCTGCCCTCTGGCAAACCTTGGGGTTGGCTGTCCATTGGGCTTGGCCATCCCCTTTCTTGAAGGTGCTTCTACAGACACCCCAACTAGCTGGAGGTAGAGGAGGGAGTGAGGAAGAGCTTGCCAAATGGCTTTTGGGGGACTGGCAGGGGAAACAAAGATGTTCTTTGCAAGTGGAAGGGCAGGGGAAACCCTCTCTGCTTTGGGGCCACCTGTGCTGATGCTAGAGCCAACAGGCAGCAGAGGGGGGGAGAGGGGACCAGAAGGTGCCATGGCACGTCCCCCCTTAGGGGAGCTCGTACTCTCAAACTTCAAAAGAAATGCAGCTGGCTCTTTGATGGGAGTGATGCTGCAGAGAACCGAGACCTGCCCGGTGCATGTAGAACAAATAGGAGCTAGGCAGAAGAATTTCACACTCCTTTTTATAGAAAGTCTGAAATGGCTGGTGATTAACAGCGGTCAAATAATTACAGAGCGGACTCCAGCTGCTTGGAGTGCTTCCTCTTGTGTCTGGGAACACAGATCCTTGCGTCCTCTACTTCATGAGAAAGGAATGTCTCCTGTGATTGAAACGCGGCTTTTGAAAAGTGATTTGTCAACTCTTTCCACCCCCTCCCTGAAGGACCAGGCGTGCCCTAGAAACAGGCGAACACAACCATTGAGATGTTTCAAGTCCTGTATCAGGCCCACAGGAGGATGTGTTCCTCCCTAGGTAACATCAGAGATGCTTGACTGGCCTGCGGGCTAAAATAACCCTGCTTCTGTTGGTGCAGGCAAAACGCTGAGCTGGCCAAGTTACGGCAAGAGTGCAACAAGCTGATGAAAGAGCTGTCTGAGAAATCGGAGGTGCTGCAGCAAGAGGAGCAGCAGAAGAAGAGCTGGGAGATCAAAGCGGTGGCCTTGGAGAAGCAGATCGAGCAGCTGCAGGTCAGGCAGGCACCAGCCAACCCGCTCCCCTCACAGAGATGGGGCGGGTGGCTAAATTGCGTGGGATCCGTGGACTTGGCCATGGGAAGAGCTTGGAGGGAGATGAGCATCCACAGTTGGAAAGCAAGCTGCCTCATGGACCTCTTAATTGCCTCCCCCCCATTAGTTTGTCACATGCAGTGCGCTTTTTGTGCAGCATCACCAGCAAAGCCCAGGGAGCACGGTGCCCTGGTTGAAGCTGTTCTTCTCACTCACCTGTGAAGCTCACGAGCCTGGTGTGAAGGTGTGGCGGGTAGCCTAGATGATGCACGCTGCTGGGTGGTACCCTAAAGCGAGAGAGGAAACCCACTGGCCCTCGCCAGCCTGTGCTCATGTGGACGTGGGTGCTGTCTCTCGACTCAGCTGTTTTTAAGTCTGTTGCTCTCCCTCCTTGGTGCAGGAGGTGGAGCTTGTGGCTTTTTTGTTGTCACCAGGGTGTGGCTGGGTTTGGGGTTTTTAGGGGTGTTTAAAGGACACCTCCCAAGTAGAGCCTCTGAGTACGCTGTCAGTGGAGGAGCAGTGGTGCATTGCCAGCAGGCAGGCTGTACCCACGCAGGGAAGAGCATCTTCTGGGGGGACGGCAGTGCTCCTGCTGGGATTCGGCTAAGCTGGGGGCTGGGAGCATTGATCCTGGGAACCCCTGACCCAAGAACTTGCACTTTGTTCCCCCAGGGGTGGCAGACAGGGTAAGGGATGTGATGTGTCCCTCCTGCATGTGCTGTGGTCTCTGAATTGCTCTGGCCTCTTTACGAAGGGGCTGTGGTGGTGGAGACCTTTGCGCATGCCAAAATGGTTTTGTAGAGGTGCTCCTAGAGCAAGGGGCCTTCGATACCCTTATTCTTAATTCTTTGGGTGCCTGGGGATGCAGATCTCCTTTTGGTGGGCTGGTTTTGGCCCCTGCTGCTTTTGCAGGCGAGGAGCAAGGAGGGTGATGTGGGCACGCAACTGGCGTGAAGGCAGAAGCTGCCTTCCTGGCTCAAAACACCAGCTTCTAGGCATGCTTTTAGGAGAACTTCTCCAGGGCTGTCAGCTTGCTGCACACCTTAATACTAATTAAATAAATCATACTAGCTGGAAGACGTTAAAGCCAGCGATGTGTTTAAGGTGCTAGGGAGAATGTGCGCCACAGTAACACCTGGAGCTCTGAGCTGAGGATACGGGGTCAAGTCCTCAAAAACCAGAGAAGTCCTGCTTTCTTGGTGGTTCTGGAAGCATCACTCAGACAGAGACAGGGCTGCTGGTTTACCTTCTTCTGTCCCCTCCATGCAAAGCAACGTTTCTCCATCTGCAAGGCTGCGACTCGTACCCGTAGAGCTGCTGGTTTGCAGCACGGTCCTCGTCCTCCTCCTCTGCCTTCCCCCTCGAAGCGCCTGCCTTGGCCAGGCCTCTTCCTCACTGCTTTCTAAGATGGAAAAAAAAAGTCTTCCCTGGCCCAAACCGCACAGAAAATTCCTTCGCGTGTGGAAACACGTGGCTGGGTGTCTGTCCTGCTAAGCACCGTGGCAGTACCTCTCCCTGCTGGGCTGGGACTGTGCGTTAGGACCAGGGCTTTAAGAGGTTTTTCAGAGCTTAGCTCTCCAGAGGGGAGGATGGCCATGGCCTTGGCCCAGAACCGAGACGTTCGGGTGTTGTCTGCTTCCCACTTGAGGGCTGGCAAATGATAAAACGCAAGTGCGAGGCAAGATGCTTCATGCACAGGGGGAGTGCGGGGGAAGGATGACTTAAACCCCCGAAAGCACAGCTTAAAAATAACATTATGTGACACACGGAGCTTTGCTTCAAATTGGCAAATTGGGTGCCTGGCACGCTACGGAAAGCCTTCTCTTCCTGCCGTGCAGGCTTCCCAAAGGGAGGTGGAGGCGACGATGCAGAAGAGGCTGGATGAAGTAAGCGACGAGCTCCGCAAAACCCAGACCAGCTACAAAAGCTTGTTAGCAGACGCAGAAAAGGCTAAAGGACAGCAGCAGAGCATTGCTGGTGAGGACCTTGGATCGGTGCAGGGAGAGCTGTGGGGCAGACTTGGAGCTTTCAGGGCTGGGTGCTTGGTGGGGCTGGTCGGGGCAGGACAAGTAGACCCAGGGATGAGTTAGGCTGCCTGGTATCGGTGTGAGCAAGACGTGGGACTGGTCCGTGGTCCTACCCTAGGATGCCACTCCAATGGCTCTCTCCTATGCTGTCCTGCATCCCTGCCTGCCCTTTCTGTGCCTCCTGAAAGCATCCACGGCCAAGGCTTCTTTGGCCAAGAGTCCTGCTTGGGCAGGGCAGGGTGGGTGGGGAGCCTCCAAATTTGTTGGCACCTACCTTACCATGTTTCTCACCCCTTCCTCCAACAGAACTGCAGGCCAAGCTGCTGAGCTCCGAAGCGGAGGTTAAAAGCAAGTTGCTGGAGCTGGACAACGTGAAGGGGAAACTGCAGGGTGCCAGCTTGGAGAATACGAAGCTCCTGGAGAGGATCAAATCCATCGAAGCTCTGCTGGAGGCAGGCCAGATGAGGGAGGCAGAAAAAGACAGAGACTTGCAGGTCGCGTGCTCGTTTAATTGGGGTGGGAGGAGGAGAGGGGGTTACACCGCTCAAGCAGGTGTTTTTGCACTGTGTTAACACAAGACCTGTGTTATCTTTGCTCTGGGATCCCCTCTGGGATGCCACAGAAAGGGCTGACCTGCATCACGTGCCTAGGACAGGTAACGAAAGTGCTCTCTCTCTTCCAGGCAGCCAATGAAGCAGAAATGAAGCAGCTGCAGTCAAGGTGGGTCCAGGTGCACATGGAGACTGCTACAGCACCTCCAGCTTGCTGTCCGTGTGTCCCAGGCTTCCCTGGGCGCTGAGCCCTGTGGGTGAAGGCTTCCCACCCTCTCTGTTAGGCAGGCTTGGGGACTGTGAAGCTGGGAAGACAAGGTCAATCCTGGCCAACACAGCTGTTTAAAATATTAATTGGCTCCAGTGCTGGCCCCAAATAACAGCCAGTCCATTCTGAAGTGAGACTGTAATTGCTGGCAGGCACACAGAGGCTGACTGGTCCTGCAGAATAGGAGATTCTGGTGGTGTTGGTGCTGGGGGTGGGATGTCTCTGATCCAAGCCCCTGCTCAAAGCTGGACCAACCAGCAGAGGCTTTTTGGGGATGTTTCCAGGTGTCTCCAAGGATGGAGATTCACCACCTCTCTGGGTCCCTGTTCCAGTGTTTGACAACCTCTTCCTCCCCAGTGCAGAAAGGTTTCCTTGGCATTTAAGTGGAGTTTCCCATGTCACGACTCATGCCTGTTGCCCCTTGTCCACATGCTGGGCACCTCCAAGAAGGCCCAGGCTTTGCATGGGGGAGGATTTCTCAGATGCCTCCACTGCCAGCAAGCATCCAGCATTCCTCTAAAGGAGGGCAGCTGTTCAGTTGTCCTGGGGCCCCAAGAGACTTGGGTGGTTCTTGTCAAGGACTTGGACCTTCCTTGGTCTGCTCAAGCCGAGGCTCCTTTCAGGGCAGATAGTGGATCTGAGGGTGTGGAGGGAAGCTGCAGGCTCTCGGGCATCTAATTGTCAGCCCTGATTTATGGTTACTCAAGGCAGTAGGATGGTGCTTTCAAAATGCAGAGCTGTCGGCTATCTCAGCCCAACAAGCCATGGACAGGAGTGTGTCGGGAGGAGTCCCGGTTGTGTAAGCTGGAATTTCTGGCCTTTGGATCAGGTTACTTCTTCCTCTTGTCCTGTGTGTACAGCCAGCCAGCTACTCGCTTGCTTGTTATTGCTGATAAACTGGTAGAAAATGAAATCCCACTCCAGCATTGCCATGGCCATGGTTTTTAGTCCCACTCCCTCCTCCTCCTGTTGTGTGTAGATCCCGGAGCAGACCGGGATAGGAAGGGCTGTGGTCCCCTTCTCGACAGCTTGCTGCCCAGGAGGGAGGTGGATGCTGAGACTCACTCCTGCATCCTGCCCTTCCAGGCTCCAGGAGAAGACGGACCAGCTCTCATCCTTGGAAAGGGAAGCCACAGAGCTGCGAGAGGCGATGGAGCAACAGAAGACGAAAAATAATGTACGTGAGTGAACCAGGCTCGGCTTTTGCTGCTCACAATTTTTTCCTCCAAAACCCAGATCTCCGGGGTTTGAATGACAACCCATCGTAGTCGGCTACCAATGGCTCCGTGGTGCAGCCAGAGGCTCTTCCAGCCCCATGGAGCACTGGAGGCATTACCTTGTCTGCTGGAGAGCAGGAATCCCCCCGGCAGGCTGCGTAGCCCGAGCTGATGGGCTGCAGCAGGCGATGGGCTGCCTGGGTGGAGGTGTCTGTCCCCTCTTCCCTTGGGAGGTTTAGGACCTGGTAAGCCAGGAAGATCCTACCCCAGCAGGGTCAAGGCAATCCCTGAGCAGGGGTCCCTCACACCTCATTGTTCCTCTGCTCCTTAACCCTCTACTGCAAGGTGGTATCAGTTGTGTGGAGGCAACCTTGCAGCCCTCCACTTGGCCTGTGTCCTCTCCAGGCAGCTCTAGGCATCCTGAGGGCTGCTTCTGGAGCTCCTGCCTCCATCCAGCTCTGCTCTGCTCCCTCAAGGCCACTGCCTGAGTGATGCGGTGCATTGGGCCACTGCAAGGATGGAGAAGAAAGGGGCGCACGTGGGCAGTGGGATGGAAGACCCTTGACAAAAGCGACGGGCTGCTGCCCATTTTCCTGAGTGGAGGCTTTGAAATCCTCCGCAGTGCCAACAAGCAGCCTGGTGGCCTTTGGCGTTATGTGTGGCTTATTGCCCTCTGTGTGTGGTCTTGGCAGGACCTTCGCGAGAAGAACTGGAAAGCAATGGAAGCGTTGGCCACGGTGGAGAAGGCGTGCGAGGAAAAACTGCTTGCTGCTACAAAAGCAAAGGTGAGCCTGGCATTTCTCTGTAGCGGTGATGCTGGTGGTGTAAGGGAAACATTCAGCCTCCCTGAGCCACCAGAGTGCCTGCCCTGGGTTGCCTGCCTCTTCTTAGAAGCAATGCTGGCCCAGCCCTCCTGCCAGCTTCTCTGAAGTTTGTCTTGAGGGCCGTGTATCCCCGGTACAGGTCGTGGTCGGGGAACCGGGAAGATGGGTGAACTGGAAGGGACGTTTTCGTGGTTCTCAGCGGCAGCAGTTTTCTCTGTTCGCTGGTTTCCCTGTGCCGGCTCACCCCTGTAGGCACAGAAAAGCAGGACCGGTATTGGCAGCCTGGCTGGCAGGCGCCAAAGACCTCCATCCCATGCCAGGTTATCCCTCTTACAGGAAGAGCTGGCCCAACAGCTGGACACGCTCCAGACGCGAACCAAGCAGACGCTGCTCTCTGCCCTCCCTGGAGTCGCCGTGTCCTCGCAGCAGGTGGGCACGGGCTTTCTCAGACCCCCGCAGAGCCTCTGCTGCATGGGAAGAACAGATGTCTAAGCGTCCTTTTTCTTCCTTGTCTTCTTTTTTTCAAACTCAGGATTATGACACGTGGCTACAAGAGTTTACGGAGAAGACGGTGGATGTGCTAAAGCAGCAGACAATTACAACAGAGCCCCTGGTAAGTGAAAGGGTTGGAAAGTGGAGGGGCGAGGGAGTGCCTGAGGGTCACTCGTTTCTTTTCCTCACCTCTCTCTCCATCCCTTCCCTCTCTTTTCAGGATTCAGCACTTAAATTAAGAGAGGCAGAGGAAGCACAAAGCACTTTACAAGCAGAATGTGAGCAGTATAGAGCTATCCTTGCAGAGACGGTAAGTTGCAGCCCTTTGTGCTGTGTTGGTCTTCCACTAGAAATACCTCTTGAGAGGTCTCCTGGCAGCCCAGACTGCCCATGGGCTCATGGTGGGCATCCCTCAGTATGTTGGGGGGCTCCCGTGTGGAAAACTATTTGCCAGTGAGACAGGGGAACAGGAGAAACCTGAATTTCTAGAGCTCTTCTTCAGCCTAATTGTGTTGGAAACCTTCCTGGTGGTGGTGGGATGTGGCACAGCAAGGGCTCTGATGACCAGGGTTGGTTGAGCCAGCCTAGGAACTGGGAGCCCCTAGCCCCCACCTGGGGCACCTAATTCTGTCACCCATTCTTTGGCCCAAATCCTTGGAGAGGTGTTGGGTATGCCAGAGCTTCCAGCCCTGACACTGCTCGGCTTGGGAGGGCTGGAGGAGGTTTGGGCTCAGCTGAGGCTTTGCCAACAGGAAGGGATGCTGCGAGACCTGCAGAAGAGCGTGGAGGAGGAGGAGCAGGTGTGGAAAGCAAAGCTCACGGCGTCTGAAGAGGAACTCCAAAAGGTGCATGTTTGGGGCACACCTGGGTTTGTCGCTTGTGGAGCTGGGCTTAAGGAGCAGAGGGGCTGTTGGCTATAAATCGGATGGTGACTGTTCCTGCCAACCTTGAACTCTGAGACACAGGGACTTTCTCTTCTCCCCAAATCCACCCCTCCTGTCACCAAACCAGCAGACAAGAAGCCCACCTCCCGTAGGAGCTAAGCCTCTCTTCCTCCTGGATCCCACCTCCCTGCCTGGTGTGTGCCTAGACCCTGCCGGTGGAGCTGGAGGAATGGTTGCAGCTCCCCGTTTTAGGCATGGGAGTTGGGAAACCACGTCACCGCTTCAGCAATCCAAGCTCTGATGCTTGGAAATTGGGCTGAGCCCTCCTGGTGGGCGCTGGCTTGACAGGAGGAGAGCACGTGCAGGGCTCTTGGACTCCCATTTTCAGAAGAACTTGGCTTGCTCTCAAAACCCGGGTTGACCTTGGCGCTCGTTGAGCTTTCAGAAAGGAGCTGAGGTCCAAGCCACGTACTGCACATAGTTTTGGGTCCAGCTGTCCGTCTAGCTCTGGGTACTGCTCTTCCTAGTTAAAAAGCCAGCTGGCAGCTGCTAGAGAGCCGTTGTTGCCCAGGAGTTTGGTGGGGAGCGTGTTTTGTGAGCTCTCGTGGCTTAGCTGGAGTCTAGGAGAACTTGGCTGGCCGTGCCTTTTCTGCAAAGCATGCTTAAATTACCTCCTCCCTCTTGAATGCAGAACCGAGATGAAGCTACTTTCCACGGTCTGGCTGCTCCCCATCCATCACATGGGATTTTGAAGTTAACTGGGGCTGCAGGGAGGTGGGGGAGTTCTTGTACAAGAGATCTTTGATTTCTCAGCCCGTAGCTGGCTCCTGCAGCGCCAGCGCTGCTGAGGGCTGGTGTAGGATTGCATGGGGATGACGTGGCAGCAGGGTGTGCACGATGGGATGAACGTCTGGTGGCTAGGGCAGGTCCCAGAGCAGTCCTGCCTCTCTGTGGAGAAGAGGTGAATTCCTCCTTTCCAAAAAATTCAGCAACCATGGAGTCCTCTTCAAAAATCAGTCCAGGTTTAAATGCAAACCCCATCCTTTTTCTGATAGCTTGGCTTCTCTTAATAGCAAAGCCCATGACACCTCATTGGAAAGTCTACCTTGCTGCTTCCAAACCAAAGGCGCTTTCAGTAGGAAACTTGCACCGAGTCTGGTGCCAGTTTCTCAGGTGTTGAAAGCTGACTGCAGCCAGCTGAAGTCCTGCAGGGAAAATCTGTTACCTTGCTCCACGATTTACAGCCTGGGCTTGTTTGACTTTTCCTCCCTGGGAAGAGGAGCTCCTGCCCTGCAGGCTGTGGAGCTCCGCTTTGGCGTCTCAGGTCTCTTCCGCACTTGAGTACAGGATGAAGTGGGAGAGGTGGGAGTGAAACGCTGGCCAGTTTTTGGTTGAATGGAAGATGCTCAGTGTCCATGTGAGACGCCGTTCACTAACCTTCTCTGATCCTTTCTGGCTTAGTCGCAACTCCAGCTTAAATCCCTTGAAGATGTGGTGGAGAAGTTGAAAGCAGATCTGCAGAGCACAGATCAGGTAAGGTTTTTTGGGTACGGGAGAAGGTCCCCGCACAGGTGCCAGACAGATGCGTGCTGTGCTTGGGTTGAGTCGGGACCCATCTCCTGACTTGCCCTGGGGAAGGCAGGCTTGGACCATGGGATGTTTGGGATGTGTTGGACCTCAAACAATCAACCCCCTCCTGCTTTCCTCCCTTTTAATCCAGCTAAAGCAATACACCTCTCTTCTGGAAACGCAACTGGAAAATCACTTGGAGACAGCCAGCTCCGAACGCCAAAACTACACAAAAGAAGTTGAAGTCGTAAGTGTGGCGGCCATTACCTTCTTAAACGCTTCTTTCTTCTAAGCCTGACTCACCACCCATCCATGTTTCGGGGATTTGGGCAGTGCCCCAGGGATCTGCAGCTTTGCAAAGCAGGAGAAAACAGATGGAGGTGTTTGCTCTGGTCCGGGTTGTAGACACCTAAAGTTAGGAGATCTGTCCCATCAGGCAAGGTGATGGGACAAGGAGATCTGTATGGAGATGCTGTCCACTGCTCCTTGGTGGCCTGTGGGATTTCTGTGGCTCAGGTGAGATGGAGCTGTCTCACAGCCATCTCTCTCTCTGAGCAGGCATCAGCAGGCCGGTTAGCAAGTGATGCCATCACGGCTCTTTGAGAAGATGTTGCATCATAAAAATGTTTCCTTGGGCCAAAGGACTCCAAAACCAAGTGCATAAATTGACTTTTTTTTCTTTCTGTTCCTCCTCGACAGTTGAGGCAGCTCTTGTCGGAGTCCCAGGAGCAGCTGGAGGCAGCGAAGACGGAAACGCAGAAGCAGAGCAAGGAGCTGGCCCTGGTAAGGGGGGACCCCTGGAGCTGCCCTGCTGGGACCTCGCTGCTCTACCTGGGGCCGATTTGCAAACCCAGCTGTGGGGCCAGCATCCTCCCTGCGGGTTTGGGGAGGGGAGGAAGGCACAGCCAGCACACGGGGAAACCCGGTGCTGCCAGGCACCAGACTGATCCGGTTTTCAGAGGGGATGTTTGAGACCCAGGAAGAGATTTTTATCTGCCTGCCTTTCCTCCCGTGATGGGGGTGGGAAGGAAGGGAGAGCAGCAAGGTTTGTGCAAGCTGGCATGTAGCAGAAGAATCCAGCCGCCCCACCGCTGGATACTGGTTACCCCAACACTACCCTGGGGCAGGGGTTTGGGTGCCTTAAGCATCCATCCATCCACCTCCGAATGGGAGGATTGAGGCTGTGCAGCCCGTGTGTAGGAGTCACTCAGGGATCTGAAGGATGGGGCTAGGTTTCTGCAGGTAAGTGGGGAAGAGGACTGGGGTATAGGGCTAGGAGGGCTAACAGACCTGCCAAAACCATGAAGGCTTTTGTTTTTAAATCCATACTTTGATTGTGAGAGGCTCAGGAGATTGTTTTTAAAATCTTCAGCAGCACCGCTGGCTTGCAGAGCTGCTCAGAGCAGAGCGAGCCGGGAGTACGGTTTCCCTTGGGTGCTGTGACTCTTCCCAGCCTTGCAGCCGCTACCGTCCAGCTCGCTCAGTGAGCTGATGCAGCCCCTTGCTCTCGAGGGAATGTGGCGTGGGGTTGTCATTAGCCTTAATCTCATTAGATGGGCAGGTGGTTGTTAAGTGTGGAACACATTTGTGTTCATCCAGCGACCTTCCCTTTCTTCTG
>NW_008794167.1:310146-314102 GCF_000699145.1 Aptenodytes forsteri | reverse complement strand
CCAGCGACCTTCCTTTTCTTCTGGACAAGGCATGCTGTAAGTTTGCAGCTTGACTGCCAGCGCTGCTGCAATGCAGGATGGAGCTCTGGTAGATGGAGTGGGGAGGGGGTCTAATGGGGGGGGGCGGTGTTCAGGTAGCTGCCTCCCCAGCCATCCCAGCTGTGATCGATGGCAAAATGGGACCTGGCACCCTGCCTCGATTACTTTGTTTAACACCTCAACTATGTTAGTGCAAGCCCTCAGCAGTGGCTTTAAACCAAGGTGCCGACTGATCAAAGGAGAGCAGATGAGGTGCGAGCATGTGCTCTGCACGCGTAGGAGCTGTCGTGCCTCAAGCTGCCCAGGTTAGGTACCACCATCCTGTGTCTAGCAGAAACTGAGGTGGTTTTCCAAACATTTCAGCTCGTGTGCTAGCTAAAAAGCCAGCAAACTTTATCTATAGGTCCTTGTGGGTCTTGTAACGGCTGCGGTGCGGGGATGTGTAACTGAGCCAGGCTTGCTGGTCCTCCTTCCAGGTCAGGCAGCAGTTGAGTGAGATGAAGAGCCATGTACAGGATGGAGAAGTAGTGGGGTTACAAGCTGACCCAAGTGAGCCTGCACCCCTCGAGGTTAGGGTCATGAGACCGCTGCCCACGGAGGCACTGACCCTTAAGCATGTCCCTTGTCCTGTCTCACCGTCTCTAACTGCATGGAGAACTGCACGTGGCTTTGCTCAGGGCTGTCGCGGCTGTGTTGTCTCCTGTCGTGTGTGTTGGGGGAAGCCAGCCCCCCGTCCCTTCAACCATGCATCCTATTCCCACTGGTAAACACATTGCCAGCTGGCTTTCGCCAGGCTGTTCCCCTTGGGAGCCCTCCGTCACGGCATCAGGCTGGCAGGGTTTTGGGGATGGCAGGCAGGGGATGCTGCAAGCCCTTGGGCCAGCATCGCCACCCAACGATGCCCCATTGGGTTCGGGGCTTGGATCTCCTCGGAGGAAGGGGATACCCCAACAGAGCTGCACCAGGATGCCTTCCCAGCTGGTGGGGATTAGGATTACAGAGGCTCCATAAATCTTGCTGGAGCTGGGCTGAGGGCGTTAGCAGCGGCTGTTCCCTTTTGGGCTAACACCTCTTGCCAGTGGTGATGCTTCCAGGAACCGGGCTCTCTCTCTCCTTTAATCCCGTTAAGTGTGGAGCCTTCTCCCAGGCGCGGGGACCTGCCAGGCATGCCCTCCACTATGGGGTGCCTCTCTTCCCAGGTCCCAGCTGGCGCTGCCTGAGGAGCAGGCAAAATTTGGCAATGCAAAGCCGAGCCCCGGGCTCGCCATCGGCATCCTGCCGGCTTTTGTGTGGAGAGGAGGGGATGCCGGTACCTATTGCCCTTTTGTCCCCTGGGGGAAGCTTCAGTTTCTGTTTCTTCTGTCTAGCCCAGCTTTCTTGGTGATGTCCCCGCTAGCTCCTCTCTTGGGTCTTTTTTTTTAATTTTATTTCTGGGTGTTTTCCCCTTTTCTCAACACAGTTGAAAACTCAGCTGGAGCAAAACGAAGCGCTGGTGGAGAAGGAGCAAGTGCTGCGACAAAAGCTGGCGCTGGAGCTGGAGGAGGTAGGTGCAGGCAAGGAGGATACAAGGGTTTGTAAAGCCTTTATGGGTTCTCGGCTGCTAATGAAGCCCAATAATTAATTTCAAGAATTAATTTGAAGGTTTTTCCCCCATCCCTGTCCGCATCTCAGACATTGCTGCATTCCTTCACACATCTGAAGACCTTGTGGCAGCTGTGCTAAAGCCACGTGGCATTGCTGGCCCCTCAAATTGCCCCCCGCTGAGTCCCCCCATTTTTTTGCCAGCTCTTTCCCTTGAGGGTTAAGGGCTTTAGCTGGGTTTATGCTGCTTTTGGCGAGAAATGCCATCTTCCCGGTAGAAGCTGGATCAGCAAAAGCAATGCATTGCGTTTAGCATCCAACCGTCCGACAGCGGCTGTATAACCTAACTCTTCGCCAGAGGCAGACCCACTGGGGACCAGGGGCTGTACAGGGCAGGATGCGGGAGGTGCCTGCTGCTGCCATTAGCTCGTGTGCTAATTGATTATGTGTCCCCCTTCCAGGCCCAGAGCTCAGCGTGCAGTTTGCAAGCAGAGCTGGAAAAGCTGAGACTGGCTGAAAGTGCAGCGGCTTCAGACACGGAGGAGGCCCAGCATCTCAAGGTGATTTGGCTGCCCTTCTCTCTTGTGCTTGGTGTTGAGCCAAGACAGCAAAAGCCGTGTCTGAGCGGGACCGCAGGCATGGTTTATCATTCCTGGGGATGGCGGGGCAAGGTAGATGGTTCCACTGCAGGTAGCTCCCTGCCCCAGGGCTGGCTGTGAGCTCTGACGTGGCTGAAGGACAGCAGGGTGCAAGTCACAGCCCCTTCATCCAGATAAGGATGATGCTCTGAGCAAACGCTCTCGCAGGCTGGGCTTTTCACATATTGGGAAACCGTTCTGCTCCTGCGAGGTTGTCTCAGCCCATGGCATCTCCTGGGTTTGATGGAGAGCCAGAGTGAGCTGTAGGTGGTGGGGCGACGCCTGGCATCTCCGGCAAAGAGGGAGCTGGGTGCTCCTCCAGCTCGTGGCCATCGAAGTGGCTCAGTGCAGACCTGAGGTGACCAGAGGTGTTTTGGAGGGGGGGGGAGGTCACCAGACGGCAAAGGGAGGCTCAGGCAGATGCCTTCTTTTGCCTCCCATGTAGGAAAGACTTGAAAAAGAAAAAAAATTAACAAAGGACCTGGGCCAGGCAGCAACCAAACTACAGGAGCTACTGAAGGTTACCCAGGACCAACTGGCCAAAGAGAAAGAAACGGTGAAGAAGTTGAAAGAACAGCTTCAGGAAACGGTACTTGTGGTGTCCACAGCCATCCCTCCTCTTGACACTTTTGGAGGCCACGGGGAAGTGCTCATCAGGTGGCAGTTTAAAATGGGAGGCAAGGTGGCACCTGCTGCCAGAAACCATCTGGGTGGCTTTTAGGAAGCCCTGGGACCACACGAGATGGTGGTCACAGTTCTCCTGCCCAGAAGGGAGGACCTGGCCCATCTGCAAAATGCTTCGATGCTTGAGCCACCATGAGAATAAGGTTGAGACCCAGTTGAGTAACCCACCTCTGTTTTCCTTCTCCAGGGGGAAGAGGACAGTTCGAAGGAAGGGACTTCAGTTTGACGAGTCTATGACCTAGACCTTACCGTTCAACTTACCAAAATGCCTTACACATTCCTAAAAAAAAAAATATATGCTGAATTTACTGTAGATAAAAGATACAAGCCATTAGTGATCCAAAACCTAGTTTTGAAACTTTAGAAAAAAAATACAAAAAACACAAAAAAACCCCAACGAGTAAACACTGCGGGCATACATTTGTAAGAAAATCTTCATACTGTTTTGTACAACCGTTCATTCCCCAGGCAGCCCGGCTGCGTCGGGGCAGGCACCAGGGCTTCACCCTCCTGTTGCGGCAGAACCCATGAATGTGTGAAAAGGGAAGACTGTGTTTGTACATCAACCGGTGCAATTATTATTTTTTTTTTCTTTTTTTTTTTTTTTTTTGAGTGAAAGAAGTGTGAAAGTAAGACCCACCATGGAAGGAAGCCTCTCTTTGATGGGTGGCTCTTGGCACGTATCCTTTTGTGTATTTCTGGGTGTCGATGCAATTAAAATGATGATGTAGTGAAAAGAGCTTGTCCTTGCTTTATTTTTCTGGTTATTATTTAATATTTTTGGGGGGGTTTGCAGGCCAGGCAGGTCTTTGGGGTCACTGGCGAATGACCCTGCTTTGGCCAGGAGCAGATCCTTTATTCTCCCCGCTCCTTGCTGTGCTGCAAAAGCCGTCCCCTCTGTTTTTCCTCCAATATAAGCAAAGGGGAGAAACTTCTCCTTCCAGCGGCGTGTGTTTTCCGGCTGGCAGTGCACACCGAGCTCCCCGCGTGGGGCCCGGCAGAGGGGGCGCCGCG
>NW_008794167.1:309399-310128 GCF_000699145.1 Aptenodytes forsteri | reverse complement strand
GGCATCCGGGGCAGGGTGTTGCTGCACCACTGCTGTGGGGTCACGCTGAACATGGGGACAGGGCATGGTGGGGTGAGACAGGCTGGTAACGCCAGCCCCGCGGGGACCATCCCTCCTGCTTGCTTAAACCTCAGCGCTCCCCTGTAATTTTGTCCCTGCGGGTGCAGCATGGTGGTGGTCCTCGGTCGTGGCCGGGCTCTCCAGCCCTCTGCTCTCCCCTTCTTGTGGCTTTCCTTTTTTATTTTTTTCTCGTTTTTTTTTCCCCCCTCTTTTTTTCTCTCTCTCTCTTTTTTTTTTTTTTTAAAGCTGTTTTCTTAGGAAATGGCAGAGGCCACGTGACGGCTCGGTGCCTGTCTCCCCACAATAAAGCTGCTGAGCCTGGCGCTGACATCAGCGGGATTTGAGAGAGGTGGGAAAGAGGCCCTGAAGCGCTCGGTCCCTCTGGGGTGTGCGAAGAGCCAAGGCTGGGAAGGGGGATGAGGGACAGACCTGCCTCCATTTTGTTCCTGGGAAAGGCAGCGTGCGCTCAACCTCTATATTAGACACCAGAGACTCCATGCAGTTTTGAGGCTGGCTCTGGGGCTCTGATGGAGAAGGAGTGTGCAAATCATGCTTGGGTGGATGGGGTGTGTGGCCCATCTTTGACCAGGCAAGAAAAGGGGGTCTTACGAATTCTGGCTGAGGAAGAGGCAAGCTGAGAGCCCCCCCTCCACCCCCCCACCCCTCCCC
>NW_008794167.1:294056-309308 GCF_000699145.1 Aptenodytes forsteri | reverse complement strand
CCCCCCTCCACCCCCCCACCCTTCCCCCAAACCTGCCTCCCATCCTTGATGGAAGGCACGCTTTTATCCAGCGCTCGCTGGGGCTTTGCTGATCGAGGCTGAGCAAGGGCTGCTGCACCCAGAAGTCGGGGTGCACGTCAGCGCTGAGCCCGTCAACGCTCATTGCAGAAATGGGCTGAGCGCCTTTGGGGGGCTGTGCTGCGCCGCGGAGAGGAGGGCCACCCTCCAGATTTGGTGGGTGGCTCGGTGATGTCCCTCTGTAACTCACCGCCTGCCCCTGCCTGCATTTCCTCGCACGATGGAAGGTGATGGAGCTCACGCACCTGGCTGTAGGGCTGTGTCTCCCTGCGGAGTGGTGGCCCCAGCCCTTTGCATGGCAGCTGAGACCCCACACACTCATTACAAGCCCTGCTGCTGCTGCCCCCCCACCCCTCCCAGCCCTGTTCTATGAGGGCTGTTGCACGCACATAGACGGCAGAACCTGCAGGCGCCCCGGGCTCTGGCAGGTCCATCTCCCCACAACGGAGGGACAAACTCGGTAAGCAGACCTTTGTCCCGCAGCCGTGATGAGCCTTTAGTTTCTCTTTCTGGACTTAGTGATGCATGGGGAGGACCTCATGACCCAAGGAGTGCCAGCGACCTCAACGCTGTCAGCATTGCCTCTCGCTGCAGAGCAGCGTGCCTGCCTGGCCTGTTGCCTTTTGGCTTTTAAGAGCCCCAAAAGTGAAGGAATGCCTGGATTTTACCAGGATTGCAAAAAAACCCCCACCCAACCCATAGGCTGGACTAAGCTGTTGAGCATATCTGGGTGGCCATCAACCCCAGAAAGCCATCGGCAGGAAGGGCCCCAGAGCAGCAGGCGCAGCGAAGTGATGCAATCCTTCAGTTTTTCAATTTTTTGCTTTTGCAACAATTTCCTTTATTGTGAACGCTTGTACAAAACAGAGCAGATACCCAGGCGTTAACACAAGAGCAGTAACAAAGCCCCCAGCCAACACAAGGAGGGCGGCTGCCATCCCAAGCGCGCTATGGGGCAGGTGGACTCTGATGGGGCTCCAAAAGCCACACAAGAGCAGATTTGGTGTCCCGAGCGTGGGGGGACATGGCACCCTTCCAGGACACATCGCTGAGCTGGCTGTTTTAGGAAGAAAGAGAGGGGCTGATCTTGTTAAGCAAAGCTGAAAAAAACACATTTCTTTGGGGAAAGACATTTAGCTTAATTTTTGATACCTGGAGTGGTACCGCTGGGATTTTTTTCTTCCCTCGGCACCTTGGCGGAAGGGGAAGGACACCTCGAGGGACTAGGAGAAACCCAAGCCTTGCCCACCAGCACGCAGGGCTGAGGACTGGCCAGCCCCTGCTCTCCCAGGAGCTGGTGGGATTTTGCAACGTGCTCGCCCAATGGCATGGGCTTTGCCGAGGGTTACCTGTCAGCCTGTGACTCGGGGCAGGTATGGTCGGCAGCTGGGTGCTGGGGTGCTGCAGGCAGGTACTTTATTTAAAGATCAAGCAATCGCCCAGCTGGGGTGATTTTGAATGGGAGCGCTGGATCCTTCCGCTGATTTCGGCCAAGGCTGGAGTTACCTTTCAGCCTGGGTACGTGGGTTTATCAAGCCATAGCTTAGACACTCAAGTTCACCTTTGCTGGAGCAGCTAAATTAGATTTACGCCATCTGCTGCTCACACTCAGGCCTGAATTACCAGTCTCCGTCTCCCATCTTGATCTTCTCCCCAGTGTAATGGACAAAAATGGCTTTTGGGAAACCCTTGCCTGCATGTGGGCTTGAAAAGGTTTCTAGCAGCTCTGCTCCTGCTGCACCTGAGCTGTGCTACCTGGGCTGCGGTCCTGCTGAGCTTGCACACCCCCAAGCCATGTCTCTCATCTGAACCCCTTCACCTTTTTCTTCTTCACGTAGTCCTGTTAGAAAGTAATTTCTCTCCCCAGCAACCAGCCAAGCTATAGGAAGCATTCCTCATGTTGTCTCTCCCTGCTTGCCCTGCCTTTTCAGACGGTCTGGGTGATTTGGGAGAAACCTTAACTGAAAGGATTTGAAACAGTCACAAGAGGAAACATCTTCCTGTGCTTTTTATCCCCTCCAACCGCAGAAGGGCAAACAATCTTGGGAGGCAGTGAAGTTTGGCCCACTAACTCCATGATGTGGACAAGCCTGAAGCATCATAGCTCTGAAGGTTAAGTTACTGCCAGCACTGGCGTGCAGGAATGCTCTTCCAGAGGCCGGTATAATACCTCACAGGGCTTGCTGCGAGGGTCCTAAAAGCGGCCAAAGCCTCTTAGATCAGCTGAAGCTGTGGGACCACACCTAACCAAGGCCCAAAGTGCCACCTCAGACCTCTCATCCCTCAAAGTCCCGGGACTAAGGCACTTTGTACCCAAGTCCCTGACCCAAGGGCTTTCACGTTGTGGGAAGTGCCCTTCTACCTTCCAGGTCTGACATCCCTCCCCCTTTGCAGAGACTCCTGCTCCATTTTCTAACCAAAGGAAATCCCAAGCAGAAGTCCACCACGGCATCACCTGGGCTGGATATCTCTGATTCAAAGATGCCTGCAGTCTGGAGGCGCTAGTTATCAGCTGGATCTTGGCTGGGAGTTCCCTTTGTTTGTCAGGCAGCACCACTCCCGCTGTGTCACTCCGGTTTCCTTATCTCAACCTGGACTTTGGACAGAGATCAGTACTGCAGACACCTAGGCAAGGAGGAGCTGTTTATGGGGATGACTACCCACTTCAGCAAGCTCAGAGTTGACTGAAACACAGGCTAAAAGCACCCGCAGAAACCAAGCTGGTGTGCTTTTCTCTCCAAACCAGAAAGCTTCACTCCGGTGGATCTCTTTACATCGGAAGACCTTGTGGTCCCAACCCTGCGACCCACGTGGGTGCCAAGTTAGAGCAAGCCTTTAACTAAAGATTTCAACCATGCAGCGTGGCCAGAGAGGGCACATGCTGAGTTAGGTAACGGACCATTATTTCCCCGGCCCCACAGAGAAACCATTGCAGCGCACTGCTCTGTCGAGGAGCTGCGGGTACAGTACAGCTTTCTGTTCCTGCACATCTGGCAAGAGCTTGCAGAGGAAGGGGCAGCCTGGAACTGCCCGGGCTTCACTGGGCTGGCCAGAGAAAGCTCCCTCAGTTCTTACAGGGAATGCAGCACAAAGTAACTGACACGTGCTGGGTTTCTCCTGCTCAGACTGCAAACACCAGATGTTTCCCAGGAAGCTCCCCAACCCATGGAAATCAGGGTCCGAAGCCTAAAAGGAAGAGACCAGGTGCTGTTAGGGAGCGAAAGCCTGCAGCAGGCTGGCAGCCACTCAGCTGTGAGAGGGGTACAGTGCCAAGGAGGGCAGCACACTTTGCAGACAGATGAACCTGCCTTCCACCCTCCAACTCCCTCCGCTTCCACCAGCTCCTCCTTCCAGCCTGTTTCCCCCATCCTTTCTCCCCCGTGAGCAGCACAGGTCGGTAGCTGCGGAAGGCGTACCAGCTCCCTGAGCGCCCGACTTACGTGGGGCACCGGCATGCTCAGCCAGCAGCACCAGCCTCGCTGCAGGACTAATCCAGAGGCTGGAGAGGAATCAGTCACTGACCCAGGGGAGGGAAACCCCATTTATTTAGGCTATTCAAATGTGGCACGCACAGAACATATCACAGTAACGCACTGAAGGCTAAGGGTTGTTTGTTTTTTTTTTTTCTTTTTCTCTACAGACATACAGGAAAACTCTATGCAACTCCCATGTACACATTACACAAAGGAAACAGCTTTAATCAACCACTGGTGAAACATGGAAGCTTTTAAGACCTCTGTAGCTGGCACAGGAATGTTCTCTACCCCCCATACAAAAGGCATTTCAGGTCAGACTTTCTAGTAGGTGATATTTCCATGCATTTCTACAGAATTAAAGAAGCTAACAGACAAAAAGCCCAGATCAAGCCGTATTAGTCAGGCTGATTGGTTCTACTAAGGTAAATCAATAGTAATTATGGACAAATGGACCAAGTGACCAAAGACTGGGGCTGAGAATACCACTTTTTAAGATGTGGTTCCTTCTCGTTGTACTACCCATAACTGGAGAGCTCTGATATAAGAATCTGCATTTGTAAAAGCCTCAGAAGCATCTGATCCACTAGTAAGTGTGTATTAGTGAAACTAAGGTAGTTCTAAATTAAACTATGTCAACAGAAAAGCAATTTTTATAGAATCACTCAGGCTGGAAGAGACCTCAAGACACTTCGTAACAAGAAAATTGAACCTGCAGAACAAGTGAACCTTTAAATACTATTACTGCACAGTGAGTTTACAAGAGAGTGCATTAGGACTATTTCTGCAGAAAAGTGTGTCTATTTTATCTCTAACTTCAGAATTAGCCTTTATTAGTACTGCTCTGCAACTGCAAGCACTAAGAATTTAACCCAGTTTTGGTGCCAAGAGGTTGCTTTAGCCTAACTTTAACTACAGGTTTGAAGTTTTGTATTAAACTGTTACAGGGGAAAAAGTTTCTGAGTTTGGCAATTTGGCCAGTAGCCTCAAAAAGACTGACTGAATTTTGCTTGTTACAATTTAGAAAAGTAAGAACAGGAACCAGATTGTTCTCACCTCCCCCCCTTTCATCCCACGATACACTGCTGCATTGGACCAAAATTTTTGGAGACCTTTAGTGTTAATCCATCAGGGACAGTACTGGGCTGCAAAACCAATGCAAATACTAATACACCAAGATAAATCCTTAGATTTGATTTATTTAGGGTCATTTGTACATACGAGCTACATCTCCAAAATCTACTTTATTCTACAAGACAGCTTCCCTACAGTTAGTGAAACCCTTGCCTAGAATGGTTGCTTTACATAACTGATATATTAAAACATGGAATGCTTGTAGAGTTGTGGCACTGTATGACATCTACACGGGACTTCCTTCAAAAGCTACGACTAGGGAGCCTCCTAGCTTCTCAGCAATGCAAGCTCGGTTGAGGTCCTCTGGCCCATTTGCTTGGCATTCATGCTTTATGCCTAAAAAAAGAGGCAAGACACTCAATAATGCAGTATTTCAACATGCTAGTAATCAATCAAAGAAACATACTTGGTAGTAATATTAGAAGAGCCAATCCAGTCACTCAAGCAGGTAAGTCCTGCCTTAGCTTAGGAATTTGGATGTTTTTCCCCGATAGTCACAGGAGACATCTGGCTACACACCAAATATCAAAGTAGAAATACCAGCGAGAAAGTTTTCACGAGATCAGTGCTCAGATCGTTAGCCTTTGCATTGCAGGCTATCTTACGAGTGAATCTCTTATTTCTAGTGCTACCCTGGATATGGCAGCTGAGGATGCTACACACAAGCACACTAAGATGGCTAACTCGGCTCCCGCTGGCTCTGAGAGGTGGGTGAAAGGATCAGTGGTAATTTGAGATGTAGAGACTAGAAAAACTTTGCTGGTCTAAGGAATTAACAGTGGTTTCTTTTTCTGGAGGGTGAGGAGCCCAACCCAAGCCTGTCTTATGTGGAGAAAAGCAGAAAAATCACAGGATTTCTTTTTTTCAACTTCCACACGTGCAGCACACAACAGTCTCCCTGGCTAGTTCCAATTCACTGGCGAGTTGTCCTGTGAAGGCTGGTACTGCTGCACAATGATCCTGTCAGTCCTGCACACTGCAAGACTGTGGTCCAGTGCAGCATGAGGAACTGAAGGGGGGGGCAGTGCTATCTGGCTATGAGCCATCGTGATGACCCACTTAGCATGAAATTTCTGAATGCTGCAGCAAGGTGTTTACTCCTTGGTTAATGGTGCCTGACAGGCTGAACAGAACTTAGCTTCTCCACTTAGAGATGCAATGCCTTTTGCAATGAGTAATCACAACAGCATCTCTAAATCAAGTGAATTGTTTATTACTACTACTACAGCACAGTAAGTTTATGAAATTGTGTATTTCAACAGACACAGGGCTGAAAGTCTTCTGCCACAGAGGCAGCTCTGCACAAAATCCAGCTCAGCATTACGAATCTAATGGTTTCTAGCCTGTATGGTGCAGATGCGCTGCTCTGTACAGTACAGCTATGGTGTCATGCATTGCAAAGCCTGCTCTTGTCCTGAGCACAGTTCTAGTGCCTCTAAAATTCAGAGTCAGACAATATAAATTTTAGCCAGAGCTCATTTTAGCTCTGTCACAGGGCATTTCACCTGTGAAGTTCTCATCTCTCACTAGTATCTCAAAAAAAAAAAAAGCCAATTAGCCAACGGTTAAGCCTTGCTGTGTAAGCATTCTAGGGGTATAGCACAGCTAGAAGCGTTAGCTGTATTACGTACCTTGAAACTTCTTTTTGATTGCATCCTTGGAGCTTGCGTAGATCATCTTACTTTTGAGAGGTGCTTGTTCTGGTGCCCTAGTGGGATACACCAAAAAAAGTGCAATTAGTGACATTTATTATCCAGCATAGACAGAAGCAGTGTCCTACCGATTACGGACAAGTGAAACGTCTCATGGCTCAGAATACAGGCATCAGGCTGTCCAGCTCACTTTAAGCCTGCCATCTTGCCAGCCTGGGCAGTACAAATGCTCAGAGACCTCACCCACAGTGCTTGGACTGCATGTTAGGAACGAGTTGGGAATATGGCTTACCACAAGAAAAACATCAACTCTTCTTTTTTTGATTCCTTGGTCTCGAAGCTTGCATCATACAAGGCATAACGGCAATCCTTCTCAGGAAGCATCTGCACAAAGTGCTTGAAAGGGTCGGTAACTGTCACACCGACATCTCCCACCAGAATCTCTTTGCCTTCTTCCACAATAATGCACTTTTTGTCTGGACTGAGGCAGAAGATGACAGCCTTCTTCCTCTTCTTAATTTCCTCAGGCGTAGAGCACTTCCGCACTTTCATGTCATAGAAGATACGGCATACCTCATCGGCAACTTGTACTCCAGATGCCTACAAAGACAAGAGCAAAGACCTTTAGGGCTACCACTGCAAATTTTCACAACTACATTACCACACTGCCTTAAATCCGAGGCTAAAAGACAACCGATACTGGCAATAGTCACCAGTGGCCCGAGAGTCTTGTCAGAAAAGGCTGCAGGCCCTCTTTTTCCAAGCCAAGTAAAGAATCTGGAGTCTTGATGCTGCCCACAGCCAGCTGCCAAACCAAAACTATTCCAAAGAAGGCACAATCCTACTTATATTAGAACATTGTTTTGGGGTAGTTTTACAGGCATGTCCACCCCTTGTCCTCCGAGATTCAGTTGTGGTAGATCCTTTGGCATTAGAGCAGCTTTTGTTACCCATTTCAGGCTGGCTAGACAATCAAGCCCATGAGGATCTTCTGTTCAAAGTTTCCTAGCCATTTCCAGTATGCTTGCTAGCAGCTTTAGGAACAGAGGTAAAACATGGCCAAATTCCACGCTTGTCACATGGATTTGGTTTAGAGATCAAGAGAGATGTAGTGGGGTACTGGGACTGTAGTGGTACAGTTTTTAGCTGAACAAGCCAACTTTCAGAAGCTGCTCTGAATTCAGTGTTTTAAAGGGAGAACTTGCAAGTCTAGCAGTTAAAATGTCTATTTCCCAGCAGTTCCTCCATCAGTTTTTAAAGCAAGCTGCCTTTTCAACTCACCCCCCCCCCCCCCCCCCTCGAAGTCTGGTGGGAAATTCTAGTTACTTAGTGGTATCCCCCTGTGCTAGCTGCAATAGGAGGTGCAGATGCAGCATTACCAATCTAATGTTAAAGGCAGCTGCACAGAATAAAGAGGACAAGACCTAGCAAGAATGACAAGAGGCTGAACTGCATTTTCAGTCTGCTGCTTTTTTGGGAATGAGACAAAAAAAAAAAAAAAAAGAAAGGTGGAAGGAGAAGCATTTCTAGCTGCAATAGGAGGTGCAGATGCAGCATTACCAATCTAATGTTAAAGGCAGCTGCACAGAATAAAGAGGACAAGACCTAGCAAGAATGACAAGAGGCTGAACTGCATTTTCAGTCTGCTGCTTTTTTGGGAATGAGACAAAAAAAAAAAAAAAAAAGAGAGGTGGCAGGGTAGAAGCATTTGTATCTGAGTTTTGTTCTCAGAGTGCAGTAAAGTTGGAGAGCTTAAAAGCAGCTGTGCAGTAGCAACTACCACAAATATGGGGAGCCATACTGGCCAGCAGACACTGCTGGAAGGACATCATGGACAGAGCAGTAAAGACCAAGTTGAAGCCTGTCCAACACTCATCTATCTGTTAAAAATGCTGCATGCTGTGTAAACAGTGAGACTCCTTTCCAATACCGCTTCTTCCCCCACTGGTTTTTGGTCTTCCAAATTCAAATGACATTATCCTCAGACACGGCAATTCATATCTCAGAAGGAAAATCGCCCTCCTCCCTCTGTGTAAACTGCCACCTGTCACTGTTAAAAGCACAGTCAGCAGTACTAAACAGTCAGGTAAAGCATCATGTGAGATATACCAGCTGAAAAAGACTAAAGGTTGTTCCTCATTTTGTTTTTCCTTAAGCTCAGCCCCAAAACATGTGCTTTATAGATTCATATTGTGGGGGACATTGTACCTTGTCAGAGTGGAAATGTTCTAAAGAAACAGCAGAGTTCAGCTGCAAAACCAGGGAAATCAGTGGTGAAGGGGAACTGCTTAGTGCTAACTTTCAAACAAGCTGTCCTTGAGAGATGGTTATTGATTGGACAACTACTTAATGTGTGGTTTCTTTAAAGCCTTGACGAATGCCTACCACGCAGGACCTCAGATGAGCCCGGATTCTCCTTTTTCTACCAACATCTCTCCTTCTGTAACTTCTAGTGGCTGGCATAGCTTTGCTAACCCAGTGAAGAGAGGTGGCACAGCTGGCAGAATCTATTACCATGGAGTCTGGCATCTAGATCTCCCCAAGTACTGGTCATGCAAAATGAAGGCAATCTCATACAGCAGTGAATCCGAGACAGAAGCTTTTCTCTAGCGTGGAGAGCAGTGCTCTTTAGGGGTTTACTCAAATACAAGGGGACCTCCCTCAAGATTTACAACGCATGGTTTGTCTATTAGGGGTAATCTCTCCAGAATCCCTTGCACTTACTTTGGGACAGGAGACCAGGGAGTAAGTCACCATGCCTCAGCTGCCTGGCAGGCAGCCACCCTTCTGCATAACTTCAATAAGGCAAGGAAAGTAAGCGGAGAAAGCCTATTCCAGGATAAATTTGAGCAAAAGTGCAAACATCGACTTGAAGTGACTCATTTGTATGTCACCTCCTCCATACGGAGAGACTGCACTTTGTCAGAGTGTGACTGAGAACTAATGAGGAATAAAGGTCTTTCTCCTCCCATCCCTGTGGTTGATGTAGGCAAGAGCTTGCTGGGAAGACTAAATAATACAAGGTTGCCCTAATAAAGCAAACAGTGCAGCGACTAGAACTACTGCATCATTCACTAAGGACAAATCCACAGTGAACGTGACAACCCCCACCCCCAGGGTCTGTCTTCTAACTAGTGGCACCTCAGTAGCTGACAACAGGTGTTAAGAGTCAGGTTTTAGTCACAAAAACCTCAAGATTCTAAGTAGAAAATGCTTAGAAAGCCTGAACTAGCACGGGAATCAGTCTAGTAATTGCATAAAAGCGGTTCATGTCACCTAGCTCTACCTTTGTCAATTCTTGATCTTTGCTCCAAGACCACAACAACTAATTCCCCTGCACCAATTCCTGTTGCCAAGAAGTTAACTTTGACAGAAGAGTTTAATGCTCAGCAGAGAGCCAGAAGCAAGCAGCAGCAACGGAGCTGCAGGTTGATGCAAACTGTGCAGTCAAGAGCATATGCTTGTGCTACTGCACAGCCAGAAACACATCTCCAAGTTGGGAGACAAGTTGTTTCCTTATAAAGAAACTGAGCACTGCTGGCAAGTCAGTTCAGATTCCAAAAATGTCGAGAGTATTCAGTCTGGAAACTGAAAATTCACTGTTAATCTGCAGCTGATAACTGGGACCGACCAGAAGCCGAAGGGACAATGTTAAGAACTGGATTTTTTAACTTTCCAAAGCAAAAGGCTGTTAGTAGCTGGTGCTACTCCTTTTCACAGCTGCTGTACAACCCCTGGATTCATCACGCAGGCTGACATTAGCAGCCATTATATTGCTAGGGACAATGCAGATTTGTTCCATCTGAAAAAACCCTATAGCTGTGTCACAGTACGGGTTGAAATGAACCCATAAACTCCCGGTGCAACTAATTGCTTCCAAAAAGAGGATCTACTTTTGTAACTGTAGGACTCCCTCTTCAACCCTGGGCTTGTACCAGCCATGACTGGCTTCATAAACATGCTTAAAAAGGGAAAAAACCCTGAATCCTAGGCAGCTTTTGTTGTAAGTTGGTTGCAACCATTCTGTGTAGGGCAGCAAGAGGATGACTGTTAAGAGTACTGGAACAAGGAGAAATGCCACACTCGTAAATACATGTCCTCAAACAACATTTTAACCGTGTCTCTGCTGATTTGTCCAGAAGAATAGCTGGTGAGAAGCCTCTACCCCGCCAGTAATGACAGAATAAACGTTTATTTGTTAGTCTGCATTTTCTCTCTTTGGCCCAATATCACTCCGCTCAGATGATTCAATACAGCACATTCATTATTATTTTGTGCATTCTGACTTAAATGCTGCAGGGCTACGACAGCTAGCCTGGTTCTGTTCCTTTTTCAGTATGAAAGCAGTTATCCAACTCTGGACTGGTACATGGGTGGCTGTTCATTGAGCAGTACATGTTGCAAGAACTTGTGGGATACACGACCATTAGCTGGTGACATTTTGTTGTAGGGGACAGATAAATCCTGTAACACAGGCAACACCAACTTAAAACCATTCTCAGGACACAACTGCAGAGAAAAGACTACATTCAAGTAGCCAGCCTGTTTCTATAGGTGTCGAGGACCTTAACTGCAGGGCCTGTTAACCTCACTGAAACAAGGCAGCAGCAAGGAGGCAAGCCACCTAATCATCAGATGGGAAAATGACGCCAGTACAGCATATTCAGGGAGACATTCAGGCAAGAATGGACAGAGTAAGTTTCTCTGAGGGAATCAGCAAAATAAGTTCTCCCCCAGAACCTCCATGCAACTATTGCAAAGGCAGCGTGTCTTGCAGGCAGTGTTGCCTCGTACATTATTCTGGAGCACTTATACCAGTATCCCCATTGTATTTTCATATAGACTGCTGTAGGCACATGAGGTAATGGTTGCATTAAATGCCTTGTCAGCATGCGCTGCAGTAACACAGCAGCTCTTATTCCCTACACAAAGCCGTCGTTCCTGCCTAAGTGCAAAGCACTGCAGAAGTCTTGCGAGAGCAGAATGCCGTCCCTACACAGGGCAGCCCAAAGAGAGAGCCTTCTGTCTAGCAGGCTTCCAACTGTAAGAGCCGTCCCCAGCTGCCTCCACTAATAGCTTCCAATACTTTGCCTCCATCACCAAGTACTCTACAACTGAAATTTAATCTAAATAGGGGAAGACTGAAGAATAATCCAAAGCTTTCTCAAGAAAATCCCCGTATACAGAAAGCCATTTCAGGAGTGAGACACATGCCAGATGCCTGATAAACTGGATTTGTAGCAAGCCTGCATTGAAACGCAACTTTGACACAATGAAATTTGCCTTCTCTTTTGTTAGGAAGCGCTGTGAACTCCAGTATTTTCCTTGAATATTTAGAATATTTTACCTAAGAAAAGTCTTTGTTCCCTCCTCAACTGTAAGACAGCCAAGAAGACTTCAAACTAATGACTTAGTTTGCCTCAAGACAAGTTTGAAGGACTAAATTTGTTTTTAAGTATTGACAATTTTATAGTGTGGGTTTTCTTTCCTGTGATCAGAACCTAAGAGCCCTCCGCAGTGGTGCCTGTGGATGTATTCTCTACAGAGACATTTCAAGAACCAGTTCTTGACTTGTTTTGTTTGGGAATCATGCACACACATTGTATACACCAGCATGGACTATCCACAGCTACTCAAGTGGAAACTTTTGCTTCTTGGAAAAGCATCATCAATTTTTCCAGAATTTGACACCAAGAACTTAAAAGTACGCCTTGTTTAGTTGCAAAGGCAGAGATTCGAGAACACTGTGCTCCCATGTTTGCTAGTCACATTACTGCCATGTATTTGGTTCTCAGTTTCTTCAGCAAACACCTTGTTTCCCCTATGCTTGGCATACCATCCCTCCCATCTACCTTCAAAATCCCCTGCCGCTGCCACAACTGCCTGTGTAACCATGTGGCATCTCCATCTGACTCAGTAATGTGTCATAGTACATCTCTGCGACAAATATTTTTTCAATTAAACCTATTACCACCCGACTGTTCTGGGACAGCAGCCTTCACAAAGCTGTCCCTTACATTGCCACACAATACCCTAGGACACCATCAGCACCAAGGCCTTGACGGGAAAGCTACGCCAAGTTAGTTGTGAGAGCACCTAGCAGATAGGGAGGGTGACATAGCCTGGCTGCAGCTAACAGACTGGGAGAAGATTTTGCCAAATCAGGCCCCTGAAAAGGTGTCAGCTATGGCCGACAAGCCGACTGAAAGTGTGGGTGGTTAAAAATACAAGGATCTTAAATACTGCTTTGCTTTTAATCTGTTATTTGAACACTCAAGAAAACCCATCTGATATTACCACCCCCACTTTACTGAGCAGGAAAGGGGGCAATGCATGGAGTGACTAGTTTACCTTCACCCCAAAGACCAGTACCAGTGTGGGAACACCAGTGACTTCAAGTCCCAAGAGGCCCATGTCCTCTGCTACCTACAGCCTGACAGACAGCCGTTTATGCCATGCAGCCTATGCATCTGAGAGTCCAAAGCTTCAATTCAGATCTGAAGCATGACAGGAAACATAACTAACTGCCTTTTTACTGCTGTTGTGTAAGAGGCCATTATTTGCACACCATAAACCAGCAAGAAGTACAGAGTTATTTGCATATCACTTGTAGGCAGATCTTGCCAGCTAGACTTGAGGGTTTTTTTATTTTGCATTATTTGGTCTCTTTTTTGGGGGAGGAAGGCATCAAAACCCTATTCAGCTTTTTTTCCCTGCTGATAAGAAAGGTTATTGACTAGATGAGGAGAGATGAGTAGGAAAGCAATTACAAAAAAAAAAAGCAGGAAAAAAGTCTCCCCTGAATTCCTGGAGGCCATTTCCTCAGCTTTCAGCCAAAGAGGAAATCATCACCTTCTCCAAGCTACCATGAAGTTCACTCCTGATATAATTATCAAGGTAGGTAGAACAAGCAATACCCGCAAAAGGCAATCCCAGCAACACTGCTGAAAAACAGGAACCGTGGTAGCCAGTAGCAGGGCAGAAGTTTTGAGTAGTACCCATTCCTATGTTGAAACACATGTTTTTAAGGTAATGCGGGTGTAAGCTGGTACGCAACAGGACTCTTGCAGGAAAGCAAAGCTTCTTAGAAACACATTCAGCACAGAAATCAGCTATTATGAGCCCAAGTGTCTGTTAGAATTTTCTTGTGGCCCTCCAGGCACCTACGGCAACCTAAAGCTTAAACCTCACCCTTAAAAAACAGGCTTTGAAGGCCTGCTCTGGGCATCCCAGCACTCGTTACCAAGGTATCCTTCCTGGAGATCACTGTGAATACTAAACAGCCAGGCGAGTGAAAGGCTCTGAACAGCTTTACATGCAAGTTCTGGCTGTCTGCAGGCTCTCCCGCATGAGATCGCTTAGGTCAGCCCTTGCTCCCAGCAGGAGCCTCTTGATAGTGATATTCTGACAAGGCAAGCAGGAACACGCCAGACACCCACACTATGAATTGTCAGGAGGCTGTCATCTTGTATATGAGGCATATGTACCTTGTAATTACACAGATTTAGGAATAGTATTGACTAACAACCAAGAAAAATAATTTGCACGGTCCTCCAAAGACCATGGACTCATTTAATCCAGTAGCAAAGAAACTGAACCTTGTGGCAAGACACAAAAGCAGAAAATCCAATGCTCTTTTGATACCAAATTATGCCCTCCTGCTGGCATTACTGTACTTTGCCAGAAGGCCTACACTCTTTGCCCAAAAGCAAGTTCATTTGCAGGCAAAGAAACTGAACCTTGTGGCAAGACACAAAAGCAGAAAATCCAATGCTCTTTTGATACCAAATTATGCCCTCCTGCTGGCATTACTGTACTTGCCAGAAGGGCCTACACTCTTTGCCCAAAAGCAAGTTCATTTGCAGCAACTAGAAAGCATCTTAAAAAAAAAAAACAACCCAGACCCTGTTCCAAAAAGGAGATCACTATGAGAAATACTAGTTTTGACTGACTGGGGAATTCTCTGGTTCTGAAGCAAGATGAAGCCTGACACACTGAGTAGTCATTCTAAACTAGGTTTGCGTACTGCAGAGGTGGTAGCTAGCTTGTTCAGACAAGCCTATTTTAAACAAGAGCTGCAAGTCTCGTCAGACTTTTAGCAGCTTCATCTGCAGCTCCCATCAGCTCTGCTCCACACTGCAGACCAGCCATAGATGCTTCAACTCGGGCGTTATAGGAAGCAGGGAGATTAGTAGTACATCCTGCCTGCCAGGTCTATGGAGACTAAAAGTTTATTTACTGGATATGCCACATGTTCAAGAAACGAATGGTAAATACCATGGGAAGGCCTCAATATGTAACCCCTCTACTAAAGGCAAATAACCTAGGCAAGTGCGTCAAAACACACAAATGTTTGTTGCTGGACAAGTGTGTGTGCATGACTCAAGCAAAAATGGGACAGCAGTTAAAACTGTATGAGCGAATAATTCAAGTGAATTTGTCAGTCTCAGCAGCCCGAGTTAAATGGGGATGCAAAGTTTTAGTGTAGGCAAACCAACAGAAAATGAACCAACATGAAGCATAATAGCTGTTTGGTCTATTCCACCCCGTTTATGAAAGGAGTCACCCGGCATTTTTTTGAAAGCCAGAGAAAACGGGCAAGTCAGTGTGTATGTTTAATACGTTTCTATGTTTCCTCTGTTTCCAGCATTATATCTTCTCTGTACAGAGAAGCAAGACAGAAGTCTCCCAAGCCCTTGCGGCAAGTACCTTAAAATTTAAGCTTCTTCGAGCAGTCACTGCAAAAACGTGTTTGTTACGACCAGCGTTTTCCTTCCGCCGGTTTTGCTTCCCCCCTTTTGTCTGCTACCAGGACTGCTGACTCCAGCCGGGCCTGGTTAAGGGCGCCCTGGCCCCGAGAGGCTGACGGACCGGGGACGGCGGAGCGGTGCCCCGGCTGGCGGGAGGACGGGTGC
>NW_008794167.1:258975-292041 GCF_000699145.1 Aptenodytes forsteri | reverse complement strand
GCACTAACAGAAGCGGCGCTAACAGGAGCACCAGCAGCGTCCCCGCATGAATCAGAGCGGCATCTATTTCAGGTGGCTGAAACAATGAACGATTTGTCCTCGGGACAAAGCTGACCGCTGAGAAAACGCTGCTGCTGAGACCGGGGGGCTTGGAGAAGCTGCTGTGTTTATTGCAGTACTGCTCAGTCTGAAATGCTACAAAAATATTATTTCCATAATGTTTCTGGGCAATGAAGCTCGGGCTTTTTGTAACCAGATTACAGAAGCACCTGCTAATGTTAAAAAATGTATAGACAGTTAGGTTTCATCACTGGATCCTGACTGCAGTGGTGTTCCTGGCTTGAATTGATGAGCAAAGAGCCCCTGGCATCAAGCTTTTTTGTTGGGTCTCTGTGCCTGCTTGTAAGCAGAAAACAAAACCAACTCGATTGCATGTTTTCAGGGCTGGGGTATGAGGCAGCAATACTTCATATCAGGTTACAGCTAGCATAAAGCTGCAATAATAAAGGTGTGAGACATATCTTAAGTTTTCATCCATATTGTTGTTCTAATTAAGGGTCTTACATTTTGATTTTTTTCCCTCCTTGCTGCATACCCCAGTAGATGCCCTTTTAAATGCTGTTACGCTTGTTCACGTTGGACAGAAGTTGCTGAAGGACCCCATGTTGAAGATGCATGTGTTGAAAAAGCAGTCCTATTGTGTGAGGCTCTTTTGTTGGGTGGCTTATGCTGGCCAGGGATCCCTTTTGCAAGAGCGTTTGCATCAGATTTGTGGTGAAACTAGCAAAAGACCTACCAGTATGACTTAGACTTAAATTGGGGTGGGTGGGTAGTTCCTCCCTGGCTCTTTTCTGACATATTTAGTCAAGGAATGCTTAAATTTGGACCAAAGTCTTAACTGACTTTGGAAGCAGTAACAAGAATTGAGTAGGAACATGTTTGGTTTTTTGTTCTTGTTTTTTTAAACTTACAGTTCTAAAGTCAGATAAAATGCCTGTCTAATAGTACAGCTTCAGTCCTACAAATATGTTTCTCTGGACAACTTGTTCTGGTCCTGTCTTTCTGCTGTGACTGTTAGCCTGGTGGCAGTGCATGCTGCGTGGCTGGGAGAGAAAATCAAGGCAGGTGCTGTTTGGCGATGCACAGTGCCGTAGCAGACCTCCATCTCCGGTGGCACGTAATGGAGACCTGGGGCAGCTGTGCTTTTTAGTCTTAATTGATGTGGGTAATTTGTCCGTTATTGTTCCAAGCTTTCTCTTCATAGATCGGTTTCGCTAGGAAAGAGGGGTACAGAAGTAAGACATTCTGGGGAGGAGGGGAAGGGATGATGTAAGGCCATGAAAACAGGGCTGGGGCTGTTTCATGCTGTATACTTATAAGGGAAAATGAGTTGGAGCTGGCCTGTTGGCTCAGTCTGTTCCAGGAGGTCTTGTTGCATTTTTGGAAACACTGCAGTGGGTTGAGAAGGCATCTAACTAGTTAAAGGAACCTCAGCAAGGACAGGAACTCCTTCACCAGCAGAGTAAGGGAGATCTCTCTCACTTGTTTCTGTCTCATGGGAAAGATGTGCTTGCTCTGGGAAGGGCACTTTCTGAGAACCACAGTGGCTTTTTGAAAAGGTTTCATTCCCCAAAAGACAAAACAGCATAGCCTTGTGAGGCATAAACACAGCAGCTGTGGTGCTTTGAAGAAGCTAGAGGCAGGAGCTGTGCGCCAAGACGCGCTGACAAGTGCGTGGCGTATGGTGGTACCCTCCTGCCTTAGCACAGGGCTCCACAGGCTCTGCGTGCTGTACCAGCACAGGCACTGGGAGCTCTAGCTTGGCACCGGGAGCTGCCTGCCGGTGATTAACAGTACGTATGTCATGGTTTGGGAACCCCTACTGTATGTAAATCCCGTGCTGCTGCTTGTGTAGGGGAAAGGGAGTGTTTTTCCAGTTCTGTGCTGCTCTCCCAACTCAGCAGCCCATTCCTCACATGCCTGTGACCTTAAGCATCACCCCAAGCGTTTGCAGTGCTGCAGTTTCCCTCAGAGAGGGCTTGCAGCAGGGTCCTTGTGCAGCAGCTACGTAGCTGGTGTCTCGGTGCCTGAACCGAGGGAAAGCTCCCTGTTTTGGGGACAGCAGGAGGGAATTTTGGTGCCGCTTTCTACTAGCTCCCTTTTCATCAGTCCTGCCCTTTTGACGGGACAGGGACGTGGGGCAGAGGTGAGGAAGTTGTGCCTTGTGGCTTATTGCCAGACTGACACTAACCCTCTCATGGCTTACTGCTCCACTAATGCACAGCCAGCTGCTGTGGTGGTGTACGCGTGAGCAAGGTTAAGGCTTCCAGGAGCTGAGACTCACCCAGGGTTTCAGTGCAATACAAGGTTGTTATGAAGAAAAAAATGAACGCTGTTGATTGCTACAGCATTTTGGAGACGGAGGTTTTTTACTAGCTTTGCTGCTTTTCAACACTGAATAAGCTTTGTCCTTTTTCCCTAGTGTTAGAGCTGTAAATAAGCTAGGCTGAAAGCTCAAGCTGGATGTTTGGACAAACCATCTCGAAAGGTGAATCTCCCTCCCTCTCTTAAGGCAAATGGCATTTGCAATTAACCTGAAACTTCCCTCCAGAAAATCCACCCCCCAGCCATGGGGGAGCCCAAGAAATTTCAGCAATCCTGTAGCTGGTGGTGACCGCTTTGGCTCCAGTCTGAAACACCGTCGTGAATTGCAGCCGACAAGCATCTGTCCAGTGAAGGACCGCTTCAAAACCCAGCATGGTCAATACAAAAAGTCACCCATGGACTCCCGTTTGCAAATGAGACCCTGCATCAACAGAAACCAAAGATCAATACATCCACCTCACCGACTTTCTAGCATTTGAGATGGTGACTACTTGCTTACTTTATATGCCTCAGCTATTTGAACTCCCCCTCCCGTCCTCCAAGCTACTGACTCATTTCCTCCTCTAAAACCTTCCTTTTTTAGCCTTTCACTCTGAAGTATTTGGTGGCTGTTTTGAGCTGCCTGCCTCATGCCTTACTTAGGCAAACTCCTACATGACAGCCCTGCAAGCCTTGCTTTTGTACCATGGAAATCGTTTTTTTTCCCCCGTTACTTTCAGTTCTGAGGGGCAGTTTTAGCTACTGACTGTGCTCTTAGGCAAATTGCTGCTTTGCTGTTGAAAATCAGGGAGGCAGACAATTGGCAAAGCAGCTGGTGAGCTGAGACTGCCGCTGCTTATGCTAATTGCTGTTGTCTCCCTGTTAGCCCCCGCTTCCCCCATCTGTCTGTATCCACCTGCTGTCTTTTCATACCCTTTCACCCTGATCTCGCAGTTTGAACAGGGATCGCAGAGACTCCTCTTTGGCTGGACAACCACCCTGCAACCGCAGCGCACCCGAACGGCAGGATCAGGCCCTGACTTTATGTGCTGTCTCAGGCAGCAAAGAAACGGGCAACGTCCCCTTGTGCGAGGCCTGACGTGGTGGTGGCCCTGAGCTTTGGTCGTGGCTGATGGATGCTACTGTAACCATGCGAGCTGAATGTGCCTGAAATGCAGTCCGTTTTTCTCAGGGCTTATGGAATATTGGCTCTGTGCTCTTGGCGTCGCAAGGCTCAGCAAAGATAATTTTAGACAGGAACAGAAAGTCTCTGTAAACCTTACAGTCATAGCTATTTCACTGGCAGAAACAAAGCACTGAGAAGCCCATTGCTGAAACATTCTGCTTAGTAGATGCACCGGAATCAAAATTTAAGGGGAAATTTTGGGGGAGGAGGAGAACCTAAAGGTGATTTCCAGAAACTGCTTTGATGCTCCATTCCTTTTCCGAGAAGGTGGTGTGGCACAGCAGGTAGCGTGCAGGGACCAAGAGCCCGGAGTCTGGTCCAAACCCCTGCCCTAGCCTATGGGGTGAGGCTGGGCAGGCTGTTTTTCCCCTTTGCCTTAGTTTCCCATTTGCAAAGTGTTAATGTTGTTACTGCCTTTTCTATAATGCAATTTGAGATTTAGTGGAGATTGGAGCTGAATGTTGCTTATAAATACATGCTATTTTTACATTAATGAAAAGGCTGTCCTAAATTGCTGAGGATGAATGCCAGGACTTGTATTCTTTTTAATTTGCTCTCAGCTTCCACGATTGCTGCAGGTTGCAGGCCTTTTAATTTCTGTACTGTAAAAACTCTGCAGGCTATGAACAACTGGACCAAAATCTGGCCCTGTTTACTGCTGTAAAACCTGGCTAATTTTATCACCCTCATCAGAACCATTCTGGATTGAGTGTGATGGGGAAGGTAGACCGATGCTTCATTACCTCTGGGGCATTTTCACCGCTAGAAGGACGTAGGAGGGAATAACACAGGGCGGCAGCTCAGGAATGGAACAGCCCCATGTTAATTTAAATATGCAAGAATGTCATCAAGCTACTCCTACCTGGCTTGTTTAATTTTTTTTCCTTTTTTTTTCGCTTTTGTTGCCACTAAAGTGCCTGTCCAAAGTACTTTGTATGACGAGAATGAAATGCATCCTGCCCCAGAATCAGCTTAAGGACTAGCCACTCAACTCTCGCTTAAATCCTCAAAATAGGCAACAAGCAAAACTTACAATGATGTGTTGGTTTCCCTGCATGCACGTGAATTGGATCTTAAATCCCCCTCAGTTGGAGGAGGGAGGTTCATGTTGAGCACACTGAGGCCATGAACTCCTCTTAACCAGTGGGTAAAGCTTTAAGCAGCATCTCTGGCTGTAATACCCGAATGCTTTGCAGCATTTAGTGCGGTTACGCTCCTGAGCTTTTGCTGTGAGACACGACTGTGTGCGCAACCCCTTTTATAGAGGGGGAGGGCTGAGCCGAGACAGGCTGCATGACTTTCCCAGCCTCGGGCAGGAAATCTGTGGTAAGTCTGATGAAGTCTTCACTGCCTTTACAGGGTAACACCCTAACCTTTAGGCCATCTCTTCTCTGCGCATGTAAGATGATAACGCTACTACATCGAATGCGGCATGGCTGCACGAGTTTCTTGGAGAATAAGCACTTACGGCTTATGTGGGCTTTGTTCCAGGTGTGGAGGTGGTTGCTGCTGAGATCTATCTGCAATGTCATTAATAATTTTTTATTTCATGACTAGATTAACCCCCACTCCTCTCACACGGTGACCCAGACAGAAGGTTGTTGTAGCAGGTTGGTTTTTTATGATAGGGTTTGCGCTCAGCTGCATCAGAATAATGAAGAAACCTCTTGGTGGTGTGTTGCTTCCGCAGGACAGCTCTTTCTTGTAGCTTGGGAACTCCAGGCCTGTTTGTGTTTGTTGCGGCTGTGACCACTTGTTGAACCTGTCTAGGTTTAGCTCTCAGGAATGGGGGGAGCTTGGCTCTTGTTACTGGGGTGGTTAAAACTGGGAGTTCATAAGGGGGGCTCCTGAGGGTAAGATTAGATGGCATGTGAATTAACCCTACCACATCTATCACCAATCGTGCAAGGTGCTGTACAGGCATAGACTGGAAAATCCCCACCCTAATCTGCTTACTGTCTAACCATAAGATAAGAAACGCATGGGGTAATGAAAAAGGAAGCAATGAGACCATATTAGTCAGCATGATGGGTGTTCATCAACAGCAGCCTGATAGCTGGGAAGGATTTGCTAGAGGGTAGAGAAAGCCCCTTCAAAACTGTCCGAAGTAGCACTGAATGTGATTTCTGGGAATGTGGTGTTGTACCAGGGGGATGCTCTGAGAATTTAGGGTGGTTACTGGAGGCCTGAGTTGTAGGGGCAGATATGGAGAGGTAAACGCTCCTTTCCAAAGCACAGCCCTGGCTGCTGTGACACTGGTGAGAAGCCACAGCCCTGCCAGTGCCTGTGGAACACAACTGGGGCAGGCAGCAGGACAAATCTGCCCACAGCCTGGGACTGGATGGGTCTAAGGGCTATGAGAGCTGGCTGTGCCAGCAGTGTTATGGGTGGGTGCTAGGGAGAGCAAGCACACCAGGTTGCACTCGCTTATTTTTTTACCTTCCAATGTATCAGGTAGTCTAAAAAAGGGTGTTGCTTTCCTGGTGAACCTGCCTCACACATAGATAGACAACACTCCTACCGCTTCTGCCACTTGGACTGTGCGAGGTGAGGTGGAGGAGTGGGAGGATACTGCAGAGAGACAAACTGGAAAAGAGGAGGGTCTCGCTGTGTTTCCTGCAAGTGTGCAGGCAGACAGCACACAGCCATGGATGGGAACCTCTGGCAGTATCCCTGACCTCTCTCCTATCTGTGTTGTGGGTGCGATCGCAGCAGGATGTGGTCTTTATGCATAGATCAAGAATGGGGTCAAGAGTGGCTTGATAGCTATAGCTCTGCTAGCCATCTGGGCTGATAGCTGGGCCACGGTGAGCTATGTGGTCAGTCCTGTCCAATGAAGCGGCTGTGGGGAAGTCTTCACTGACAAACAGGGCAGCGTGAGTGGAGCAGCCCTTTCCCACTGGCCTCTTTAGATCTGTTCTGCGCCTGCATCTGTGACGGTGGCCTGTGCTTGGTGTGCTGGCTCTCCTCTGGCACTCCTCCGGCTGGAGAAAGGCTAGCTGGTCTGGTAGGATGAAGCAGCTTGGTGAGCCTGTGTGTTTCCAGTCTTCAGCAACCAAGGGTGTCTTTCTGAGCCATTGCATTGCCTGAGTAGCACTGCTCAGATCTCTTGATGGGCAGTTACCCAACAAGCTGTACGTGGGTGCTGGCAAGGAGCATGACTGCAGCTGCATTTCTGAAGGAGGCCAGGAAGCACGGGTTGCCAGTCAATGGTGTATGGGCTAAATGTGGCCTGGCAGAGCAACTTCCTTGTGCAGTCTACCCTGCAATCCTTCCCCAGGGCTCTGGCACTTCTGCTGGTTCAAAAAGACTTGAATGTAACCAAAACACAACTCCCGGACAGTGCTTCCCTTGTCAGATCCCCAGCCACAGAAGTCTTTCTCCCAACAGACGATGCTTTGCTCTCGCAGTGCTCAAAAATGTACTTTTGACCTTTGCTCCAGCTCCAGGGGCCTTGCCTCTGGGCAGGCGGTTGATTTACCCTCCTCTCCAGGTTCCCGAGTCTCTCGGTCCTGGATTCAAAGTCAGCATCAGCCCGGTTCAGGGTGGAGGTGGCCCTGCAGACGTGAGATGTCCTGCCGGGGAGGCTGGGCCCTGGGGCAAAGCAAGGCTGGTTTGCCAGTTGCAGTTTTGAGGACAGTGCCCGTCAAATGCAGGTGGAACGGGAGAGCAGAGGGCGGTTGTCCCCTGCCAGGCCAGCTGCCTGCTGGTGGCTGAAGGCAGGGCACCATCTGGTGGCATGAAAGCAATTTGTCCGCACGTCTGTCGGAGAGCAGTGCTGACTTTCTCAACCAGATACAAACTAGTAGTTTCCAACTCTTTTTTTTTTTTTTCCCTTGGTTGTTTTTTTTTTTTTTCCTCTTTCGCAGCATTAGGCCCCTCTGCAGCTTTCCCTACGTGTCTGATGTGCTTGTTTCTCCCCATCTGCTGTGACCACCTCTTGCAGAGAGGCTTAAGCTGACAAACTTGTCCAGCTTCAGGTTGTTCCTGGAGCATGGTACAGTTTCTCAGACTGGAAGGAGCGTTACAGAGCTGCAGAGGGAATTGCCCAAGGACAGACTCTAGTAGAGCCTGACATGTGGCAGCTCCACTCCCATTAGAGCTGTCCTAGGTCAGATCAGAGGTCTGTCTAGCCTAGTGTCCTCTTCCTGACAGCAGGTGCCTGGGGAAGGGCGGACAAAGGCAGTGAGCTGGCAGCAGGAGATCAGCTAGATGCTCTGCCAGCCTCCAATGTGCAGGCAGGAACATCCTGAGTTTGGCATCGTGTTTCTATTTTGAATAACCTTCTGTGGATTTCATCCTTCCTGATTTTGACTCGTCACCACTTGAACCCATGAAGACTCCTGGCGTTCACTACACCTTGTGGAGGGGCAGCAGGCTTCTGCCCTGGGCCAGGAGGTGGGAACAGCTGTCCAAGGTTGCATGGGCATCGTTCATCTGCGTGCTGGGGCTTGTGGCTCAGAGTATGTGCCAGAAAGGACTGGTGGCATATCACTGCTGTCTCTCTTTTCCAGGTCCCTTGGAGGGACAAGATATGCCAGATATGTCCAGATTGTGGATCTGCTGATCTTCAAGCAGAGAGGAGCAGTGGCACACAGCTGAGAACCAGGTGTCAAGGTGGGCCTTAAGAAGTGAGCCTTGTACGTGAGCTGTCTGTATGAGATGGGGTGGTTTGACTCCTCTAGATCCCCTGAGGCCCCAGCTGTTTGAGGGCTACTGGACACTTGAGCTTGACTGTTCCCTAAGAAGGCAGTGCCAAAAACCAGGTGGAGAAAAATGGAGGCCTATGTGTTGTTTTGTGAAAATCATGGCAGTCCAAGCTCTTTCTCACCCAAATTCTCCTGTTTCTTGGCTGGGTCTTGCTTCTGTTGTGGGGTCTTGTGAAACCTGGATGGTGAGGACTGAGGTGTTTCTCCCCTCGGCTGGCAGGTTACACAGCTGCTGGTGTTTCTCCAAGCAGACCAGTTTCACGCACTTCCCTTTCCTTTTGCTGTTGGCTTCCCATGAGACATCCCATCAGCTTTCCTGTTCTCTCACTAGCGTCTTGGACTCCTGGAGCAGTGCTGTCCCCTGTTTTCTTTGGACTGGAGCCCCAGCAGCCACTAGAAAACACTCATCTGGCTGGTTGCTGTTGCTTTTGTCATGTAACCAAATGCAGGTGCCTCCTGGGCTGTGAACATGTGTCCCAGCACAGCTTGCCTGCCTGGGGTGGAGAAAGGCCTGCAGAGTTGTGAGGAGCAGGCTGCGAGCTAGGAGTTGTGCCAGGCTCTGAAACGGGCACCCCTGCACTAAAAAGCATCTTGTCCAATGTTTAGGTCTGACTGCTCTCAGTGCTTTAGGAGAGGGCAGCACAGGACTGTTTTTCTGTTGCTCCTGTGCCTTCCACATGAGCGGGGAAAAGCAGTGGGGCCACTGAAAGTCCATCTTTGCAAATTCACATTTTGCCACCAGAGAGCTCCCATCCTTCACACCAGTCCAAGGATGAGGAAATAGTGGCCAACATGGCAAAAAAGTCCCTCAGTCTCCACCACATCCCAGCTCTTGTAGTAAGGGCCAGACTCTGTGGTGCTTGCTCTGCCTTTTAAAAAAAAAATATATTCTTTTAGTGCTTGGATGAGTTTTGCCCCTTCATTGCAGGCTTCTTATGAAAGCGGGAACATTGAGGCTAGCAATATTGAGGCTGGCTAATGAGAGAAAACACAGTAAGCAGGTGGAAATTTGGTGGCAGCGATGCAGTTTTCCTCTCTCTGGTGGTTTGGACAGTCTTGCTGATGGAATAGCAGGGCTTGAGAGGGTCTGCCTGAAGCACTAGCCTCGCTGCTAGTAGTCCTACAGAAGAATGTGGCACTTCTGCTTGTATCTGTGACTTACGGTTCTAGAAACAGTGTTGGCACATGCAGTAGGTTTAGTTTTGTACTAATTTGAGTTTGTAATCACCAGTGATATCACTTTTCCTGTTTAATTACAGGGCTGAAGCATCAACTGCCCTGAACAATGTAATTCTGGCCTTTTCCATCCACTCTCCTCCCTTCCAGTGCCTGGCTCCTTTCCCCCTCTTATCTGGCACTTTCACAAACACATATGCCATCCTCCCACATTTCTGCTTTGCTGAGGAGACAAGTCTTCCACACTTGGAGGAAAAGATGGGTAATTGGTTTAGTTCAATTAATATGTGAAACTGGTAACTGAAAAATTAGTCCTGGATGAGCAGTCTGAACACTATATTGAGTTTGGAAAAATGACTGCGCTCCCTTTTTTGGGGGCCGATGTGATGTCTTGCCTTCCTTCTGTGCCTCTCCTCCCTGTTCCTTACCCATGCTGAGAGCCTGAGGAAGCCCTGGCTCACCTGGAGCCTGTGAGACGTCAGCCAAGGAGCAGTTCTTCCCTTTGTGGGCACCCCCCGTGGCATCTTGGCAGAGATGTATCTGCAAATAGTCTCAGCTCCCTGCTCCAGCAGAGACTGAAGGGCCCATCCTTGCAACTGCTCTCAATTTGCTCAATCTCCTCCATTTTTGTTTAGACACCCCTTTTCTGTGGTGCCCTATACCTGACAGAGATCCCAAAGGAACTGAGGGTTGGGGAGCATAAGGCACTAGAGGTCAAAACACTCACATCGCATCAGATCTAGTCTCTCTTGTCCTGCTTTAGAGCCACTTCAACAAAGGACCTATCTGCCAGCAGTACCTAAAGTCCATACCTCAAAAAAGCAGCAGTAGCCAGATATTTTAAAAAGCCCCTACCTCTAGAGCCTCAGACCAGCGGGTGTTAGCTGTGTGACTCTGCCCCAAAGACTGGCTTCTTCCCCTCCTCACCTTGTGTGGAGATGATGAGTGAGGGCCACGCTTGGCTGTAGCTGCGGCCAAGAGGCAATGCTGTTCAAAGCCCAGGGTGCTCTCTTGGAGAAGATGGTGCAGAATCATCAAGCTCCCTGCTTCCTGGAGTGGTACATTGTGCCACAGCTTAGTGTTGTGGGAGTTTTTATTGCAATTTTTTTTTCTTTTTTTATTTTTAATTTTCACTGCTCGTCTTGCTTCTTGCTTGGAGTCCTGCAAGATGCCTTGGAAGGTAGGTTCCCTGCAGGTTTCATTATGCTGAGCACTGATGTGCAGTCACAGGATAGGGGAACTGGGGACCATAGGTAAAGGTAAAAGCTCGTGTTAGTCTAGAAAGCATGGTCTTCAAGGGAAGACAGAGGGAATTAGAAGGTTGTTTAGTTTAAGGAAGAGAGGACTTCAGAGGTTATAGCAATCTCCAAACATATGTGAGGTCAGCGGTGGAAGAGTAATGTGTTCTTTGTGTTCATGCTAGCTGAAGACAAGCTATATTAGTCTTAGATCATAGCAAGGGGCATCAGCATTTGGGATCAGAAAAATGTTTCCAAGGGTGAGGATAGCAAACCAGTGGACTAGGTTACTTGGGAAAGAAATGAATGTCCTTTCTTGGAGGTTCTTAAAAAGCAGCATCAAGAACGGTGTAACTTCCATCCATGTCCCCAGCTGATCTGTCAGAGGACCTCGTCAGCAAAAGTTTCTGTGGCATAGAGAGAGGAACCACACCTCCAGAAGTGGAAAGTGGAAGCACGCGCTGCCTGGCAAGTCCCCTCTTCTTAGGCCTAGGATCTTTCCCGTGATGGATCCACAAAGGTTGTGTGCAGTGTCTGTTGGAAACTGAGTCACATAGTGCCAGGGAAGAGAAGGAAGTCCTTCAAAATCCAGGTGGTTACCAGGAGAATAATTTTACTCCAGGTAACTCAGGACACATCTCTGGCACTTTTCAGTCCAATGTGGCTTCCTTCTGACCCTGGCTGGAGTTAGCGGTCCAGAAATATTATCCTAGCCTGGGGATACAAGCCTGTTCTGCAACATTATCCCTTCTCTGGTCAGGAGCAGCTCTGGGTGCACTGGGCAGCAGCATTACATCAAACAAGATCACCCCAAGCTAGAAATAGAAGCTTGTAGCAGTCCTAAGTACAGATCCGCCATGTATGTCCCTGTTTGCAACAAGAGACTGCAGCAGCTCAAGGTAGTTTGGAAGAGGCCCCCGGGGCATTGGTTTCATTCTTGGGAGCGCTGGGTTAGGCAGAATTGCCAAGGCAAGCCAGAAGCTCTGCTTGTGCTTTCTGACATATGCAGTGAGCTCCGTCTCGCTGAGAAGCAAACCAGCAGAACTGAACAGCCAGCTCGGAGACGGAGATCTTATCCGCAAAACACTCCCTCCCTCCTGCTGAGCTCCCTGCTCTGGGTGCAGAGCCTGATTCTCACTCCAGCATGCAGGGATTTTAAATGGGGTGTGAATTAATGCTGGTGCCATATGAAATGTCCTGTCTTTCTCCTGAGCAGCATAAAGGATCTTTAGCATGAATGAGAATTGGCTCCAATGCTGCAGCAGCTGCGAAGTGAGTTCTACTTCTAGCTGAAATAGGTTGCATTCTGACTGAAGCATTTTTGCTATCCAGATTTTCACCAGAAACTTATATCTAAAGAATGTCTATCTTCAGTGATCATCAGAACAGCTTCTTAGCCCCAAAGAATCCTGCTTTTGCAACAGAGCTGCAACACAACTGCGTCACAGCACCAAAACCCTGGATGGACATATGCCCCCTGGAAGGCTGTCTGACCTGTAAGGGTGCTTCAAAGCAGAAAGACTCCTGCAGTTGTAAACCTGGTGCAGGTCAGGGGAAATGTTTCAAAAGTTAGGGTGAGTCTGGGGGCGTACATATTGAAAGATCAGCATATGCTAGCGTGCATCTGTGTGTGAATATCCACAGGCAAAAAGGAGCCAGGGCTCTTCTAGAGTGGGAGAACTTGCTTCATAATTTATTTACATGCTCCAGCTCTTGCATTTTCATGAGGCTTAGATATTTCATGTCAGAACAAACACAGCACGGGAGTGTTTTGTTTTCTAAGGTGTTGATGAAATCATTAAGGGGCTCTGTGTCTACTTGTGATTTTCCACTTCTTTGAGTTTACTTTGAGATGTGAACATAAAATCTGGCACTCACAGGCACCATGTGGATTTGTGATGGTCTTGGGAGCACTGCTTCTCCGTAAAACAATGTCTTGATCACATCCAAGCACAGATGTTGTTTGTTTGTCTGTGACAGGTGTAGCATCAGTGATATTTGCTTGTTGAGCCATCCAAGTCATGCTTTAATGGAAATTCTTTAAAGAAGTTACAAATAGTTCATTTTAGTACACTGGTTCAGTGAACGCTGCAGTAAACCTTTGGAAGAGAAGCTGAATTATACAAATAAGAGAGTTATGTGTGGAGAGGAAATGGACAGCATTTTTTTTTATGGCATATTGCAGTGGTTACCAAGCCTTATGGTTTTGTCAGCAGTCTCAGGATGTTGTATATATTTTTTTTCTTAAAATTCCAGCTGCTGGAAGGAAGATATTGCATAATAGTCTCCATTTTCTCACACTTGTGGTTACTTAGAAAAACATGAAAACATGAGCTGAATGTTCCAGATAGGATGTTGAAATCAAAACCAAACACAATGGAAAACTTGGTTTATAGCTTTAAAATCCAGACGGCAAATAAACAGCCTTAGACTGGCTTAGAAATTCTGCAGTTTGGAAATGTATCAATATCTGACTTTTGGGACCTGACCGCTGGCATGAGGACACATGTGAGTTTGGAATCAGAGTTTAGTTTCTTTTTGGTTAGGCAATACTAATTTTTATAAAAAGTAAATATTTCTCTAAAATAAAATACTTTTTAAATATTTCTCTGGTGAGAACACCTCTTTTTCAAAACTTTCTTTAGCATTGCTTGAGTCTCATTTTGTCTCTTGTTTTGTTTCTCAGCGAATTTTGTTTTGTTCTGAGTTGAGAATTTCATCCTGAATCTCTCTTGGTTCATGCTTCTTTTCCTCTTGACTTTAATGGTTCTGTCTGGAGATTTCCATTTGGTTTGGTTTTGATGGTGACCTCAGATTTGGTGTTTTCGTCCTTTCCTCATTTTGGCTTCTTCATCCTGCTCTTTGCTTTGCAGCTTTGTTTTGAGCTGGTGGGAAAATTCCACCTTGGGTGGTGGGTGATGTTGCACCTGGATATTGCCTTTTATCGGCTGAGCGCATGATGTTTCCGAGTGGCTCAGTGCAGCCACTCAAAGTCACATCTGAGCTCATCTTCTCGTGACTGGGGAAGTTGTTGGCTTGTTTTGTTTTTCCAGAGGAGATGACGGAATTTTTGGTGAAAGACATGCACAGTGCAGGAATTCATGGAGAGGGAATTTCAGTTCTCTGAGCAGGACTGGCTCTAAGGGTCTGTAGTGGCAGACTTTGTGGTTGTACTGCTGGTGAAGCTGTTGGGTGGTGTGAGAGAAGTTGGAGGATGAAAAACAAAGAGATCCTTCTCTCTCCTATCACCCACTTGTGTGGCATGGGAATGATGATTGTGTATCTTCATCCATGCTGCAGCCTTCAAACCAGGTTGTTCTTGTACTCCACTCCTGGAGCTAACAGGCAAATTCAGGCTCAGATGCTGGCTTGGCCCAAACTGTTGTGCTTTCTGAAAGTTGGAAGACGGAGGTCTAAACACACTTGCTGTGGGCCTAAGATCTTGCTCTTAGGAGCTGGCTGGATTTGGCACAGCCCCATCCACAGCAGCTAGCCTAAGCTTAGTCCTTCCAGCATGAATATTTAGAGCTCAAGCTACAGTCATCTCAGCAGCCAGCAATGAGAACAGAAACCCTGTTGTACCCCAGGACTTAACCCTGCCCTTTGTCTTGCAGAAGAGGTCCCTTTTCTGACCTGACTGACTCACTCCAGGTTTTATGTGGTGAACTGTATTCCCTATTTGCAGAATGAAAATAAAGGGTCTGCAAAGCCCTGGTTGTTGGAGTCCCAAAGAACAGAAATGGGATGAGTATGACCTACATGGGAAGCTCATGGCAGGAGTTATGTGTTGTGGAAATCCTGGCCCAGGGAAGGTGAGGAACGAGCATATAGGACTGTCCAAGGCTGACAGCCCATCTGAAGAGGATCCTGAGGTACGCGTGACAGCTGTGGGTGCATGAATGAAAGGTGCGATGGTGTGAAGTTAGTATATCTCTGCATAGCCCAGCTTTGGAGCTAGTATCTTTAGAGCCAGTACAGCTACCGGCTCTTGTCCAGAGACCGTCATCCTGCTCTAAACCTGTCCTGGACTGTTCTGGAAAGGGTACGGTTTCTCTCCTGTATTGTGGGAGGCAGATTGCTTCCATGTGTCTGCATTTAGGGGAGAAACCACGGGTGGGCGTTAGTGCTTCCACGCAGTACTGAACTCTGCAACAACCCTTGCTGACTGCCATCTCTCAGCTTCTCCGGCAGTCAGGCTACCAGCATTTAGGACCGTTTCTCCCTTGGGGAAATTTCACCTAGGTGAAATGATGTTTTTAGACCTGGACCATCAGGTGTTTAGGATGTACTATCCCTGGTGTGATTTTTCTTTTCCAGATGTCTTTTGTTATTTTGTTAAGGTTAGAAATCCACAGGATAAGATCTGCAGCTCTGAGCATGATATATGAGATAGAAATGTGTTAACCATAGATGGGCTTGCTAGAGCTTATTTGTCAGAGTCCTTGTCTTCAGAGCTTAAGTGTTTGTATCTGTCATCCTGTAGTAGACCCATGGCTGTCCAGGACTCCGAGGCCATGTGGATGATCAGCAGTCGAGCTTTTCTATTCCATCTAATTCAGGCCTTTCCCGGTATTATCAACCTCAAATGGCCCAATATGTGCTGGGTGCAAGGCAAGGGCTGATCCATGCATTAAGCAATGTATACAACAGGCTGCCAGAAGGTGGGGCGGGATTAGCTTTACTCCCATTTTAAACCAACAAAGAGAGGTGCCTCCAAGGTTTAACTGGCATAGACTGGACAAGACCCAGAGTAACCTAATCGAGCTGGATCTGCTTTGAGCTGGGAGCTGGACTTAATGACCTCCGGAAATCTCTTCCAACCCATATTACTCTATGATAAATTCAGCATCATTATATTGTAGGGGACTTGCTAGAGACTACGTAGGAAATCTGTAACAGAACCAGTGCACCTGGTAACAGACCCTGCATCCTGCCACTGAGTGAGGCTGCCGCAGGCCCTAAGATAGGCTGAGCTATCCCAGCTCAAATAAATAAAAGCAAGAGTGGCATAGCTGGGGAGAGAGAGAAGTGGGGAGAGGCATTCCTTTGAGCCACACGTCAAGTCATGCCTCATAGCACGGACTGACTTATCTGTGTTTGCTAGCCTTTAATAAATGGTGTGTACACACATTTTAGAGGAAGCTGCTGGATGGCATATAGTGATTAGAAGCACTTGAGCAGGCAGGGAGAGAGATGGAAAGTTAGAGGTGGCATGGCCAGGTCTATGAAGATACTGTGACACTGCTGGTCTCCAGAGTAACTGGTTACCCACTTCTCAAAACACTCATTTCTGAACTGCTACTTAAAATTCCTAAGCGAGGACTTTGCAGAAAGCATGACCTTAGAACAGGGCTGGCAGTACTCGGCATGCTTGCTGGAGCAAGATGCAGTAGCAGAATGAGTGGAAAATCCCAATTTTTATTTTTCATTACAGGCTTTCTCAGCTTCTCCTCAAACTCCAAAGTGTGTGGGTGTTTGACCATCAGAACCCAAATCCGTGAGCTGTGGTAGATCTGAGAGAAGTGGTTTCTGACAGATCTGATGCCTTCAGTGCTTATTTCTCCTTCCTTCTTCTTGCCCAGCCCGGGTGTTGTTGCAAGGTGTCTGTGATGTTTCTCAGCAGTGTTTTTGATATTTGCCAGTAATGCCTGTGCCTCGTTCATGGTTTTGTTTGGGAGTGGCTTGCTGGAATACTCTTACCTGAGAAATGTCTCCTGTGGAATATTTGTTCTCTGTGAGGAGTTTGGTTTTTCCTTTTCTTTTAAAACCAGGTATGCAGTGTAAGAGCATGCAGAAAATCTGTATTTTGGCCATGTTCTGTAATATTTACTTGAAATTATGTCCTGTAAATATTCTTGCCAATAAACTTGAGAGTATCGACAGAGAGAGCGAAGCTCTGTCATGTGGTATAGTAAGAAACTTTCTCAGCATTGGGGTATAAGGGATCTACTAAAATGTCTAGTTTCTTCTTAGAATAGGGTAGGACAGGAAATACAAAATACAACAACTGGAAATCAGAGGTGTCCATTTTGTCCTTTTCCCGGTCTACATGCAGGGTTAACCTGAGTAAAACTTCCTGAAGGCTGTTTGTCTGTCCAGTGGCATCAAGTCCATCCCCTCTCCTGGCAAACTGCTCCGCATCTGAACAGGATAAACTAGGTGTGCCTATCCCTATGGTGTTTGTAGGGAATCTGGGTCTGTTGTTTCATTGCATCTAGGCCTCTGGGGACTGCTGAAAGGCATGAATTTGTTCCAGAATAAACTGAGCATGCGTCTGACTTACTTGTGTGCATGTTTGTCCTTCAAACCCCTGCTTGAGTGATTACCTCATGGTGCTGCCCTCCTCTCTCTGTGTTCCCAGAATTTTTGGATCTGTAAGCAATTGTTCTTTGGGGCACTAGATCTCTGTTCTAGTGAGCTGGAGGGAAGTTTGTCTGACCTGGGAATGCAATAAGAGCTGCAGAATATTTTTGGAGAGTTACCGAGGTGGTTTTACTGCAAAGATACTCAGGTGAAAGTCATGGTGAGACTGAGGTGTATAGCCCTGCTGTGACATGCTGCCAGGTTCACTGCAGACAGTATAATACTGGGAAAATTTACATTTATTCCCCATTCCTTGCCTGGATTGTTTTTGTAAGCCCTAGTTTTTGCAAGTTTTGTGCTGTGCAAAAGGAGGGAAGGTTAGCACTCTCCTTCCTAAGGCTAGGAGATGCCTTCCTGTCCTACAAAATACACACATGGCTAAGGCATTGCCATGTTCTTCACGATGTCTCCACCACCCTTCCTTCCACCTGTCCCCTGCACCCCCCTCTGCTATCTGTACAAGCCCCTCTTCAGTTCATTAAGCTTAGAGGTAGCCCATGTACTTCGTTTGCAATGTGCCCTGGGCCTAAGAAATGAGTCTTAACCAGTAGGTTTACTTACTGATGTGCACTGGATGTTCAGGGCTTTTGGAGGTGTGTGCTCACTTTGTCCTAAGGACAGCAGATGGGGAGTAACTTTGACACTGCATCATCAGGAGGCCGATGATCTGAAGACTGCGGTTTTGGGTTGCTATAGACCTGGAGACTGAGTGTCGCCTGGTGTGAAGAGTTGGTGCACAGGCCCTGTGACCCTGGAGAGAGGCAGAAAGTAATAGAGGGAGGTGAAGCCAGGGCTTTCTGTCCTCTGCTAAATGAGATGTAATGCAATGATTTTTGCATTCTAGGGCATTTCTGTTGTCTTTCGGTTTGCATCTGTGGATTTGAAGATTGTTCTGAATCTTCTGAAGTCTGAGGAGCCTGAGAAAAACAGGCAGATGGTTTGATTTGTAGCAGGAAAGAAAAAAGTAGGGAAACTGTTAACTGTTAGAAATCTATTTCCACCCCTCACCTTCAATAAAACTCTTTGGGGTAATATGCAGAAGGTGTAGGTTTGGAAGGAAAGGAATCTGCCTTTGCATGCATCCTGGGACCCCTGTGAACTCAATAGCTGAAGTGGATGGAGCCAAGTAGGAACACAGGAATGGTGCTGAACTTTGGGCCAAGAGATGTGTCGAGCCAGATGGGAAGGAAGCTTGGAAAGAGCAGATGGCTCCCTGGCTTTTATATCTCCTGCTAGCCCCCAGTGCACATGTATTTTTGGAGTTATATCCCTGAAGCATCCAGAAGAGGCAAGGAGATACTACCCAGATGAAGGAGAATTGGCTCTGCTTCCTTCCTCAGCTCTGTCTCAGACACCAGCTGGACATGACCTGTCAGCATCTGGGGAACTTCCAGGCTAGGCCTCTGCCTTTGGCAAACTGTATATGGCACATGGATGATAAAAGCTTACTATTTAAGGGTGTGTGGGTGGTGGTGGAGAAGACCCTTCTTTTATAAGCCAGGGCCTTTGATTAAACAGGCAGTGGATTCTTGCAATGGAGATTAGTTGAGTAGTGCTCTGGCATCCACATCGGCTGGATTGTTTACTTGCCGTGGGATGTGCTGTTGAAGCATGGACTTCTGCCATAGGGTGATCATGTGGGTCTTATGTTCCCTTGTTTGCCCACAGGTGTCAAGGAGAGACTCAGAAAACGTTGGCCTTGGCACAGCTGTGGAAAGGACTGTGGTTGTGGGGGTTTGCAAGCAATGTGATCTCACCCATGCCCCCAGATGCCTTTACAGAATCTGGCATCTCACTGAACTACCGCCCCTTCTGTGCCTGCTTCATCTTGACTCCTCTGTACTTGGCGTTGGGAATGGTGCACTGCAAAGATATCTTGCAGGAGAACATTTCTGCACTTCCTCACAGTTGTGCCCCAAGTCAAGGTGTGGCTGGTTCCCAGACCAGCTCCCTGTTCCCTGGTTTGTGTTTGTTGCTGTAGATGCATTGCTGCCTTCCAGCATTGCTTCATGTCACACTCTTCACCATGGGCTTGCAACCTCACATAAATAGCAAACCTCCCTGGCACTGTCTGTCAGGTGGGCTTACTCAGCCTGATCCCAGCTGAGGAGGTGCGCTGAGCCTGGCTGAGCCACAGGGCTGACATATCATACCGTACCTGGCCGCTTGCAACAGCGAGGAGGGTTGCCTGATTGTCAAGGTGGGCAGGACGGGAAAGAAGGCAGTTTCCTGGCCATGCTGTGAATTTTAGAGAAAAGATACATATGTGGGTTTTTGGGAAGGGGGGATGACAGGCTTCCATTCAGTGAGACACTCGGGCAGCGGAGTTCAAAAGAGTGCTCCCTTGTCATGCAGCCAGAGGAAGGGTAGGATTGGTGCCTGAGCACTGGGGTGAACAGAATTAAGGCAGGGATTGAACTGGGAGGTTGGCCAGTGTGTTTTCATGGCTTGGGAAAGAGAGGAAAAGGAGGGACTTGCCGGCTGGATTCGAGTATGTGTACCTGCAAGCAAATGTGAAGTGTCTGCAAAGTTTTATAGGACTGGTCTGGTCCTATAGGTCTCACAGAGAAGCCAAAGAGTAAAGGTTATGAAATATATGTGTGGTTCTGTACACACCCTCGCCCCTTCTCTTTTTGTCCACTGAAAGTGCATTACTCCTACATATGAAGCACAGAGCTTGTGGTAGGTACTACTTTGTTTCAGTGGATTGGCAGGTTTTCCTGACTGTCACAATGTTCTTGAAGGGCCTTGTCATCCTTTGCAGGGTAGCTCTTCAGAATACTTTATGCCCCCTTGGAAGTTATCACTGTTGTGCCTGTGCTTTTTGATGTCATTTTGCTGGATAATCACTGGCACTGCCTGCCTCTGAGCGCTCAATGTATTATACAGCTGCAATTTAATTTTTCCCTCGTAAAACTCCCACTGAGAGAATTGGTGTGGTTGGTGACCAGGGCAGATATTCAGCTGTGTCAGTCTTCACAGGATGACTTCTCTACAAAATAGGCAAAACCATAATTACAGCTAAAGCCTCTTATTTCTTCTGTATAATTGTGTATGGCTGGCAGCGAGGATGTCAATGAAAAAGCAGTGAGGTTCTTTTTAAATTGATATTAATGGGAACAGACACATGGGGAGAGATACATGAGAACTTCTTCCAGCTTAGAAGTAGCAGCTGCAGAAACAAGTGTTACTTGTTTATCAAGACCGTGGTACGCCCAAGAGGAGGAAAATGCACGAGGCTGGGGTTCAGCAGTTGGGTCCCAGGTCTCAGCCCATGGTTGTTTGAGAGCCCTAGGTAAATCACCTCACTTCATTCTTCCCGTTCTCTCCATTCGCTTATACTGGGAGCTCCCTGAGCCAAGGATTGTCTCATGAAGTTGAGAGCTAGCCAACCACCCTCATCTTATGGGCCATGTCCCCAAATGCCCACATGGCCTGGGACTCCTCTCTGATCCTGAGACCAGCTGTTGGTTTACTTCTGCTTGTTATTTTCTTTCCAGAATCTTTAATCTCTAATCTCAACTGTTTGGCAACTAATGACTCCTAGAGTGGCAGGACACTTTCACCACTTGAAATCCAACAGCAAGGGCTTCACAACAGAGGATGGCTTGTTGTGGGGACTGGTTGGGCTGTTGTTCTCTTGAGCATGGGTGAGAGGGTTTTGGAGAAAGCGGCTTTCATGTGGGGTCAGGGTCAGAGAGGACTGCAGAGGCAATTACTCTGTCTTCAGTGGGATCGCCCCCGCTTGCCACAGGCTTCAACTCGTCTCACCCCAGCAGTGAGTCACACATTGTGACTGAGCTGGTTAGGCCCAGGCAGGGAAGGGAGAACAGCAAGGGATCAGAGCTGGAGGCATCTCCAGACCCTGCCTGACCCCCAGGCTGGAGGAGGGAAGGGGGGAGGGGACTCCCTCAGGAGGGGAGCAGAACAGAGGCAGCTTAGAGGTCCCTCACGTTTCCTTTTTCCCATGGCCACTCTCTCAGCCTCCTCTGTTCTGTGGATTCCCTGCAAAACCCAGCTTCTGCCTCATGCAAAGGGATGTGCTTCCCCGGTACCACTTCTTTCATGGTGAGAACCCTCTGTGCACTTTCTTCCCCATACCCTCTGCTAGGGGATGTCCAGTTACACAGACACTGTGTCTTAAGGAGAGCCTCTTGGCTTAATTCACTGATCATCCACATTGTTCCACCTGCCCTTGACATGATGTTCCCTCACCCATGTTGGCTCTGGAAACCCCCTTGGAAGGGCCCCAGTGTTGCTCACAATGAAGCAGGTGGGATTTCTAAGCAGCCTGAATTGTCTCTTAAAGGACTTGTAGAAGCAGATGTTTGAACCCCTGGGTTTCAGGAAGCTGAGGTACTGTGTAGATGTTCTCTGTATCTTTTCTGCTATAATCTGTATCGTGGTAAGAGGTCTGCAACCTTCTTTTTCCCCTCCTACTGTTTGCAGCCTGCAAACTAGCATTCATAATAGAAAAAGTGAGGCTGTTTTAGTTTCTCCTGTGATTCTGGAAACTAGGGCCCTAGCAGGTGCCTTCATCTGGCAGTGGGGAGAGGATGTCCTGGTTTTGACCTAAGTTAGAACCACCCATTTTCCTTGTTCAAGTCTGTATAAACAAAGGGGTGAATTACGTCCAAAATGGAGACTGTTGGGGTGACCTTGAAATATTGGACCCTTTCACAGCCAAAATCCTTTGGGGTGGGGGGAAGAGAGCCCACATTCCTGACATTATCAAAGGGGACATTGTTAATTTTGTGTGAGGGTGGATTACTGTGTGGCATGCAATAAGTCATTAATGTTAATCAATCATAAGTACAAGGAATATGCCTTTTTCTTTATTAACAATGACCTCCCGGAGGGACTTTCCCCCTACGGTTGAAAGGAAGTATGCTGAGGGAAGAAAGAAATAAATAATAATGCAATTAAATGAGAGGTATTAAGGCATGTTTTTGATCTCCCTCCCCTGATTCTGGGCCTTGATTCAAATCTCATTCAATGTATTCAGCTATGTTGGGTGTTCTTGAGCAGTAACCTTGCTTGTGCTGGTTTTGCAACTAGAAGTTCAACTAATAGCCATATTGACAGCTCCCCAAATTCACAGTTTACTTCTCCAGGAAAGATCTGATCTTCAAGAAAGATGCAGAAAGATCATACAGGATAGGTCTTCACCCAGTGCAAGCTGACTTCAGTCCAGTGAACTCCAAATGATTTGTGGTATTGCAGCACTTAAGCACTGAACTCCTTGGTTGTGTCTGCAGATGCTGTACCAGCATAGGAGAAAGAAGCAGCTCTTACCACTCAGAGCTTCAAATTACTGTGTAACGAACAGCGAGATCTAGGCAGAGGGACACAGTGGCAAGCAGCAGAAAGACAGGGCTTTAATGCACTACCTTCCTGTCTACTGCTTTATTTTTTTTCTCATCAAAGCAAAGCTTTGTCCTGGAATTTGAATGAAAAAGAGAAGGTGCCTTTGGGAGTAGTTTAGATGAAAACTTTTGGAGGAGAATTGAATTTTTCCTTGGGAAGCCAACAAAGAGTTCAGGAGACATGTCCTCATCTTTGAAAGTTAGAGATAGCCAAGGTGTTAGTCCTGCTTCTGCTGCTTGCATCAAGAAAGCATTATCCCACCTGGCCGAGTGATATTATTTGGTTGCCTGTGTGTTTTCAAGCCCACAATCGGAGTGCTGGACTGTAAACCCTCCAGGCTTCTTGCTTTGTACAGACTCAGCACAGTGCGACTTCTGCTTGATGCTGAAGTGGCCGTGGCATACTTGTAATGACTGCCTCAAGGCATGCTCAGTTCCTCTGTATTTTCGTAGTGAAGTGCAGCCAAATAAGGCCTTTTTGTTGTTGAGTGATTTCCTACTAGGTAAAAAACTGTTCATCTGGAGTCCTGAAGTTTAACGGCCAGTATCTAAGTGCCGGGTGGAATACTTTGACCTGACACGAAATTATTCCGAATAACTGGAAAGAAAATATCAAGTGTCACTGCGGTTAATTAATTCCACATCCAGCTGCCTAACTTCTCTTTTTTTCTGTCCCCGCTGATTTTAGAAGTCCCTAGCATTTGAAAAAAGGAAGGGGTGAACGCATAATGTCAGCACATTCTCCAAATGAGACTGCTTGCCTGATCAGGAAGTAACTGTTCAAACATCTGAGTGGCAATTTAGATTTTAAAAACAGTGATCTCTCAAGAATATAGGCTCATGCATCATTTTTATTCCCCTTGCTGCTCTCAGTTATTCAGGTAGTTATTTTTTTTATTGGATAGGGGTGTGTGTGTTCGTATGTACATGGTTTTATTAGTTTATTCTCAGTCCTGTAAGAAACATCTTTTGCCTAATAAATATCTCTGAGTGCTACGTGTTGCTGCTGGGCTGGTGATGTATCATCACAGCCTTGCTAACCCTTATGGATTTGGTTTCTTCTCAGAGATCTCACAATAATTTGCAGATTTTTTTTCAAGTTCCAGCCCCTGGACTCACGTGAACATATGCGAACCCTGTTACTCATTATGCTGCATTTGGTTCTCTCTGCCAGTTTGGCAGAGGAAAGCAGGGAAATCTAACCCTGATTTATGATTGATGTATTTAAAAAAGGAAACAAAAAGCAGATTAAAAAAGCATTTAGATTGTATTGTTTTTGAGATATTTCAAAGGTAATCTCCTAGCTTTAGGGACCATGATTACTCATTTTTCAGTATCTGAGGTTTGCTATTTTGTTGCTTAGTGACAGCAAAAACTGTTGTCCCTCTTGCAGGTCCTGGTTTCTGTCCTGAGTGCCATGCAGAGATTAGAGCTTTGCAGGCTGGCTTTCCAACCCTGCAGGAACCAGCGCGAGGCTGTGCTAAATGTGCTTATCTTTAGACAGATAGCAGGCCTGGAGCGGAGGTACTTAGGTAATGTGCAAGGGACAGCAATAATAGCGATTTTTCTGGGAAGTGCAGCCAAACTCTGAACTCTGTGCCCAGAGAATAGCTCTGCGTACACGTTAGGAATTGCCAAAGCTGAGAGCAGGTGGCAAAATCTCCCACACTTAAATATATTATTTTCCAAAAGAACACATGCCCCCGTGTTTATTTTCATACTATGAAAGCAAACTTGGGAACACGGCCCATAGCAGCACTACCTATTGATGTGCGTCACCATACTTTTACCTGCCATTTCTATTGTCCATGTCTTTATGAGCTTGATCCTATGAATCTTACCGTTGAATTAAACTGGGGATTTTATCTTTCAGTCCCACTGAGGCAGAGCTGCCCATATAATTATCTAACTGGAAAGTGGTCTGGCTGACTGTATTTCACAGGATTCTCTGGGCCCATACAGATGACAAGAGGCTTTGGCTGGAGGCTAAAGGACATTTATTTGAAGGATTTTCTGCAAATATGAACATATTCTAATAGCTAGACTTGTAAAAGCAAAACTTTCATGTTTGAGAAATACATTTTTTGAGTGGTAGAGAATGAAGAAAATGTTACCTAATTTATTACTGAATGCTTCTGAAAGACTTAATACTCATAAAACCAGCAGCATGCCAGAGACAATGGAGGGGATCCTGCAGTGTGTTTCTGCACGTTTCCTTCCAAAGCTATGCCAAACCTCCTTAATCCTGATCTTAATTATTTCAGTGGAAGGCATTTGCTGGACAAAGAACTGTGACTGTGTCAAGCCTGTGCACTGAGGTTTGTGAGGAGGCCCAAATATCCAGCCAGGGTGGAACTGGGGTCCACCAACACCATAGCATTGTGGCTGAGGTCTTCAAGATTTTAAGTGAAAGGCCTGATCCATGCAGCTCTTCCTACAGGAGTCGGGCACTTGATCCCCTAATAAATTACAATGAAACTAAAGCTTCCTTGTCATTGCCCTGCTGTCATGTTCATAAAAGCCTAATTATTTACCAGCTGGCAATCTGAGAAGGGATATGTTCACACAATTTAATTCTTTCTCCTCACGTTCACACAATTTAATTCTTCCTGCTCAAATGAATCCTTGTGAGCTAGCCAGCCAGTGTGTTCAGTCCCTTTTTTACAGAAGTGTTACACAGATGGTGGGGAAAAGGTTGTGCAAGTTTTTGTTTGTGAACAGCTTCACAGATAGGTGTTGGCTTCCTAGGTGCTGAGACCCGTTCTTTGCTATTTCCTGCACCCTTCCGAGGTTCCTCTTCGAGGTTTGTGCTGGTGGCATTTTACAGCTCTGTGTCATCAGCTGCATTGTGTGCTGTGATCTGGCTTTCTGTCTCCCTGCTTGGATGACTGAAACTTCTGAACTGGAGCGAACTGACTGTCAGCCACTGGATATGAAGCAGTCTTGCTCACTCACAAATAACCATATTCTTGTTTGAGTAAAAGTACTGCTCTGAAAATGAGTCTTTGCTTGTGCGCTTGAGCTTACTGAAACCTGAAGGATGGCTAGCTATAAATGTGGGATGCAGCATGCATGGCCTAAGGATTAACTGTGGGGATTTTCTATGTATTAGTTCATTAATGATAATAGATGCGGTACTCTTATTTATGTATAACAATATGTACTCTTCTGAAAAGACCTTTGATGTTTTGGAATGGGCTGGTGTTTTTGCTGAATGTACATGTGTAGAGCAGCGTGTGAACAGCTGGCTGGGTGAATTTTGGGGTTACTTGCCTTTTGAGGGAGAAATCTCAGTGGCCAAGTATCCCAGTTTGTCTGGTATGGGTGACTGTCTGGTTTTGTTTGCAAGCTACCTTGACTTCCTAAGGATTTCTCTCTTGCAATTGTTAAATGTTAAATTAATTGTTAATAATAAATGTCCCGGCCCCTTCCCAATGCTTCAAATCCAACAAGCACAATGTAGAAAAGAGCTTAAGTCCTTTCTAATGAGAAGCAGCCAGGGATCATGCTGGCAAGTCAACCCCTTGAGAACAGGCTATTCTCTGCACTCAGATGTTTCATACACCAGAGTTTTGCTTCCGCATCCCAAAAAAGCCTTAACCAGGCAGAATTTGCTGCTCTGAAAAAAGAAAAACTGTAACCACTTCAAAACCTAGCACAGAGGTTGTACATATATGGGTATTGTGAATACGTCCAGGCTGTGCACCATTGCTTTGTCTTCCAACAAGAAATTAATGCAATTACTTGACAGCACAACAGTTGTCTCTTAAAAAAAAACCAAACCAAAACCCGAAAAACAGTTGTGACTGTTGTGTCTGCCTGTGCAATGCCATGCAACTCAAAGCAGTCTGGCATCTGGCTGCCAGCTGGCTTGGCTCTGCTGGGAACATAGCGGAGGAGCTCACTTCAGCCGACCAAAACTTGAGGTTCTGGATGGCCCTTTAATTGTGGGTTCTTGCAAGCACTAGGGATTTGTAGTCTTGCTCCCCACAAAGGGCCTTCATCATAAATATGTACATGTATAGTTAAGGGGTGATATCATGCTTAGTGAACACCCAAATTTGTGCTATGTCCTAAAGCCCTTGGACTTAGCAGTAGTGAAGTTACGGCTACAAGCTGTTGTCAAGGGAGGACAGGAGTGATTCGATTTATAGAGAGGACAAAAGTGGTGTGGCTAGTGAACCACCTTCTCCTGGGGAGCTTGAGGAAACTCTGCACAGACACCGTGCTACTGTAGAGGAAACTCTTTCCCCTCTGAGACCTGTGAAGCCTCAGAGCATGAGCTCTAGTCTTTGCAGGCTTCTCCGCTACACTTTGTTTCTCTGCTGTGTGCAGACGGTGGCCCAAACTTGAAGAAATACTCCTTCTTTATGGCCTGGCTTTTCTTCTCCGCTAAGCAAACTTCTGTTGAAACATCTGACCATTTCACTCCAACTTTAGAGCTTGCTGCTGGAAGAGACAGGAATGGACAGTACCCCAGCAGGCTGCTGGAGGGCTAGTTTCAGCACAGCACACAAACATACACTTAATTTTAGGCTTATTTTTAGCCGTGTGAAGTCACTGGTATTCTTCAGAAGCTAAGCTTAAACACGTGCTTTGTGCTTCTGATTGGATTGGAGACTGAGGACAGAACTCATTTTCTTGTCAGCTCTGAACCAAACAATTCCTGGGGAAGAAAAAAACATCTAGTAAGAACTAATGAATACAAATCTTAAGCAGTAAAGCTATTTCTCCTGCAGGCTGAGGTGAACAAATACATAAGAAGAAGAATACAGAAGAAAAGGGAATGGCCGAATTATTCTTAGTAAATACAAGCTAATGCAGCAATCAAAGGCACCAGATTGCATAAAATCTCTGGCGATAATTTTGAATATATGCTATCGCTGTGCCAGCATTTATATTTCTCACAGTAAAAAAGGATGCTGGTGTAGGGTTTTTTTTTTTTGCTAACATCCCAAGTGCACCAGTACTTCACTTTAATCGGCATTCACTATCAGTACCGTGGCTTCATTGCTTCAGTTGCACAATCTGACCATAACTGATTGCTTGCAGTTATTTGAAATGCAGCTTTTCTGCTGGCAATTACTTTATTTACTGCTTGCCTGTAAAACAATAATGCCTTCCCTTGTGGGCACAAAGGCAGATTAACATCAGTAATTACTAAAGCAGATGTTTGTATGCGAATGCCCATTTCTTAGAGGCAGATTATCTTCTGCATTGGCGTAAGGGAAAGGGATTCAAAGCAGACGGTGCTGTCATCCCACAAGTGATTTGAGCAGCATGGGACTCAGCAGAGAGAGCTGGGTAGCTCTGCCCACCTCACCTCCATCTCATAGCAATTGCTCTCTGCAGGGTGATAATCGTTGACCTTATTGAGATCAGTCCTGAGAGTTGTTGGCATTTAATTCCTAAAAGTGACTGCCAGTGACTGAACAGGGCTCAGTGCTACTTGCACTTGCTTTCTGTTGTTTTTGAGCAGCATGGGACTCAGCAGAGAGAGCTGGGTAGCTCTGCCCACCTCACCTCCATCTCATAGCAATTGCTCTCTGCAGGGTGATAATCGTTGACCTTATTGAGATCAGTCCTGAGAGTTGTTGGCATTTAATTCCTAAAAGTGACTGCCAGTGACTGAACAGGGCTCAGTGCTACTTGCACTTGCTTTCTGTTGTTTGGTTTTTTTTTTCCCCAAGAAATCCAGGGCTGCGCATTCAAGAGAGCTCAACACCTAGATTGAGGGCCTATGTTTCCTCATAGCTCTGTTCCCGCTGAATTGCCTGAAAGGTGCACTTGGCACTAACTGCTAAGCTTATTTAAAGTAGACACTCATTAGCTCCTTCCAGGCTACTGTGAAGAGCAAAGGAAGCATGGTTGTGTCTCAGTGGGACTGAAGGGAGGGTCTTTACTAATCCAGTTGTGCTGCCAGGACTGAAACACATTCAGAGCAGCCCTTTGGTGCTTTTGAAGCCTGTCCTGGCACATAGTGTTTTTCAGCTGAAGAATCTCCTTGCAGTCTATCCAGAAAAGCCTCCCCTGGCTGCTTGCGGCGAGAGCTTGCCAGCATGTGGAGGCGTGTGTACATGCAGAACGTGGCCATGGTCCTGGTTCCCTGGGAACCAGGGAATTTCAAATCAGCTGCCTAGATTTCAGAGACCCCCCTTTTGAAGATGAGAGTGAAGATAGGGACCTGATTTTCCTGGACAAGTCATGGCATTGCCTCTAGTCCTCTCCTGAAAAAAAATGCCTCTGCATGCCAGAGCAGGGAGTGGACAGAGGTGGCCATGGGTCTCGAAGGAAGGCAGAAGCTCCCTACTTCTCCCACCATCACTGAATATAAGCTGGTATGGGACGGGTTCATTTCCATAAACAGAGGGCACTCTTCAACAGCACTGAAATGGCTTTGCCTTTGGTATTGAATCACTCTCAGCCCCATCTCATAAACTGCTGACTGTCTTGCTCAAGAGGCTTTCAGCCTTTGAAAGCAATCCTTTTATGAAATGCCTTGCTTCCGTCACCTTGTGTTAGTTACGCAGCGCGGTGGGAAGAGAAGGGGGAACCATGTCAGCACCCTACCCTTCACTGCTCTAGATTCATGTAGTGGGATGCAAAGCACTGACCCCAGCATAGATTTGGCCTGCTGTCCCTTGGTTAAGAGACATTGAAACCAGATGTTTAGTGTTCGATCATGCTTTTCCCATTATTCCTGCCTCTATCACAGTAATTACTCTCTCGAGGGTCGTACAGAGTACAGCTCAGTGGAGAAACTGTTATTCTTGATTAAAGGACTAGCTGCTTTTTCAAACATCCTTGTCTAATTGTACTTTGAAAGACATGTCGCAGTATTCCAGAGCTTTTCATTAGCTACCAAGTAGAAACATCTATAATTGTTCCTTTGGATGTTAAGAGAGAGGTGAGGGATGTCAACAGCAAGGGCGAGGAATGTAGCAGTTATTTGGAGAAACGAGTATGCCTGGTAACATAAAAAGCTCACCAGTCCTGAGTGAAATTGAAACATAGACAAAAAGGTAGATGAAAATATATTGGATATTGCACAAATGCTGTTGAACCAACCATGTAAGAAGACACTAAAACTCTTATTTTTCTGGCTATTCTGATAGCATACAGTATTACAAACTTACAATGTTATCATGAGTCTCCTGCTGCTTGGTATATTCCTTAAATTACCGGCTCCTTTGGTCATCTGGTTATTTGAGAATTTCTGTTTTATTTGTATTAAAAAAAAGCACCTCTGATAGAGAAAAATGGTTGCACCCTTCAGAAACAAAAGGACAAAATGCAGTTTTATTTCATGAACCAGGTTCCCTTTATTCATCAATTGTAGAGCATCGTTTTTTTCCAAGCCTTTTTTTCTCAAAATTGCTTTGGTTCTAGTCCTGATTTTGTGAGGTTTGGACTGGCAATAGTCAACAAATGCAGCTTGCTTCTGTTTTCATTGTGGGTCTGCAGGATCCATCTGGCACTGCCCAAGCCAGAGAACCAGGAACTCCGAAGGGCAAGTTTCCCTTTGCAGCCATTCTGCACAGCAGAGTGAGGCATGAACTGTGTCAAAGAGGAACTCTGTCAGCCACCCTTTTGCAGAATAAATGTTGGTGCATCTGTTAGGAAAGACAAAGAGAAATCCTGGCACCAAAGAAACTCCAGGGTCTGACATTGATGAGCATAGACAAGCTCTGCTTTCTGCAGTTATATGTGTTCAACTGAGTGAAGTGTTGATGACCAAGGAAGAGGACAACATGACATCGACCAATGTGCAACTCCTTTCAGACATTTAAAAAAGCTGTCAGGCATCCACCAGGTCTCCGGATATGTGTCTGTTTTCTGTGGGAGGGAGCAGGAATGCAGAAGGACCGGGGGAGATAACAGGGAATTTTGATATTGCTCAAGGACCATCAGTGCTCAGGACCTCTAGCACCTGACTAAATCACTTGGCAGAAAGGGGCCAAGCTGACTTCTGAGCTGCAAATCTAGCAGACTCCTTTGCTTGGGTTGTACCTGAGGAGGAAACTCTAAGTGGGGATCATCAGTGACCTTAAGTGTCACAGTGATATAATGTCAAAATGCCCAGTGCACTTTTTTTTTTTAGAAAAAAAGGGTGTGGCAGACTTGGCACTGCTGCTGTTACTGACAATGGGATGGCTCTTCCCTCCCATGCAGTGCTTGTGGCCAGCGAGCTGCAGTCTTTGAGACCTCTCCCGCTCTCTCAAACTGAATGTAAACTTTGCCTCTAGGTTCAAAAGTTGGTGATGTGAGCAGGAAGGCAGACAGTGTTTCTGGAAAGCCTGTCTGCAGTGTATGGGAAGGGGTTGGGAATTATTCCTTGGAAAATGTTCCTTTGCCTCAGCTGCAGCTTGGGGAAGCTGTAGGCAGTGGTTTGATGAGGAGGAAACTTTTGGTTGAAACTCCATAGAGACAATTCCCCACCTGTGAGGAGCCAGTACATAGGACACTTCCCAGGGAGACAAGAAACTCAGGCTGAAGGCTCTGCTTCATAAAACTCAAGACAGAAACTTTTCCACATCTGTGCCCAGGCTGTCGCCTCTCATGCAAGATGGTCCCTGTTTTGGAGAGGATGGTCCCTCTCTGTGTTGAGCCTCTTCCATACTGTGTGAATGATTATGCCTAAGGAGGGGGATGAACCTTTTCTTTCCAGAAGGTGTCACCACCCCTCATATTACTGAAGCAAGTCTCCTTTGCTTCCTCAGTCTTCTCTGCTGGAGTGGCTTTGTGGCATCAATTATTCATTGGGCCAGTGACAGACTGGCACATGAGAAGAAACTGAAACCCTGGGCTTCTGAGGCAGAACAGGGCCAGCTGAATGGGCATGCTGTGGCATTGAAGCAGAGGTGAGAGGGAACGCAGCTGTGTTGTCCTGTACCTCGCACAATGTCCGCTTGCAGAAATAACCATGAGATCACCAGGACTGTACCGAGAGCTGACTTACCACCTGCTGGTGTGAGTTTAAGCCACACTGGATACCTTAACTCCAATGAGGTGACCCAAGCAGAGCTAAGACTTTGCTTGCTTGTTTGCCTGCAAGGTCAAAGCTCCCTGAAACCCAAAGGCACTGGTTTTCCCTCTCATGGTGCTTCCCTTGTGCGGTAGTGTGAGGCACAAATCCCTGCATGTGCTGCGTGGGGCTGGTGAGCATCTCCAGCGGCTGGGAGCTGGGGTACTGCTCGATGGAGGCCTGAGCTGGCAGGGTCAGCACAGGGCGGTGGGAAGAGACCTGGCAGGTACGTTGGAGGTGCAGTGACTGATTTAGGCCAGAGCTGGCTGTTCCCATTAGCAGCGGTCACTGACAGTGCAAAAGAGAGCCTTCGCCTCTAAAGACAACTAGGCGAGCTCTAACCTTGAGTTTTAAGCTGATCCAGTCTGGATCCAAGGCCAGTTAGGGAAAAGATAAATGGAGACAGACTCCTGCAGCCACTAGCAGCTCTGGCTCACGTCCCAATACCCACATCCCGGTCCCCTCTCTGGTGCTTTCGGTGGTGCTCATGCCTTTCTCTAGCTGTAAAAACTACCCCAACGCCCTGTCCTTTTTGAATTAGTCGCACAGCTTGTTGCCAACCATAGGGATTTTTCCAGTGATATATCATGCTGGATATTACTAGCATACAGGCAGCCTTTCCAGTCAGCGCACAAGCCCTTTGCTTTTCATTATTAGGCGTGCTGCGGATATTCAAGTGCAAAACGTCACCGTGTCTTAGCCTAACAACTCCACGAGGCCTTAAATCTCACTGGAGCTAGATCCCTCATGCTGTATTAGGTCCTGTCTTTCCAAACTTGGGATTCCTGACGGGATGGGGGAGATAGGCTTGTGGTTATGAAAGGAGACTGGAAGTCAAGCGATCTGTCTGGGAAGCCACCCCTGCCGCAGATGCCCCTCTGACCTTCAACGGAGCAATTAGTGTAGATGAGGTAACACCAATGCTGTGGAGACAGATGCAGGAAATGACACATGGTGTTTTGTGCTGGGAGCCACATTTGTAGCTTAAAATGCTCTGTGGTTGTTATTTTCCCTTCGCAGTAGAGGGAAATAAGTGTTAGAATAACCCACGAGGAGGCAGAGCCTGGAAAAAGTCTCCAACTTCCTGGACCTATGTGGAAAACATCCTCCTCCACCCGTACCCCTGTGGAGAGCCGTGGGCAGCGTAATGCCAGTGCCATGTCCTCACCTACCTCCTGTCCCCTCCACAAGGGACAGGGGACACAGGTGTGTTTCCACAAGCAAGATGTCTTTAGGGCACAGGCCTTTCCCCAGCGCAGAGAGATTTCAGGGGTTACTGAAACCCTCTCCTCCTCCCAGTGCTGGCCTTTCTGAAGAGAAAAGAGAGCAGCACCAAGAGGGACCTCCGAAAGGGGAGCTTCTGGTCAGGCACCTTGCCTGACTATAAAGCCTGTCCCAGGGCACCCCGAGTCCCCTCATAGGGAAGCCTTGCGTCAGGCAGCCTAGCCTGGCGCTCGGGCTGCTTGCTCCTCAGGCAGCCTGACGGTCCACAGGTTGGTCTGGGGCCTAAAGGCTGACACTGCCCATCCCTGTGGTACGCTCCTGCCGAGCGGGGGTCACACGGCAGCGCTGCCGCTGCTGGAGGGCGCCCTGCCGGAGGGAGGGGGCGGGACGGGGCGGTGTGTTTTGGGTGGCGGCC
>NW_008794167.1:218008-258602 GCF_000699145.1 Aptenodytes forsteri | reverse complement strand
TGGGGGTGGGGAGGGGGACGCGTTAGGGTCGGCCCTGGCACTGTCTGGGGAGCAGCTGAAAATGAGGCCTGTGGGATTTCTTTGGAGAAAGAGCAGGCCTCAAGCTTGAGGAGTTGTTCAAGCTGTTTTTTTTCCACAGAAAGTGAATAAAAGCCTTTTTTTTTATAGCTTGGGTCTTGTCAATCTGAACGCCCTTGAGTGCTGTGTGTTTTTGAAGAAGCTAGTAAGTTCCTTATGCTGGTGATGAGTTAATACATGTCTCTGCTTACTGACTAAGGAAGATGCACTGTGAGACTTGTTTACTTGGATGTTGTTTCCTGTTTTTTGAAAGGGTGCCAAGTGCCTCTTCTGTGGAGGTTGGCACACACAATCCCCTCTCTACTTTTGGACTCTGGTTTCAATCATGTAACCAGAAAACTGTCTGCCTTTCTGCTAGGCTTCTCTTGTCAGAGAGCCCTTCTGTATGTGCTGCAAATAAAGCTGCTTCTGACCACTTGTTTTGTTGCAGATTGTGTCTGGAATCAAGTACATAATGAAAGTTGAGATTGGCCGGACAACTTGCCCAAAACCAGCAACTGATCTCCAGAGCTGTGCTTTCCATGATGCGCCGCAGATGGCTAAGGTAGGCTCCAGAGGACAGCGTGCTGGCCCCGGGGTTTCCAACCCCTTCCCTCTGGCTGGCTTAGTACAGAGTGGTATGGGCAGTGTCCCCTGTCTGCCCCAGCCAAGATCAGAGACCTTATGCCTTTACACTTAACAAGGTACTGCCCTTGCAGAACTTGTCTTGCCAGATGATGGTGACAGAGAAGGCAGGGCCTTTTAGCCTGTTTTGTAAGTAGGGATCTGAGTCTGTAGTGCATGGAGGACTGTGTGTGCCTCAATCCTCTTAAAAAGTGCTTGTGGTCTGGATCACGAGGATATGTGAAGGAAACTCTGCCAAGCCTACAGTCTTTTGGCTGTCAGTCCAGTACCAGGCTGAGTCCCCATACCATTCTCTGCTCCTCTTGTCCCATGGTGATGTAAACGTGCTTGACTTGACATGCTTTCCTGGGGGACTTAAATTACTGTGAACAGTACTTTGGGCTAAGCACTGATCACAAGAGGCAGATTACCCCTGTTCTCTGTGCCCACCAAGCTGTTACATGGGAGTTTTGCCTAATAGCAATGCTCTTTAAGAAGTACTTCAGCTCTTCAGATGAGAACACCAAATATGTCTGCCTTGGTCTGGCCCGAGTCCACTTCTTCCATAGTACTTCATAGTACATAGTTACTTCTATTAACCACAGCTTCCATAGTACTTCATAGTACATAGTTACATAGTTACTTCTATTAATCACAATGATAGGCTTAGCTTCTCTGTGTACATGACCTTTCTGCCTGCATGTATGAGAAGTGTAACTGCACGCAAGTGATCCATTAAGCACCTAGCTAGAAGCTTGTGTGTACCATCAAGACAGTTGCAGTGATTTGATGCATGCATGTACAGATTAGCTGTGCAGGTGTGCTTACCTGTGCCTGAGAGCTTATGTTGGTGTATTACCCATGCTGAAAGCTTTCCTGTGTGTGAATGGGTAAAGGAGGTAACCTGATCTTCAGAAGTGCTGGCTGCTCAGCTTCTCTGTTAGTGTTTATTTGAGAAAAGTGATTCATCCTGAGCAGGTGCTAACAAGAGTGGTGTTCCAGAATACTTGTCAGGAGAGTGTAAATCTAGAGAGCCACAGAAGTGGCATACATGTGGGGTCATGTGGGTTAGTAAATCAGTGTAGAACAATGGTCAATGATATTATTTTATGCTCTTAATCTGATAACTGCTTTTTTCTTTCTCTCCTTAGCACACCATTTGCAACTTTGTAGTGTACACTATTCCTTGGCTAAACCAAATTAAACTACTGGACAGTAGCTGCCAATAAGCCTACCTTGGTTCCAGCGGAGACCAGCAACCAGTTGCTCAGATTTAAAAAAAGCAATAACACAAATTGAGATGGGCTTTATCAATGTCTGTTAACTCAACTACTTATGTATGCTTGTGCTATGCAAGTTAAACTACGTAACTTTCCTTTAAAGCACAGTATGATCTCAACTTTGTTTTTCTTCTAATTACACTTTAGAGCAGCTGTTTTGGTCTTCCTACAGCTTTCCCAATAAATCAGAATTCTGATTAAAAAAACCTTGGTATCCCTGTGAAGTGACTACTGTAAACATAAACTTAATTGCTGTGATGTGTGGGGTTTTTTTGAGCTTCTGCCGTCTTGGAGGGAGGGTTTGCTTTTACTTGGGACCTAGTCTATCATGCCCAAAGAATGGGGTGAGAAGGAATGTGGGGCCCTCATTACAGGGGAGATAAACCATGCCTCCTTGTCCCTTTAACCTGGCCTCTGGTCTTGAGTAAGAGATGGAAGTCTTTAGCTGTTTTCACTGAAGAAACGCTCTGCTCCTGAAAACACTGCAGTATGCGACACTTGATCTTGGGAATATTAGCCAAAGCTTGTACTAAGGCAGTGATCCTTTCAGGTCCTGGCTGCTATACTGTTCTGTTGCAAGGCTGCATGTGTTTATGCAGCTGTGCTGTGTAAGAATTAACTACTCTAGTGTCTTCCTGCACTGCCTTTGAGGTGTTTTAGGAACCCTTGCTTCCTATGGCATCTGGTCTTTGCAGGTTGTATCCCTAGCTTTTTCTAAGCTAGAAGCTCTGAGCCGAAAGCCCCGGGGCTTCCCTTCCAGTCCAAGCAGTAGCCTGGCTCACTTCATTTGTAACCTAAACTGTGACCGATGGAGTTGGAGGAGCAGTTTCTTCGGCATGTGTGCCTGACCCTTGACAGCTTCTGTGTACAAGCAGAGGTGGTGCAGAAATGCCTGGAGCGGATCAGTGACAAGCCTGTCTTGGGGGGAGACTGAACTATACTCTGGCTGTGTATTAACTGGGGGGAATTAGAATGATGTCTGGTCTGGGCAAATACCTTTAAATCAGCAGGCAGAGGATCAGCACCCAAGAGCTCTTAAGAGAACTGGCTGAGGTGTTTCCTATTAAACTGTGATGAATTTGTATTGCAGGGAAATTTGGGATACTGTGCCTGCATGGGAGAGGACAGATGACCCTGATACCCGTAACCTATTTAGCCTGAGGACAGCCTAGTGCAAAAACAATGGGAAAGTTAGTAATTGGTGTTAAGTGGATAACTGATAAGAAAGAAAGAAACCTTATCAGCCAGTGTAGTTTTATAGCAAATGGGTATTGCCCACAAAACCTGGCTTTGTTCTGCGAGTGTGAATGTTCCCCAGAAGCAACTCTTTAAATCCAAGTGCACGTACAAGCCTGGTGGGGTCTTTCAGTCAGTCAAGCGCATTGCTGCTAGTTTCAGTAAGTATGGCACCATGTTTGGGGTTGGTGTGCGCATCACAGGGAAAGACAGCTCCAGATCTAGGGGGGAAAAAGAAAAGTAGCTTTTCAGTGTCTTGTGATATGATGACCCGGAACCCAAGCAAAAGAGACAGGGAAGCTTCCTTGAGCAGAAGGCAAGTGAGACTGGAGCTTGGGATCGTGCATAGGAGGGGTCTTTTGGTTTTTACTCCTGGGGGAAGACTGGAAGGAAGGAGCAGGATCCCCTTGAAAGAAATTTCATCTTCAGGTAATAGGGGAAGGTACCAGGTCAAGAGAAAGAGTCTTGAGGAGTGGGTGAAGGTGCTGAGGTGAACAATGGGGATGCTTCTTGTTTTGCATAGTCCTAATAGCACATTTCTTACTTTATCTTGTGTCTTTGCTTTTTGCATGTTTTGACGTAAACATACTCCTTTTGATGTCAATTTCACCCAGGGATAAAGTGAGTCCAGTGTTCTGTAATGCCCTATGTTAATCCTCAAGCCCAGGAGTCTTGTGTGCAGGTCTGGTGGTCCTGTTTTGAAAGGAAGGTGGGAGGCGTGCAGAGAAGAGCTGCAGAAGTGATCTGATGGCTGCGGAAAGCAGCTTGAGGTGAGAAGTGTAAGGATGCTGTTATTCTTTGCCTAAAAAATGCTATCTCGACGAGAGCTAACACAACCACATCTTTGGGCATGGGGGGGCTCGGATCTAATGAAGGAGAGCAAAACAAGAGAGTAACCAGAAAACAAGCTTCTAGTGGGAAATACAGCTCCCTAGGAGTGCATCTTCGTGGGTTGCTCTTTCTCCCAAGGGAAATGCCACTTCCCATCGTTGCCAGGGTTTGATGAGATTGCAGTGAGCACAAGGCCGGTTCTTGAGTCATGTTGTCAGGGGGTTGAGCTGGTTGCCCGACACCAAGGATCTCCATCCAGGATGTGCTCAGATCCAATAGGAATTTTTCCCCCTGCTTCCCCACCGTCATTGCCCCATTCCCTCTGAGTGCCGTGCATGAAGGTGGCCCGTTTCTCTTGTCGGCCAGGTCAGTGACTGTGCAGGTGTCCGTCTGCCACGTTGTTGGGTGAGTAACCCTGCTGACCGAGGAAATCCTGGTGCTAAACCGCTCAGGTGCCCTCACTTGTCATTTTTCTAACTACTCCCTTCATTCGTACATGCTTATTCCCCATTTTCCAGTCTACCTAAACAAGCACTAGGCAGTGGTGAAGGGGCTCCATCATGCTTTTGGTGGGTTTGCCTGTGTTTCCCTTTTATCATCTTGGCTTGAGGCCTGGATGGGTAATTGCGCTGGTCTCCTTAGTAAGGAGACTAGGCAAGAAATGAGGGTGCAGATGGACGTAACCAGGCATTTCCACCACTTTAGCTGTATTTATTAGCCAGCAGCTCTGAACAGCATGCAGGAAAAAGAGTGGCTGTGCCAGAGAAAATGAGAGTTTGAGTGTTAACGAGCTCCTGAACTCAAAGGTATTGCATTTTCATGTTGAAATGCCAATGACTAAGGGCACAAATGAATGGCACAGATTACCCCATCCTCACAAGCTGCTGAGTGTCAGCCTTGGTGATTGTCCCTACGTGCTCTCCACTCAGAGCAAATGCCAAAGAAGCCTGACCTAATTTAAGCACCTTCCACTGTGGGCTGTGCTCCTTTGCATTTGCAACAGGCTAAGAGCATTAGTGGAAGTTCCCCTGCCAAGAGCATTTTGCTTGGCACGTCTTTCTGCTTGGCTGGCTGGTGGTAGCTCGGTCAGCTGAACACTGAGCCCTCATTTTTAGCTGCATTTGCTGCCTGACTTTTTCAAATGTCAGTGACAGACGTGAATGAGTGACCAGGGAAGTGCTTATTTCATGTTGTCTCTTGTTATGCTTGGCTTGCATCTGATGGATCAATTCTGGGGTCATGCTTTCTTAAACTTAGGGGGGTCAGAGCTTTGCTGATGCTACAGCTCGTGAACCCAAAGCTTTTTCCTGGCTCTGGGACTCAGGGAGAGATTTAGGGCCAACCAGCTGAGAAGTGTAGCTCTCCTTAGCAGTGCCTGCACTTGCAGACCCGTACTCACATGGACTTGTAGCTCCCAGCTCTGCAAAGCACAGCTGAGACACAGAGCTGTGAAAGTCATGAAGTTTTTGGAGCCTGTGGGCATTACCGGTGTGCCGCAACTACGGCATGCTCAGCTGAAGACAACGGGGCTGTATCCTCACTAGTGTGAACAAACAGAAGTATTGATCCCACCTGACCAGGCTGGCAGCATTCAGCCTAGCTGGCTTTTTTGAAAGGCATCTTATATGTGTGAGAGTCTGTGATAAAAAGTAGCTTTACCACGAGAACTGAAGAGCTCAGATGGTGTTGAGAAATGTGGTACAAGTTGCCTTTGGCTTTTTTACCTTATCTGGGACTCTCACCCACACACCTCCTCTGCCCATGGCCTAAGACCTCATTTAAGCTTAAGCCTGGGTTCCCTGACCCTGTCTGAGCTGCATTAGATATGTCCTTAATCTCCAGCCCTGGCTACTGCATGGACCTTGGACCTGCCTTGTAGCTTTGACTCCAGCCCCTTCTTCTACTCCAGACTGGGCTCCCTGGAGGGACCCTGGTCCCAGTTCGTTCCCTCGCCGTATCTGGGGCTGTTGATGGACCCTGTCCCACCCTTGGCTCTACTGGCCATGCTGAGACCCCATGGGACTGTGCCCTATTTGGGAGGACATGGCCAGCTTCCTCAGCTCCTGGCTCATCCCCTCCTTGTGCTGCTCCCTGGGACATGGCCCTGCAGGGTCTTTCTGAGATCCTTGAAGCTATATCGGCACTCCTGCCAGTGTCATGGTTTAACCTCAGCTGGCAACTGAGCACCACACAGCCGGTCGCTCACTCTCCCCACCCCGGTGGGATGGGGGAGAGAATTGGAAGAGTAAAAGTGAGAAAACTCGTGGGTTGAGATAAGAACAGTTTAATAACTGAAATTAAATAATAATAACAATAATAAAAAAATAATACACAAAGCAAGTGATGCACAATGCAATTGCTCACCACCTGCTGACCGATGCCCAGCCAGTCACATGGTATGGAATGTCCCTTTGGCCAGTTGGGGTCAGCTGTCCTGGCTGCGCCCCCTCCCAGCTTCTTGTGCACCTCCAGCCTTCTCAGTCGGTAGAGCATGGGAAGCTGAAAAGTCCTTGATTAGTGTAAGCACTACTTAGCAACAACTGAAACATGGGTGTTTTATCAACATTATTCTCATACTAAATCCACAACACAGCACTGTACCAGCTACTAGGAAGAAAATTAACTCTATCCCAGCCAAAACCAGGACAGCCAGATATGGACGCTTCCCTCTGCACACAGCCTAAATTGCAATTTCCTGCAGTTATGAAAGCAAATGACCATGTGAGGATCCAGGTCACCCTGCAGCCCTGGGGCCGGGCCGCCCAGTACTGTTGCCAATGTGCATGTGCTCGGGATGTACGGTATTGCTTAGCCTAGGGCATGGAGACGTCTTAGTGAGTGTTTGAAGATGCTAGGTTGTTTGTATTCATCATTAACATGCAATGCCTTAGAATCACTGTAGTGTGGATCCTTCGGGAGATCAAATTTACTGATTAAACCCACATTCCATTTTGAATCTTGGTGCTTTATCTCTTGATGACGACACTGGAGAGGTAAGACTTTAGATCCCTTTCCTTGCGGGATGCAACGGTGATCTGGAGATCATTTCTGCAGGGTTGAGCAGGAAAGTGTCCTAAGTTAGGTCACTGGTGATGCTGGGCCCCTCCATGACTCTTGTTGCCCAGCTTTGGTGGTGGCCTGCTGGTGAGAAGGTGGGAGGGCAGGTGCCTGGTTCTCCTCTCTAGGCAGCATGGTCCCAGGCTTGGCAAGGAGGGGTGAGGAGGTGCCCACCTGGCTTGAGTGAGAAGAGCAGCCAACCCGCAGGCTCCACAGTGCAAATCCCTCATGAGCGTCTCCCTGCTGTCTGTCCCCCTCTGACAGGGGGCATGGTTAAGTGTGGCGGTTGGCCCTGGGGCAGGACCTGGGGCTCGAGGTGACACTTGCTAAAGCCTCTCTTCTGTGTTGTCACTCACTCGCATGGCATTGCTCAACCTCTGTGGGCTGGTAGGCTCCCGCTGTAGGATTTTGCAACAGGGGAGAAAAGGAGAAGCTCAGCTGCTCATCTCCATGATAAGCCAGTGCATGAGTTTTGGGGCCTGTGCTGGGTGCTATTTCTGACCTTGGGTGTGGGTATTTGTGTGTGTAGGACTGACAATGGGGAAACCTTTCTCTGCTTCCAGCTGGAGAAAAACTACCAGTGACTCACAATGCCCTCACTGTACTGTGCCTTGCTGGGAGACACCGTCCCCTCTTCCCCACCAGCTGAGAAACATCATACCTTGTGTCATGCCATCTCCACCCCTTTTCTTTTAAGCACCCCGGGGTGATCTGGCTGCAGCTGGGTGAGGCCATCATCAGCAAAAGAAGTCATCCTCTCCCTGTACTTACCTCCTGGCCCATGTCTGCAGGCGGGTAGAGCTGGAGGTGGCTCTTGCCACTCACCTTGCAAACAGGCGTCCTGGCTGTTCACACCAACAGTCTGTAGGGAACACTGTGTGGCAACATCACTTCATCCTCTCCCCTTAACCTGCTGAATGGCAGGGCGTGTGGGGGGGGGAACAAAAGAAGCTTAAAATAAAATCTAGGTGTGTAAAAAAAAAAATTGTGAGCAGATAGGAACCAATACGAGTGCTAAAAAGTGAAACTTTCTCCCTAAGGGACTTTTCTGAAGTAAGTGTGTGCATGTACTCAGCTGCAAGATGATCCCGTAGACAAGCCAAACCCAGCAGGATCCTCTGTCTTCCTGTGGAGTACAGGTACCACAAAGGGCACTACCCCCAGCTGCAGAAGAAACTGGGACTCAGGCCTGGTCAGGGAATTGATTTTATATCTTGAATGTAAAAGTTAGCAAGAAAAGAGTGGTTTCAGGTGAAGTAGTGATGTTTACACTAAGCATACCCCTCTCCCTTGTCCTAGGTTAAGTCCCCCTATCTGTACAGGTGAGCAGTGGTTTTCTTCCCTCCTTATGGGGCCGAGGAGGGAAGCCCTGACATCCCTGGAGAAAAGTTACCATCTCCGAGTGCCAGAAGTGGCTTAAAATCTGTGGCATCAACATCAGTGAAGCCTGAATCCTCCTACTTCCCAGTAACATTGCCCACCCTTGACTGTGGGGTGGGTGGCAAAGGCCTCCCATGCAAAGACATCCTGCCCTCACTAGTGATGAGGGAAGCATGGACTACTTCTCTCTGAACATCTTCAACCCTCTGTTGTGTCCTGATTGAATTGCTGCAGTGACGAGTTCTGCCAGGCTGCGAATTCTACATGACAGAGAGGAAAATGAAATGCCACTCTCCATCACATGGCAGCTGCGACAGCTGCAGGGCTGGTGACCATCTTCCTTCACCCGTTGTTTGCTCCATCACTGTTGTAGTCCTGGGTTGACCAAGGTGCAAGACGAGCTGTGCCAGGACCCGTCCTAAGCAGCTGCCCAGGGAAGTTCCTACCTCTGGGTACCAAAGGCCAAAAGCACAGTGATTTTCCCCCCCACAGGAGCATCAGGAGACTTCTGTGGTTACTGAGCCTGGCATTAGCTTGTTGATGGCCAACCAAGCTGGATGAAGCCAACCATGCTGATGAGGAAGAGGCCAGAGAAAAGTTGGGCTGGGCTTTTTGGGTGACTTCGGTTTGCAAACACAGTCATGCTAGTTCTGAGCACGTCTTCTCTGGAGGAGAGGGGGCACCGGAGCCATTCAAAAAGATGCTCTTCGCATACCATGTTGCAGCTCCTCCGGGTGAAGCTGGATGTACCAAGCTCCAGTTGTGCAGAGGTGCATTTTAGTGAACTTGGAGGTCACAGGGGTGGTCCCAGAAGGGATGTCTGGGAACTCTTCAGGAACAGGCTTCCCTCAAGAAAAGCAGTAGCCTATAAAATGAAATTAGCTTTGGACCTCTGAGCATAGCTTGGCTGGGCAGGTTGGCTAATTACACTGACCTTCCCTTGTTAAAATTCATGGGACTTGTTAAGATGACTACAGATTTTTAATTATCTATTTTTCCTCCCCCAATAGTAGGTCTTTTCACTGCTTTCTGTGTTAGTCAGATAACATAGTTGGAAATGTTTTTCCTATTCAACCCGACACTTTGTCTGTCTCCTGCACATCCCAGGTGGCTCAGTGAAAATTATTTCTTCTGCGAAATGTTGAGAGAATAACAAAATTTAATGTTTCCACAGCTCTGACATGCTTTTTGCCCAGCTGGCTTGCTCAGAGGCTTTTGAACAAAACTGGCTCTGGGATTTCGGTTTGATAGTAAGTTGGAGAACTGGCAAGAGACTTTTTTGCTCTGTGCCGTTTTAAACTACTCTCTCCCAAATACAGCAAATGCTTCTTGCAGACACTTGTGCTGGGAAAGCAAGAAGCAGCGGAGTTCAGATATTAGAGGAAAAGGAGCACAGACATGCTTTCAGCAATCCAGCACAAATCAAGAGCTCTCAGAAAAAATCTCATTTTGACCCCTTGATTACCACCTCTAACGGGAATAAAGAAAGCCCAAAGCCTGCACTCACTGCGGGAAGCAGCTGCTGTAGAGAAACCCAGTCTGCAGCACAGGGGGGTAGAGCTAGATATTTAATCCCCCAGGCAGATGTCATTGGGGTCCACTGTGCCTGGAGCTGCATGGAGGGAGCCAGTGTGGTTTGTGCACACTGTGGGACAGGCTGATGTGCCGGCGGGACTCATAGGAAAAAGGGCTGGTCTGTGCTTGGGTCTGGTGGGGTAGGATTCGCCAGGGAAGAGCCATGGCTGCTGCAAACCAATTTTTTCCACCTTATCACAAAGATTGTCAGCTCAGTACTAACCGCAGAGCTTCTCAGCTGATAACAGGGGGGAAGGCGGCAGGGAAAATGCCTGACAGGTTTTCAGACCCTCCGCTGAGTTTGCGGTGCTGGCAATTAGAAAAACCCCAGCATCCTCTGGCTATCAACAGAGCCAATTCAATCGGGAAGTAGTGAGAGTGAGTAGTGAGTGAGAAATTAAACATTGGCCCCAGACTGACATGTTTTGGTCACATTTCAGATACCTACTACATTTTATACTGAGTGCACTGAAATTAGTCTGTTTGTCCTCAGAAGGGGAAAAGAGCTCAGTGCTTCACCGCATCTGGGGCTAGGAGGGGACAAAGGGAGATGGTGATGTTGCCTCCCCATATGTTGGCTATCTGGAGAGTTTCCAGTCAGGACCGATGCTCACTGCACTGCGCAGAGACAGGATGGGGACTGCCAGGCTGGTGCAAAGCCGTGGCTGAGGGATGCGGTCCCCAGCATCCTTGTCCATCCTGGGGGTGATGGTCATGGCAGAGCCTGGCATGGAAGACAGTTTTCAATCTAAATCATAGAATCATTGAGGTTGGAAAAGACCTCTAAGATCATCGAGTCCAACCATCGACCCAACACCACCACCCACTAAACCATGTCCCTAAGCGCCACATCTACACGTCTTTTAAATACCTCCAGGGATGGGGACTCAACCACTTCCCTGGGCAGCCTGTTCCAATGTTTAACCACTCTCTCAGTAAAGACATTTTTCCTCATGTCCAATTTAAACCTCCCGTGGCGCAACTTGAGGCCATTTCCTCTTGTCCTATTGCTAGTTACTTGGGAGAAGAGCCCGACACCCACCTCGCTACAACCTCCTGTCAGGTAGTTGTAGAGAGCGATGAGGTCTCCCCTCAGCCTCCTTTTCTGCAGGCTAAACAACCCCAGTTCCCTCAGCCGTTCCTCATAAGACTTGTTCTCCAGACCCCTCACCAGCCTCGTTGCCCTTCTCTGGACACGCTCCAGCACCTCAACGTCCTTCTTGTAGTGAGGGGCCCAAAACTGAACACAGTATTCGAGGTGCGGCCTCACCAGTGCCGAGTACAGGGGCACAATCACTTCCCTACTCCTGCTGGCCACACTATTTCTGATACAAGCCAGGATGCCATTGGCCTTCTTGGCCGCCTGGGCACACTGCCGGCTCATGTTCAGCCGGCTGTCGACCAACACCCCCAGGTCCTTTTCTGCTGGGCAGCTTTCCAGCCACTCTTCCCCAAGCCTGTAGCGTTGCATGGGGTTGTTGTGGCCGAAGTGCAGGACCTGGCACTTGTCCTTGTTGAACCTCATACAGTTGGCCTGGGCCCATCGATCCAGCCTGTCCAGGTCCCTCTGCAGAGCCTCCCTACCCTCGAGCAGATCAACACTCCCGCCCAACTTGGTGTCGTCTGCAAACTTACTGAGGGTGCACTCAATCCCCTCATCCAGATCATACTGTGATCTGGATCAAGCAATACTGTGCGCCAAAGTGACTTGCTTGGAAATGAGCCTGCCTCTGGGCCTGCGCTATAAGCTGCACGCCAGCCTTAATGGTTTTTTTCTTATTTTTTAAAGAGGATTGGAGAAATCTTTAGGACTTCAGTTGTCCTTCAAGGACTTTAAAGAAGAAGCGCTGCCTGGGTGCTGCTGAGAGGAGACCCGTGAAAGGGCAGCAGCACCTGGTGAGCATCCTCTCCCCTCCTGGTGCCAGTAGGACCATGCTAACCTGGCTGAGCTGGAGAGCAGGGACCAGTCCTGGGGATGACTCCTGTCAGTGAACCTGGTAAGCGGTCGCAGGGCTGGCATCTGCGCCTTCACCCTGACGCTGCCCAAAGCATGCACAGCCAATGCAAGAGCTGTGGCAGGACACCTTGCTGTCTATGGCGGCTTCCAGTGCCTGGAACTGGCAGTGCAGACAGCAAAGGGTCTCGCACCAAGATGGGCTCCCAAATCCCCCTGAAGTCACAGAGAGTTTCTTGGCCTTTCATTGAATCTTGTATTTGGTATTGACTGCTTGGGCCAGGCGATGCCCCATACGAGGGGCTGTACGTCGCCTGATGTGATGCCTCTAAGCACTTTGGTTGTTCAAGCACCTTTGAAACTTTCACGTGGTGCCAAAGTACCTGCTGCGAGGGGAGCAGGGCACTGCAGAAACCCTGCTTTAGCCAACAGAGAGGTATAGACTGGGCCTTGGTCTGAAATACTGACACAGGCAAGCAGGGGTTTTATTTTTATTTTTATTTTTTAAAATTTTATTTTTATTTTATAGGCAACATTGAGGAAATATCTACCCTTGGGGAAGGTGCTGTGTGATGGGGTCTCAAACCAGCCCATGAGCTGCAGGTGTGACCAGAATGTCCCTCTGCTGACATATGGGCTGCTCTTCTCTGGGCTTGATCATCACCATCTGCATTTTCCTGGGACATCTGTGTTGTCTTATGGAAGATACCATCTCACAAGTCCTCCTGAAAGACAAATGATGTCTGACCATTGCTCTTGTGTCTCCCAGGACTGGAAGAGAGAAAAAGGCACCGCTGCTGCACAAAGGCTGGAGGAAACCCCACTCACTCCTTTTTGTGGTCCAGCCTGGGCTCTGCTCTGCACCAGGGCTGCAGGGTCCTCTGTGCTTCCTCCTGTGGGTGGGATGCTGCCCGTGAGCAGGCCCCTGTGCAGGTGCAGCATGGCAAGATCTCACTTGCCTTGTCTACCCTGAAGAGGTCAGCTTCAGGGAGATGGAGTATGCAGGCTCCCTTTGCTCATGCCCTTTGGGAAACAACCGCAGTCTCTCTTTTTGGAGAGCGGGACCAGGACGGAGGGCTGCTCTTGGCTGCAAACCCCTGGGTTGGGCTGTATGTAACTTTCCCCATTGGTGATTGCTTGGATGTGATTGACATCGGGTTGCTGAGGTTGCTGAATGCTGGGTGCACAAAGCCTGGGATGGGACTTGTTTGGTGGCTCTTGCCTCCGTATGGGACGGGCGGTGAGTGGAAGTTGATGCTGTGGTCCTTTCCCACCCTTGTGTCTCTACTGATCTTCAAAAAGGTGACATGGCATGGTTAGCAGGGAGAAGCAGGGCAAGTGAAAGTAATGGATGAATTTCCAGCAGGGAAAAGTGGTCCCAGATACCTGGGGCTGAGTAAAGCCTTCCTTTCCCCAGTGCTGAGCTAATGCTCTCACCTCTTGCAGCCTCGTACGTGTAACCTAAAAGCTTTCCACAGGGGGTCACCATCTCACAGGGGATGCAGGACTGGGCTGGGGATGCCAGGCAGGCTGGTTTCTTGTCCTTAGCAAAAGCAAGGCAGAGCCAGGCATCTGCCACAACCCTGTCCCTTATCCCAGCAGGTAAGTGGCCACCTCCTTCCAGGTGCCTCCTGGAGGAAGGTCTGATACAGCCTGCCTGGAGCCGCATTTTGCTTTGATCACCCAGGCAGAAGGGCACTAGAGGGACTGATGCTGCCTCAGTCAGGCCCTCAAAATCCTGGATGTTCCAAACAGATGCTCTCCTGCAGGATCAGCACCCATTTTTGCAGCTCTTTGCCTGGATATTTCCATTGCCAACAGATACCTCTCAGCATCTTGTGTCCAGGTGGTCCGTAAACTGAAGAAAATTATTCTAATTTCACCCCATCTTCTTGTCCTACTTCTGAGGATAATTAAGCTGTTTGTGTAAGTGTGAAGAGCAAAACCAATCTGCCCCTAGGTGGGGAAGAGCATTTATTGTGTTCCTTGAGATCAAGATGAGGTACTTCTTGAGTCTTCAGTGCTTCTGAGTTTTCTCCCTGTCGTTTGAGGAACGCTGATATGAACATGATTGTCCTCCACAGCTGATGCTATGTATGCCCCAAAACATGTTCTGTGCTTGTAATCTGGGGCTTAGCATGCAGCAGGCCTCAAAAAATGCATGTTGTGAGCACATTCTTCTTCATCTGCTCAGTCTGGAGCAAGGAGGAGACATCTCCCCACCTACGTTCCAGGCCGGCGCAATCAGCCACGCTTGCTGGTTCAGAGGCATGGTTTATCTGAGGGACATCAAATGCCAATGCAGCCAGCAAACTCCTCCCCTGGCATGCATTAAGACTGCAGAAGCAGCCCAGGAGCAAACACGGGGCTTCCCTGTTCTGCTAAAAATCCTCCAGCAGCTCCAGTGGCACCTGCGGCTGTGACAGTGGCCGGAGCCCACACTGAGCAAAGGGCTGTGTGCCATGAGCCACCGTTGTTATGCTTACGCTGTGGCTGGATCCGACAGAGAGGTGGGAAATGGAGCAGAGAAATGCCTTGTCCTGCACCGCCCCGCTGCTCAGTGGCAGAGGGGCTTGTGCACTCATTTTTTGGTGCTGTGTTGTTGAGTGATTGTACGTGGATTTGGTTATTTTTTTTTGCTTTGTGATTTCCATTCATTTTGCGATAGAAAATGCGTTTTGCTAGATAGCCCAGATGTGACGAAAATAGTTGCAGAGCTTCGGTCATGCCTCTGCAAGCACAGGTCCTGAGGCTGTGTAAGCAAGTGTGAGAACTGGGATACTGAAATATGTGCATCCTCGACCACAGATCCTTCACTACCCTCTTACCTGGCAGGTGCTCAGAGAAGCAATCAAACACAGATTGACAAATTGCATTTGCGGCCATTACAAATTTTATACAGACACCAACATAAATGTTTGTGGGGAAGGGCTATGAACTTTCCTGAGTTCTGCTAAAAATGATACGCTGGAGATATTTCATTGTGATTAGCTCCTCAGGAAAACCAGGGTCTGCATAAGAAAATATTCCCTTCTGTTGGTGAAATAATTGGCTGTTTTTCAATATGTTGCCATAAGAAAAGAGGCAGAAACTGGATGTTTCTCCAGCATGATCAATAAACTGCAGGAGTTATAATATATTAATGACAGATTAAATTAATTTAGTGATTATTCAGATCTCTGGCCTAACTGAAATGCACTTTGTTATGCTTTTGTAGGACTTCGCATCGCTATCCCAAGAACAGCCGCTGACACATGCCACTGCATTGCTTGTAAATATTGGAGCTGCTGAATACCAGCTTCTTGTACTGGCAGATCCTGCAATGGGGCAGGGGAGTAAACTACTGACTCTGAAGACACTGAAACCACCTTTTTTTGACACTGGTGACATTTAATCCTGGCAAATAAACCCCAAGTAGGAAACTGTCTTTACGCTGCCCCAAATATGTTTCAGGGCCACGTGCAAAGCCAGCAAAAGTCGTATGCGCACTTCTGAAATTAGCGGTAAATGTCTTCCCCCCCTAGGAAATCATTGCCTGGAAATTAGATGAGATCTGGAGGATTCAATTTATGCAAATACCTGGGATTGTCCCATGGATTGTTAAAACAGAACAAGAGCCCTACTCCGGTTGGCTCCTGGACCCCTCAGGCTATTAACTTACATAAATCTTGTTTGCTTCGGAATTGAAATTAGCTCCCTTAACTGCATCAGCATAAAGCAAGTGTCTCATTTTCTACAAGCCTTTTTTTAACGGCAGGTTGAGATTAAATGGCTTGCAACTCAAGCAGATATAAAAGGCTGTGTTGTGGCAATGCAAATGATGTGATATATGGTATAACTGGGATCATTGTGCAGAAGAAAAGAAAATCAGGATCATTTTTTGTTTGCTTGCTGCTTGCTTTCTTGCTCCTGGGATATTGTGCCATCAGTTAAGAGCTTATTTCTTCCCTGTGAGGGTGACAGACCCCTGTTTGAGGTGAGACTTGGAAAACTGTAAATAGTCTTGTATCAAATGGAAAAGGTTGTGAAGGTACAAAAATTAATTGGGAGTGCTCGGCTCAGAGTTCTGGGGATGGTCCTGGCTGTGCCCAGGTCTGGCATGGCTAAATTCCTTGTTTTCTGCTAACAGCCAGCTGGAGTTTAATGAGGCAGTATGTAAGTGAATGCAAGATGTTGAGTAAGGGACAAGGGGCTCTCGGTAGCATGACACAGCGCTGGCTGTGCTGCTATGAGGGCAGTGTCTTGGGGATCCAGGACGTCCCCTCCGAGCCCTCCTGTGGTCATATGGGAAAAGTATTTGCATTTTTGCAGTCCCCAGAGAGCTCTGCCGCAAGGTCCTGCTCTCCTCAACACCTGCTTGGGGAGGTGGAAGGCTGCATCACTTACTTCCCTGGAAGCAAAATAGCTGCTGAACAGGTACTGAAAGTTTATATTGCGGGTTGTCTTGTCATCAGCTGCATCTCAACCCTAAGTTACCGGGTTTGGAAAGAAAGCTTCATTAAGAGCAGACAGACTGATGATTATTTTATCTACTCTTCGATTTAAGGAGAAAACAATACAGTGAGATTGAAGGAAACCTTTTGGTTTCTGAGCTTAGTAACTGAGCTTGTTTTGTGTCTGACGTGGGCGACTTCTCTTGCTTAAGACCCACACGGCTCGACACTTGGTCAAAGCTGACGCTGTACTCTGAGGCCATCGCCAGAGCAGAGGGAAAGCACCTTTTCACACCCATCTGGATACCAAGACTGGAGCAGCAAAAGGAGTTTTTTGTCCCCTTTTGGATTTGATTATCCGCTGCCATTTTTTGGAGGATTTGGAGATCTGAGACAACACTTAATTCACTAATTTGAGTTCATCTCAGAGTAACTTGACTTGTCTGTTTTGCTCTTAATGAGTTTAATGTTATCATAGGTCAGTCTTCCTGATATGTTCTATTTTTATTATTATAAAGTACCATAAAAAGTGGGTAAGACCTCCAGACTGCAACAAAAAGAAATCGTTCTGAGAGTGAAGGATGTCTAAGGATGGTTTCTGGTTACTTGGTTGTCCTAAGCTCTTGACTTTACCTTGCACAACAGAGCCCAACACAGGTACCAGTGGTTTCCAAGGCAGAAGCCCTCTGTGTATTAAAATAACACATTATCTGGAGGGGGATTTCAGATGGTACCTTACGTGAGGATTTGTTCTTGCAAACTGGGATGCTCCCAGCCACCATGGGTGACTAAAGCTCAGACCCTGCCGTTGTGCTGTGAGGGATGGAAAAGGAGACAGAGGGGTTTTGGCGAGGTTTACACAAATTTGGCAGAGGTTAGAATGGGGGTGGCAGTGCCACTTTTTCTCCCTGACTGCCTGCCACTGATCCTGTAGTGCCACTTTTTCTCCCTGACTGCCTGCCTCAGTGTAGGCAGTACAAGGGTGTACAAGTCAGTGTTGCCTGAACTGTGTTTATTGGTAGTCCTCCATAAACCCCTAATAACCCAAATATCACAAAAAGGTATTATTATCATTATTAGTGCACTTCCACTTCTATTAATGGGCTTTGCCCTAACTCAATCAGAAAAGCCTCATCAATGAAATGGTTAACATTGTATGCAAAAGCTTCCCAGTATCTATCCCTTTTCGTGGGTGTCACATTCACCCTTCCACCTCTGGGTCCTTCGATTGGGACTTCAGTCTGAGTCACATGGTGAAACTGGGTGCTCACAGCGAGTTATCCTCAGATCTTGGCATGGAGGAGTCTGAGAGTAGTGGTGGGTTTACTTTTATATGTTTTCATAACTTTGCTTATATGCTCTTACATGCTCACTCCAGTAGTGACCACTCTTTGACCACTGTGGGTTGTGTTTGTGGACTGGGACCTCAGGTATCACCCTTGCATGCAGTTGGCCTTGCATCTAGAGTCACAGCTAAAAGAAGTCAAAATTAGTTTGGGCCAAGGCATGCCCTGAGATCTTGCACTGTCAAAGCGGTAGAAAGCTTGTGGCCTTTTACCAGCAGTGGCACAAATCACATTTACTCGGCTGTGCTGGAGCTGGAGTAAAATCTCTTGAAACTCCCAACCCTGCGGGCCTGAACAAAGTGTTTTGTCAGGAGCTGGGGGGCTGCCAAGGAAAGATGAATGGCTGATCCTAGAGGGAAACTTGTTCCACAGTAATCTGCTGCTGCAGAGTAACTGGGACGGTGGGGTGGTGGATGAATCAGGAGAAAACAGATTGCATGCGTGGTGATGTTCGTGGAGCAGGACGGATCCTGGCCCGTCCCTTTTGCACAGGGGAAGATTTTTGTCTTCTGCATATTTCTATGGTGTTACGGTATGCCCCCAGGTCATGCATACCGGCGAGGTGGTTGGGCTGGAGCACTTGCCCTGTGCCACAGCCTGGAGAAGGGATGGTACAGGGGGACCTAAGAGCAGATGCCCAGTACTTCAAAGAGGTCATCTAGAAGATGGGGCTGGGATCTTCACAGCAGTGCATGTCAGGAAGATGAGAGAGCGTGGGCATAGACTGAAACAAGAGAGGATCAGACTGGATTTCCCCGTTTCATCAGCCAAGCACTGCAACAACTGGCTCAAAGAGGCTGTGGGGTCTCCATCCTTGGAGACATTCAAAACTCAACTAGGCAGGTCCATGAGCAACCTGCTTGAGCTGGCCCTGCTTTGAGCGTGGTGTGGGACCAGATATCTCCAGACGTCTTTGCCAGTCTGCATTAATTTGTGACTCCAGCTGCAAACGCCATGTTTGCAAGGATGTGATCTTTGGTGCTGTGGTTTTTCTGGCCCTCTTGCCTGCAAGGGCTATGTTTTGTCCTATTTGTGAATGGCAGCAGTAGGTCCATACATGGCACAAATTTCATGGCTTCAGGCTGTTGTGTGACTGCCATGCTCTTCTGCTCCCCCAGAGTCTTAGTGGGTGGAGGAAGCCCTGTTCAGAGTTTGTGAACTTCAGGATGATATTCTGGTCACTAACGCCTGACTTCTCCCCATTCGCCCAAAAGGCAAGCATGCAGGTCCATGTATCCATCTGCTGCAGTGAACAGGCAGGTCCACTGCAGGTTTTACAAGGTCATTTGTTGCTGCTGAGGTCTGCATGTTGGCCAGGTTGGCCTGTGGGTGGTTCTCAGCTTGGCAGAGAGCCTTGGTGGAAGTGACAGGGGGCCAAACTGTTTCCCAAGGGACAACGTGTCCTAGAACTCAGGACTGGATCTTAAGAAACTCGGTTTCACTTTCTGGCTCTGCTTCTGGCTTTTTGGGTGATCTTGGGCAAGTTGCTTCATCTTTCCGTGCCTCAGTTTTCCCAGTCTGTAAAATGGTGATAATAGTGAGCCCCCTCCCCCACCCCAAAAAAGGTCCAAACCCATTTGAGTAGATATAAATATTCACTGCTGTGGTTACACAGGAGCTGAGCTCTTATTTGTTGGGGCAATTTTCTCAATACGTAATTTTTAATTTGTTCTGGCACCCGCAGAATAAACAGCCTCATAATAATACAAGCAATTTTCAATTTTTGCAGAGGAACATTTTCTAACTCTCTCAGTCTGACCCTCATGACACATGGGTCAATTTACTACCTGGAGAAATTAATTGTGCTATACAGCATCAATGTCTTTCTGCTTATGCGCTTTCAGGCCGGTGTACAAAATGCTATGATTATGTATGAAGTTCTGGAAAGAAACACTGAAATATAATGATATTAAGTTTCCCTGAAGTGAACCCATCTGTAGAGTTGAAATTTTAGAATCATTTTTGTTAGATAGTGCTGCTGATGCCTGGACAATTTTCAATGAATATTTGACTATAAATTGCTGAGATGCTTGCCTTATTTTCCTGTTCAAGCTTTCCCAATCCTTAGTGAATTAAAAAATAATTAGAAGATAGGCTTTATTCATTCCCCTTAAAGGAAAAGAATCATTTCAGGCAGGGCAGGCTCTTCATTTTCCATAAACTGATGCAAGAATATAACATTGGTTTTTTGTATTAGAGTTTTGTTTTGTTTCAAAGTTTTGCACTGAACAAGTTACCAACATCTGCTGTGCACTTGAGACTGTGCAATTCATTACCCAAAGTAGGTGTGTGCTTCTGAAAACCTGCTCTAAAGAGGTTTGAATAGTGAGGAAGCAATAAGAGCTAGTGAGGGTTCACCTTCCTCCTGATCCTGACTAGGATGCTGGTACAATTTTGGGGGGGTCCCTCCAGCCAGGAGATGCTGTTGGAGGGGTTATAAGGACAACAAAGCAAGGCTTGGCCACGCTGGCTTTGCAGTGTGTGCAGATGTTTTGGATCACGTATGCTTGGCAGCACCATTAAGGGGTGTTGGGTACACCCAGATCTCTGGTAGACTGGCCAGAGTGACCAGGGCACACACAAGTCTGAGAAGGGCAGACATACAGAAGAGGTATGCAAAATGCATACATGCAGATGTTTTCAGGCAGAGCAATGCGTGAGCATGTGGGGTGACACCGAGATGGATGTGGCTCAGGTGTTGCAAGACCTTCGCCTGCGTTGCAGGTCTGGTCTCTGCTACACAGCGGAGGCTCAGCCAGGGGCTGGGAGCTGCAGCCTAGCAAAGGGACCAGGGGCGGTGGCAGCAAAGGCCACGAGGCTGGCTGCGTCAGGGATGAAAAAGCAAGAGCAAAAAACAGGGAAAGCCAAGAGCTGTGATCTCCGGCCATATTTCCCACTGCTCGGTGGGGCTGGCTATCCCCTTACAGCAAAATGAGTATCACTCTACCCCCATTTTTTCGCAGCCCCGTGCAGATAGGTGGAGAGGACAGGCTGCTGCCAGCACATCATTTCCTCCCCAGCGGACTATCCTTTTCTGCCTTGCTTTACAAAGAACGCATTATTCATTCCTTTTGTTGCCACCAGATGTTGGCAACCAAGGCAGGCTGGGAGTGACACCTCCCCGACAGCCTGCAGAAGCGTCGGGTGTTTAATTGGCTGTTTCACCCCAGGATAAATAAACCTTCAGAGCCTCATCCTCGAGTGTTTAATCAGAAAAGTTAAATGTTTAGGGGATTGGATCGCTTGATCTCTTTGCTTAGAAGTTTTTCTGCTTCTCCTTGGTGAACCAGACATGCTGACAGTTGGCAGAAATCTTAAGGATGCTCGTGCAGAGGAGAGCTGTAGTTGAAATGTTTTTTCTGATTGATACTGGTGACTATCGAATGAAGTTGTTGAAAAATGGCGGTGGTTCACTGCTCTCTGACATTGGCTTTTTCCCTCTGAACACGCCCTTCTCGGCACAACGGCTGTGCTTCCTGCTTATGGGGAGAAATGACCTTTCCATCAGGACTCCTGGAAAACAGCGCGGCCGTGCTCCTGCATCCTCGCAGGGTGGTGGACGGGAGCAGGAACTCGCAACCTGCCCACCTCTTGCTTTTCCCCCTCTGCTCCTTGTTTGGCTCCATGTCACTCCTGTGCAGCAGAGCAGCTCCAACAGGAGAGATGTGATCATGGATCACTGGCTTGGGGAAAACCTCGATGTTCCTTTTGTGTTGTTCAGGAAGGAAATCCGGTAATGCCATACCCGGGTGCGGAACTGACCCTGAGTCACCCGCATCCCAGAGGAGGGAGCTGTGGCAGAGGGCAGATTGGTGCAAGCCCAGGAGCACTGGCAGTGCAGCGAAGGGAAAGTTCACTGCTCGTAGGTATTTCCTTGTATCTTTCGATGGGAAGGTTTTCTCTGTAGCTGATGTTAGAAATGCCCCAGTACACTTGAGTGCAGGTGTGTTTGAGGAGTGAACCCTAACCAGCCGTAGGTTGGATCTGGCAGAAGTCTTCTTGGAGGCAGAAGCTTGATGGTACAGTATTGATTTCATGTTATTTAATTTTCATCTTAATAAAAGTGATAGGCCTTTGGATTACGGTGTTCTTAAGTCTCCCCAGTGCAGAGGGTAGTCAGGGTGTCAGCTGAGATGGGTTTGAAAGCATTATTCCCTTCAGGCCTCGGGGAGTTATTTCTAGAGCTTGCGAGTGGAAGGCAGATGGTTTGCAATTGCTTTTTGTTCTGAACTGAAGTGAGGCACTGAAATGAAAAAATATCTTCAACATTTTAATTGCAAATAAATGATTTGCAACGATGAATGTTTCCTGTTTAATTAGATTTTAAAATGAAAATTTTGTTGTCCTTCAAAATACTCATTTCAGATGATCACAAACCTAAGGTGCCACTTTTGTTATGAACTGACATCCCATAATTCATAAACTTTTTTACTTTGGGAAGGGGAGGAAGAAACAGGAAGGAGTAAAATCACTTTTGGCCAGTTCTGGTTAATTAAGACGGAGAAAGCAATAACCTCTGCTGCTAATGGTTTCAGTGAACAGCTGCTGTAATTGTTCACTTCTGTTATTGGCCTGGGCTGTAACTTTTCAGCCTTTATATGTGCTGAGTATTGTGGAGGGGAAAAACTCCTTTGAAAACATTTCTAAGGAGGAGAGCAGAGGGGAAAGTGCCTTTGTTGAAAGGCCCAAAGTTATTCCATTCAAAAACAAAAGCACCATACAGAAGGCCAGGATTGCTCTCACTGGGTAATACCCCCAGCAGCATGGACGTGAGGTGCAGTAGGTGCTCAGTTTAACGCCGTGCACTGATTTGGGGAGTACACATGTGTGTGTGTGTGTGAGAGTGCCAATTTGCAACTCAAATCCAGAGGATTTGGAAGTACCATATGGCTAATACACTCCTGGACAAATAACTGGCTTCAGTTAGGATATTTCGGAGCAAACTCAAAGGCATGTCAGTTTCAACCCTCTCTGACTATAAATTGTGCTCACAAAATAGGAGAACGTTTTGCCAAAGCTGGTCTTGGACCTCCACTCCTGAGTGCTGGGCTACAGGGAGGATATGAGGCTGAATACAACACAGCGCCCTGTTCCTCGCAATGCCTTGGCTTTGCTGCCCTTCCCACTTCCTTTAATTATTACCTGAACCAGTGTTAGCTCATAGAAAATAGTCCTGTCCCGATGAACAGGGAATGAGATTTTGCCCTGCCTCTGGCAGTCGTGCAACATTCATCCTTCTAGAGGACTTCTTGCTCTGTCTCTGCAAGCTTCACGCATCAATGCTTACATTTTATTGGCACAAACCAGGAACTTTTTTGCAGCGCAGAGTCCTTCAGGGCTATGTTCCATGTCGCTATGGGGAACCTGGTGTGCTGGGGTCACTGCTGGGGTTAAATAGGTGCTTTATGATTTGAGCAACAGTTTTGGCTTTTTGCATGCCCCTGTGAAAGGTCTGCCGTAGACCTCTTAAAGGATGGTTTTCTGTTCATACTGTGGCATTTCAAGAGGACTTAACCACCTGAGGTCCTTTCTTTCTGGTGGAAACCAAAATTTTCATCAACTTTGCAGCCACAGTAGCTGTTCCATGAGGGCACACAGTGTAGGAGAGACCACAGACCCATTTCCCTTAGCAGTGCTTTTATTCAGGGGCTCATTATACTTTGGACCCCTTGTTTTTCTCTTGTTAATAACAAGCTTTTGTCATTTGTAGGCATGATGATGACTTGACTCATTTTGGCCCACAGAGTCCTGCAGAGGTCAGCTAAGGGTATCCTTGGCCAAACAATATCTGGGTTTGAAAATGTGCCCATGTTCACAGATAAAATTAACAGCCATAAGGAAAGAAAATCCTGCTTCTCTCTTTTTGCAACACCTGGCTTATGATAAAATAGTTCATATAACTTTCAGGTTATTTAACTCTTTCTATTATTCCTTTAAAATATGAAAATGAAATAAAAGTCTCCTTTCAAAAAGAAGAATGGAAGCATATGCATAAAGAAAAGGTGAAATGAAACATCTCAACTACTATGAGCTACCCATTTCTATTGAACAAATTTCATGCAATTTGTGATTCATGTCAGTACCTTCAGAACTGCATTATTTTCAGCAAATTTATTATGTGTCCTTTTTTCTTCCTACATCTAATAAATTACATTCTCACTGCAAATTGTATCATCCAGCCTCCCACTAAGCAGGTCACGGACCTGCGCGTGCACAGGGACCTTCCACAGCTAAATGAAGGCATGAGTTGTTCTGCTCTTGCAGCTCTCCATACAGCCCTGAGCTTCCTCCGACTTTCCTCCCACAGCCAAGTGACTGCACCATGCCCTTGCACGCTCCCTTGCCCCTCTCCTGTTGCTTGCTAACGTCTCTCCCCTTGTGTCCCCCGCCTCCAGCCCTGCGGTTTCCATCCCTGTGCAATGTTTGCAGCTGGACGCTGCTTCAGCTTTTTGCACCCCTGGCTTCCATGGGTGCCTCCATGGTGCTTCCCTCCCACAGCACTGGTAAATGGGGTGCAGTGTGGCTTCTGTTGAGCTTGCCGTAAGGAAAAGTCCAAAAGCCAAGCCATAAATGTCAATTTCCATCTCCTCCCCAGGGGGAAATGGGGCAGTAACAACAACACTCAAAGCTGAGCTTTTCCTCCTGGAGAGCTCATCAGGAAAGCCCGAAGGCTGGAGAAGGAGGGGAAGGATGGATGCAGATAGAAAACCCGTTGAGTAATGCAGGTCCTCTCCTGTGGGGATACAGCTTATCCCTCTCTTTCAGCCTTAAACTCAGTCTTGCAGCAGCCCCTTTGCTGTGCAGTCATCCTCTGTGAGGATATAAAAAAGCTTTTTCCTTATTTTGGAGAGGACCCACAGAGCACCTCTGAAAAAACATTTAAGATTAGATACGATCTTCAGATTAAAAAAAATGAACTCTGGGTATTATATAGCCTCAGCTATCCAGGGTCTTTGAAACATAAAACCACCTCCCACAGCTGACTGTGCAATGTGCTCCTGACATGTTCCTAATTTCATACACACGGCATTACCCATCTTCACACTGTCCAACGTGTGTTTGTAGCACCGAAATCAGGAGCTGCAACTGCAAACAATACGCTACTTCCCATCTGTGGAGGTTAAAATCTTTCAGTAGCCACCAGCTTCGCATGGGAAAGGGTTAGGATTTGGTTGATTTTCCCCATCAGCAGGTGATGGGAAAAGTTTTGTTATCCGTGGATGGGTGAGCATTGCTGATCTGTCCTGTTACGGTTATTCCCATAGCTGCAGTTATGCAGACCCACTTCGTCCTACCCCTGATGCCCTTTAATCACCAGGTCCCTTCAACACTGGACTGCAGGGGCTGGGTTCAAGCACGCTAGAGTGCTCCTGAGCGGCTCAACCTCTTCTGCTTTCTTCCTGCAAATGTTCAAAGTGCAAAAGCTGAATTTCATTTGAACACATCAGCAATCATTGTTTGCTCACTTCCTGCAAAAGCCGCCAGCACGCTGGGCTGAATACTCACAAAAAGCCCATTTAAGCGTGACTGTTTCACAGAAAGCCAGTTGCGAGTGATCTGTTTGATTGCAAGATTCACAGTGTATGCTGTACTAGGAAATTGCACGTCACTGATCAGGGAGCAGAATCCACTCTTGGAGCTGCACATGAGGAGGATGTTTACAGCGGGCCATGCTGGAGCAGCTGGCTGCTGAAGGATGTGTCGCTAAAGATGCTTGCAGATAATTGGGGATGGAGATGTCTTCCCAGTGCTATTTCACTCTTGCTGCAAAGAGAGATGACTTTTATCAAGGGAAGTGTTCCCAGCAAGTGACTTTATTATGTTCCCTGTGACATTGCCAACCCCAGGAGGCTGCTCCTGCACCCTGCCTGCCTGCAAGGGGTGATGAGCACTGAGAAGCATGGCTCTGGGGCTGCATCTCGCCGCTGTCAGTGGCAGCAGAACCTCCATGCTGTGGTGGGGAGGTGCTCAGTGTGGGCTGTGGGGAGCCAAGTGAGAGCAGAGCTTGTCCTGCAGTGCCTGGGTGCCCTCTGAGGGCAACCTCTCCCCTCCTAGGTATGTCCTAGTCCCTGCAGAGCTCGGCTGAGCAGTCCCCCTGGGCACGCTGCCTGAGGCGAAGAGTGGCAAAGTCGCCTCACCTCAAAATACATGGGCATGTCTTTAATGTGGCACCTTCAGCCAAACCCATGCTGAACCTCTTTGGGACCATCCCCTCCTGCCAGACTCATCATTAAGGGACCCCTTTTCCTACCTCTCTTCATTGGTTTTGTCCCAGTAGAATGAGCATTATTTTCCCTCTTTTCCAGTTACCTGGCTTCATGCAAGTCAAGCACATTGGCCGAGCAGTGGTATACAGCTTGCCTTTGCTGCAGGTCATAATGCTCTGGACGATGTATAGGATGATGAGACGCCTGTGATGCACATGCTTAGTAAAAGCTGTCTCAATTTTATGAGCAGAATTCATCAACTCATCAATCACAACCATAATTACTTTATTAGGGGGAAATAAGCAGTTACTGCTATGACTTTCAGGAGTATTCCTATCTGGATTTACACCATAGTCCAACACAAATTCCTCCAACACTTTAAAATTGGTATTTTCTCTGCTTGACTTTGGAGTGATGACTTTTAAAGTGATGTAAATTTTAAACAGCACTGTGCCCCCCAGCAGCAGGTAGCTGGAGGATTTGAGTCCTGATGGTGCAAACCCATTTGACGGCAACTTGCCCACCAGCTCATAAGTTTATATACCTGGTGCAGAACCCCCACTTCTTAAATTAGCAATGAGATGAAGCATGTTCTCATATGATTTCAGCTACAGCAACAATAAGCAAATATTTCTTCTTTCTGCACAGAGCAGTCAGCCCAGGTCTTGGCCTGTGATGTTCACCCTCTAGGAGCCAGACCATGGGCAGAGAGAAGTGCACAGACACAAACAAAAATGGGAAAAACCTTTCTGTCCAGGAGAGCAGCGAGGTTAGCATGTTGCACAGGATCAGAGGATCATTCAGACTGGCAGGGACCTCTGGAGGTCTGTAGTCCAGGATGGGTCAACAGTGAATTCAGACCAGGGTGCTTTGGGCTTTGTCCTGTTGGGTCTTGAAATTCTCCATGGGTGGAGACTCAATCACCTCTCTGGGCAACCCATTACAGTGCTTGACTATCCTTATAGTAAAGTTTTTTTCCTTAAATCCAGCTGGAACCTATCATTTCAACTTATTCCTGTTGCCTCCATGGACCGGCACGAAGTCAGGCTCTGCCTCTTCAACAGCCTCCTTGTAGGTACTGGGGGTGTGCTGTTAGGTACTCTTCAGCCACCTCTTCACTAGGTTGAACAAACCCATCTCCTTCAGTGTCTCCTGATAGGGCAAGTGCTCCAGTCCCAGACAATCTTGATGGCTGGAGGAAAACACAGTCAGAAACTCCCTGCTGCAAATTTGCTGCAGGCTCGGTTGGGGTTGAACTCCTTGACTCTCCTAGTGATGCAGGTTTGCTTTGGCATAGACTCTTGCTGCTCTACTAGGTTTCCCTACTTTTTCCTTTCTAGGTCACTGATCTTTGACATGTTTGGGGTCTCTGTGTCCTTTCTGTCTCAATGATGCCAGCAAGATTTTTTGGGGCATAGGATGAGCGTTGATGGGAAGGCACAGACAGCAGCAAACCGTACCTTTTTGCTTGGTCTGGCCACTGAATTGTTGCATGGTTTTCAATAGCCGACACAGAGTTGGCAAGTAATCCACCATCTCTTCATTTCCCTTTGTAGTATTACAATAGAGTGGACTATGCAACTGGATACAGCCCCAGTGGCATGACTCTGGGTTCTGGGTTTTTTAAAATTGTTTTGAGAAGAAACTAGATTTCATATGGTGGGGTGTTGAGGCAGAAAGGTCTAAATTAGAGGTGGGGGCAAAACTTATTCAGTATAACTCAACTTCAGATGGCTCAGTGATAAAGGAGGAAAAGACATCTCAACATAAGAAAGAAATTTTTTACAGTAAGAACAATCATTCACTGGAAGAACCTCCCCAGGGATGTGGTACAGTACCCATTGCTGGAGGTTTTCAAGATGCAATTGGACAGGGTGCTAGGCAATCTCATCTAGGCTGCTTTTCCCACGAGAGGTTGGACCTTTCAAGATGCCTTCCAACCTGGACTGTTCTACGGTTCTATGATTCTATGATTTGTTTGGTGCTTTTTAGATATATGAGATTTTCTAAGAGGAAGAAATGGGGAAATGCTATCTCAATCAATAATTCATTTATTCCTGCTTTCCCTAAGGATTAGGCAAGAAGAGATTTTTTTTTTTGCTAATTCTTAAACTCTATCAGAAGTGGATAAATTTCTTAAACTCCATTTAATTTAATCCTCCTGCAAATATTTAAAGTTCCTGCAGTTCCCTTCTAAGCCTGGTAAATCCAGGCAGACTTTCCTCACCTCCAATAATAATGATGTGCCAGCTGTTCATGAAAGATTTAAGAGTTGATTTAGGGGGAAAAAAAACCCCAAACCCAAGATGATTTACTTTGTGCATGTGTAGACATAATGGCTGAAAGTCATTATGCAACATAATTGATTTGTGACAAGTACCAATACATGCATTTTGAGAAGGGCCAGTGTGGCATGTCCTTGCACGCATGTGCATTGCAACCATGCTGTGTGGGGGTACTACCAATATCCATACCAGTGGATTGGTACTGCTTCTCTTGCTCCCAATAGCTGGCACTAAATACATAAACAGAAATAGAGTCAGACAGAACTGGTGTTAGCATACGCTGAGGGTTTTAAACATACAGATTACCCTGTTTTCCTATTTCTCAGAAGTTCTAGAAAATAGGAATGGAAGCTGTCTGTCTTACATTTCTTTTTAAACTTTGCCCTAGGGAGAATGAAAATTTTTGCTTTTTTTCCCCCCATGGTATTGGAGGCAAAGTCTTCCTTTTGAAGATGATAAATTCTGCAGGTAGTTGTGCACTGACACACAGAATGCTGATTAGATGCTCCAGAAAAATTGATTAGTTTCAAAGCCAACAGATAAAGCAGGGATACAAGCAACCTTGGCTATCGGCATAACGCCAGCTCTGGGAACCTGTGCTCTCTGCATGACGTTATTACATAGGAGTTATCTGCTGAGTCTCTCCTGCCTTTCTCCTGCACCCAAGTCAGGGGACTGATGGAGGCAGGATGGTGGACTTTCTAGTGCTTGGTTCTGGCGCAATTGAAAGCCCCTGTACTCTATCTCAGCTATTCCTAAACATTTTTTTCCCTGTACTTTTTCTTTATAACCCATGTTAGTAGTTTATAAACTAATTTCTGGACTCTGCACCTTCAGCAATCATCAGGCACAGCACACAAAGTGCAGAGTTGGGCTCTGAAATATCTATTCAGTTATCACAGCTATGGTGGCTTTTGGTGACCTTTCTTTTCACCACACCTTTTTTGCTCCAGGTGTGTTGGCTTGAGTGAAATTCAAGAATTTCATTCTTAAACTCAGATGTGTGTATAAATGCATTTGTAAATTGTAAAAAGTAACAAAACCCAAGCAAAACTGTGAGCTGCTAGGCTTATGAAGACAGATTTCCCATTGATTTTACACATACTGTCTCTCTCGCTGGCAGTCTCCCTAATGTTTAATGACAGGCAGAAGCTTGTCTGTCTGTGGGTGCAGTAATTCAGGTTTCTGCCTCCTCTCCTCAGCCACCTCTCTCTATGAAATGTTTAGGAGTTCAGCATCGTGAGGACTGCCTCTCCTCTGCTGAAATGAGCTCAAACAGGTCAACAGCCAAGAAACACCCAAAAGACCTCTGAGATCCAGAGACAGGATTACTAACACATCTTATTTCTTAAAGAAGTGGGGCCCAACTTGACTGTGAATTGTCTACAGGTGATAGAGGGGAAACTGGAAAACTGAGCTTGGAGGAAACCGTACAGAGAGCATTCCTCCTGCCTGAAGGCTGGAGGAACAAGACCTATGGCAAGTGTTTGCCCTCTTTGCACTGAGGTCAAAGTTGGTGGGAGTCTTTTAGCAACAAAAGCAATGGCCACGTGGGGTTTTCACCCCAACACTTAACAGCTCCCTCAGCTGGCACAGGCTGAGCTAGGGCTCAGGAAGTCAGTGTCTTGGTGGGTCAAGGATCTGCTCCCAAATGTCTTCAGCTTTCTCTCCTAGGACAGCTGCCTCTTTCTTCATGTTTTGCCACCCAGTTTGTAATTCAGAATTGTTCCTTTAGAGTCTTAATTTCCTCATTTACACCCCTAACTTACCCTATGCCAGAGGGAGACCACAAGAAACAAAAAGGCATCATGTTTTAAGAGAGGGCTTGTGTTGGGGTGAAACGCTTCCAGCCCTCAGCATAGTTCCTTGAAAATGCCACCCCTTTCCAAGGCACAGGAGGAGCACAGCATGGGGCATCCACTCCAGTCCCCTGCCGTGCAAGCAGCAATGAAAGACAGTCCTTTGCATGAGTATAAGCAAGCTGACGAAAGCTTGGCACGAGTCTCTGGACATGCTTCTTTCTCACCCTCTGCCAGTACACACCAAGGAGGAGCCCAGACTCTTGTTTGGTGTTTGTTTTTTGGCAGCAACGAGGTCTAATTTTAGACACCAATGCCAAATATCCAAAATATTTTGAGAGAGACATTTAAGTGTGGCTGAGGGTGACCTGAGGAAGCCCATCTCAGCTGCTGCTGCATGAGTGAGGTCCCTATGGCTTCTCTTCACAAGTGGTGCTGCTGTGGGACACGGGTCTCCCTCTGGAGTAAACCATCAGTGAAACGGCACATTCATCTCAGTATCTCCATGTTCATCCTGAGGGCTGGGGCATGTTGGGCATCACAGTCTTTACCAAGACAGCTCATGGGCTCAGGAGAAAGGTAATAGGGTGAGGTGTCTCAGCCTGTGTTGTGCAGGGGATTGGACCATGGTGACAGCCTAACCCTCTGCTCTGGCCTTAAATAGTACAAACACAGGGTTTTTCTACTGCTTTTTCAGTCTCAAGGGCCCTTCTGATGCTCTTCTCAGTATGACTACCCTGAAAAGCAGAATTACCAGCGAACTGTCGCCTCGCTGCCTATGTCCTTTCCAGGCCATTTCTGAATACGTTGACCAGCCCTGCTCTGAGCATGCATACCTCTAGCCTGTCCTCACTCAGCTGTGGTTCCTTTTCTCCTCCACGTTGCTGAAAAAATAGTGCCCTAGCATCTCACCATGCCACAACGATTAGTGTTTTCCCAAGGCTTCCCATGAGAAGCTTCTGTACGTGAGAGCACCCCTACCCATCCATCATCCTCTGGATGGTAGGGAGGAGGGCTGCTCGATAGCTAGCCAGAGGTGCTGCAACTCTGACTTACAGATTGGAAGGGTTATCCATCACCCTGGACGGGGAGGCTGTCTGGCCTGGTGCTACGGGGCAGGAGAGCAGGTCATCTACAGTGCTTGGGGACATGTTCTTCCCTGCCTTTTGCTACAGTGTGTTTGCAGATGGGCTGAAGAGCTGCTCTGTGGAGAGGCAGGCTCAGATGTACGCTGGGAAAAGCTGCCTGTCTCCACACTGAGAGGGAAAAGAGTGAATATACTCTTCGAAGGGAAAGTGCGAATTGTAAGAATTATCCCCAGACTACCAATTTCACCCTCCTGCCCTGGCCAACTATAATTAAGCTGACCCCAATGAGGCAGGGTTCATATTTTCCTCCTTAAATTATCCGGAGGCTTTGCTGGACTTTGCTGAGTTTTCCAACATTGTTAAAGACCCAAGGAGCTGTTTCTGATAATTGAATCTGACCTGCCACATCATGAGTCCTGATGACACCCAAGTCGTGATTATGGCAAGTAGGAGTTTGTCTCTGGGCCAGGGTCACTAGTCTGCCACTGACTTTTGGTGTGCTCCTGGTCACATCACTTCGTCTCCCTCTAGCGAGGTTTCTCATCTCTAAATAATGATCACACTTCATACAATACTCCAAGTTCAATGCCCTGTTTGCCTGTAAGGTCTTCAGAGCAGGAAACATCTCTCATAGCTTCACAACAGCTACTAACCACTCCAGGCTCTGAAGTAATACACACAGTTGCTGACTGTGTCTATAAATTGTTAGCTGTGCTTCATTTGAAGTAAACCCCCCAGCAACAGAGTTCATTTCAAGTTTGTTATATATACACACATACTGTTCTTTTACAATACATATATATTATTCTTTTTAATAGATTGTTGTAACCTTACAAATTTATGTGGTCACTAGGGACTGTGTTCGCCCAGAGAGATGTCATTTTTCTGTTTGACTTAAACAGTAAGAATGTGACGACTTCCGACCTGGGGGTCCGTGGAGCTAACAATAACTCCTGCCTGTCACAGGAGGTTTTCACATGACTTTCTTGCATGTCAGCTGTGTTGCTCAGGGACCGGTTAAAATTTCTTGTTTACCTTGCCCACAGAAAGTGATGGTTTTTTTTTTTTTTTAGTGTAAACTGTCATAATGAAAACTGTCCAGAAATTGAGAATATTGGTAAATTAAAATTTTTATTTTATTTTTGTGGTAGGATATGGAAATATAATTATTTGGTGAAAATGGCAGTGTGGCACATGGGATCTGTTGTTTGGAGAATACATCTCATTTCCCACATAAGTCAGACTCCCTTGTCATATTGTTTCTAGTGGGAAACCATTGGCAAAAATATTTCTTTTGTAGTCCTAATTTAATATAGTTCTCCCGCCCCCCAAAAACAACAACAAACTCCTTCAACAGAACAGAGAAAATGAACAACATTTCCTAGGAAAGTAGGTCTTGGCAAATACACCAAACCATTTAATAAGAAATTCAGGTCTTGAAAGACAGTCTAGATGAAAAAAACCCAGCTAATTTACTTCCTGAAAGTTTTGTGTCCGTTTGCTGAAACTTTAGGAGTAAAGGCTCTCGGGAGTGGCAATTTTGTAGGGGTGGGGGTGGGGTAGAAGCAGTTTCTGGGTGAGTATTGAGAAATACTCTGCAATGTGCTCAAATGACTGAGTTTCAGAACTATCAAATATTTGTATCAAATCAATTATGAACAACCTATAGATCCCAGCTTATTTCCCATGTTACTTCACTTCATTTGAAGCAAGAAATAAGTTTATGAATAGGATGATCAATCAGTGCATCACTGGGGAAGAGGACAAGCAACAAAACCTCACTCACTGCATTATGCCTTTGGAACAAATTGCACAGACAATCTAGAAGTTGTTATAAAAAGAGAGGCTGATTTCACCCTGGGGGCAACTGAAGCACCTAATACAGTTGCATGAGGAAGGCATGCACTGAAACCTGGAAATGCTAAAAAAAAAGGTAGGAGGGAAAAGAGGGTTTGCTTCTCCATATTCTATTGGCATCTTTCAGGTAATTTGAAAACCCATCCCCAGGCAGCAATATAATTTAACCTTCACTGGAAAACCAGTAAGTCCAGGTGCTGAAAGAAAAAAAGAAGTGCCCTGGCTTTATTGCAAAGCCTGTAATTCGGGCAACCAGTGGTTCTTGCACCTTTCATAAATGACAGTTGCCCTGTACTCAGAAATGGGAAACGCGGAGGAGGGGACCCTGCCTCTGGGACCAGAGGTCACTGTCCTTTGCATGGGTTGGGACTATTGCTGCAGCAGACTTACCTCCCCGTTCTTCCCCAGGTCTGAAAAAACAAAGGGTCCGTCCAAAGATGATGAACATGCTCCTGATGGCTTGTGCTGTGGTGGGGTGGTCAAAGGTGATCTAGTTTCCTTTCATCACTAGCCTGAAAACACACTTTAAATGTGAGAAGTCAGGAGGCTGGAAGGCAGGAGCAGTTCCCAGGGGACTTACTGTCGGAAATTCTAAATGAATTCAGCTGCCGCCTTTGCTCCACATGGAAGAAGGGTTTCTGGGCAGGGATGGTGCTCAGCTTCCATCACTGCAGCTCACTGATGGTGTTCCCAGGCAGCCAGGACCAAACCAGCCCCGGGACAGAAACCAGCAGCTTGTGGTGGTTTTAACCCCCTCAAAGCTGCACCTCCCTGAGCCCTGCAAGCGGGACGCTGAGCTAAGTCGGCTACATTTAGAGAAGGGTAGCTGTGGGCTACCTTGGCAGTCAACGGGGACAAAGAAGCATCTCAAGAAGGAGACCAGGTCTACCTAAGATCTGAGTCCTCCCTTCGGGCTGTGGATTATCCCTTCCCGTGTTCACACTCCCATCTGCCGAGGACGTACCTGGCAGGACTTTTCCTGGCAAACCCTTCTGTGCCCGCATTTGCAGAGGAGGACAAAGGAAGACCCTGTGGCAATTTAACCAGGACTTTTCTTTCCTTGCCTTTTTCCACTGCCTGTCCCTTTCATGCCCAGGTAGATCACTGTCATGCAGATGACCATTGATGTTGGCAGTGATTACCAGTAGCAGATAAATCACAGAAAGCAGGGCTGGCAGGGATCCAGGAGGTCACTCACTGTCCACCTGCCTCTGGGCACAATCAGCTCTCTCTCATCCATTCCAGCTAACTCTCTCTTAAAAGCCAGCGGTGATGGGTACTAAGCACTGTCCCAAGGCACTTAAATCTTCTTTACTGTTAGAAAGCACTCTGTAATGTAAGCTGCATAAATCTTACATTTATTTACCTTTTTAAAAACAGGTATATAAAGGTTTTCAGGGATTTTGCAGATATTTGTGCAGAAAAAGACACACGGATCTGGCTGAAGAGCAATCCCAAAGTGAAGATGCAGAACTCCGGCTGCCGGGTGGGGATTCTTCATGCTGCCCACCCCACCCCTTTTTTTCCCCCGCCCCAAGTGGCAGGAAATCACTGGCAGTACAGACCAACTCCCTGAAAACTGAAGAAGATCAGTACAGCTTTATCAGTTGAGAATCCAGCCTTGTCTCTTTGGCATTACTTATTTATAAAGGACTCTGCTATTTAATAAGTTTTGGCTGCCACTGGATTTATCAACTGGCTGATCCAGCAAAAAAAAGAGTCCATTGGCCCCTCTGGTGCTGTTAGTATGGGGGAGTCCAGCTTGCAAACTCTGCAAAATTTGCACAGGTAGCTACCCCATCACCACTGATTTCTCCCCCTAGCAGTACTCCAGCACAGGAATTTTTTTTGTCTCTTTGGCTTGGCAGGACTGAACCAAACCTCCAGAGAATGAATCACCCACCAGGCTCGTGGCTACGGGGAGGGAGAGGTTACCCCTGACCACGAAGAGGCCACAAGCCAAATGATCTTTCCAGGCTCTAGAGGACAGGCTGAGGAAAGAAGCTGTCGCTGCCGGGGACGCTGCTTCTTCCTTGGACATTGGCAGGGGTCGTACCCCATCTTCCCATGGGGGAATGAATTACCATCAGAGATCCTATGTAGGTGTAGGCAGGATTTGCTGAAGGAGGCGGAGGGGCTGGAGAACAGGAAGGAGAGAAGGGGGGAGAGGTGAGGGTCTGGGGGGATGTGACTTGCAGCTATCCCTCTTCTCGCAGTGCTTTGTGGAGGTGCCAGACTGGTCACCATTTGCTGCTGTCCTCTGCTGGATAAGCAGTCCTTCAGCTTAATGAAGGGAGGTGGTACAGGGGAAAGGCAATCACCACCTTTAGAACAGGCAGCTCCCCAAATCTCTGATGTGAAGAGGGGACTGCAGACACAGAGAGCTCGCCGTGGCCTGGGACTGCCGATGGAGCAGGGACCTGCAGGCTGTGGCTGCCAGCTGACTCTGCTTCCTGCAGCATTAGGCAGATGGAAATGAAGAGTAAATGAATGTTGCTGTTGAATTGAAGGGCTCCCTGCTTCGATGAGGAGAACCATACCCCAGGGAATAGGGAAGAGATCTATGCTTTGGCAAAGCAAGCAGGAAGGAAATAATTCTGCTAGGCACAGATTGCTTCTTCCATCTATTACCACTGCTGCGAGACACCTGGAAATATTGGTTCCCCCAGAAGAAATTCAGGTGTCCCTGAATGAAGCAAGACTCCTCTCTACTATTGGGGCTGTTTTAGCAGCAGGCAGAATTGCTTCCTTTGCAGCAATTATTTTCTCAGGTTATTTTCCTCCACATCCCTGAGGACACACTAACATTTCTTTTTATGCTCAGCTAAGCAGCTGATTGATTCTTCCTGGAGCTTTTCCTGTATCGGCAGCAGCAGGGGACTGAGCAGCACCCAATAACACAGCGAAAGTCAATTAGCTATATGAGACACTCAGTTGCCTACAGCCAGAAAATGTCCTTTCCCAGCTACTCTGTTTGAAACCCCATCACTCTGACCGCAAGAGGACGGTGCCTTGTTGCCTCTAAATTAGGAGCCCTGAAAGAGGAGAGGATGGAGATCCTGGATCTAGCATCTCTTCTTCAGTGCTCTTGTTCTTCTGTCTGCGCTCTGGGCAGCCCGAGAAAAATATGTCCATTGCCCCATGGCTCCCAGTGGTTGATGGGATGGTTTAGGGAGCACTGATTTCAACACTACTGCATGTTCATACGTTAGAAAACATCTCCTGACCAGTTACAGCATTTGTGGACATACCCAGCATTTATGCTCACGTCACCATGTTTATGGAGCAGTGCACAGTTATGAAAGCAGATGGTTTGTTAAAAAAATAATAATTCTTCATTCAGGCAGTCAAGGAGAAGTGACTTGGCAGCACTACTGAATAGCCTTTAGGAATACACAGTTTTAAAAAAGATGTTCTTCATGGGATACAGCAGAGCTACCCTGCCTTCGGTCGAGACATTAGACTTAATAATCTTCAGTGGGATTTTCAGATGTGCCTTAGGTTTACTAGAAGGACATTTCTTATCCTTAATGACTTGTGCTCCTAAATTATTTACATGTCTTTGACAATCTCACCACTAATCCTAATTAAGGCCAAGCCAGGCTTTTTAATAAGCATAATGCTGCAGTCCGCACCATTTGTGTCCCTGGTAGAAGTTGTGTTGCTCAGTTGATGGGAGCTGATTAAATCTGTATAACTCACCTACCCAGAGATAACCATCCTGAATGTTCCCATTTTTCCTTCTGTCAAAAGATAAAAGACCTATTTGGTGAATACCCATCAATGAAAGATGAAAATTGTGTGCCTGGACACACACAGGCAATTCTTACAGCAAATCCCACCAGTTTGGTAATACTTTGTACCAACATGATTTTGGGACAATATTTATTAGCATATGCCCTGGGGCTGCAGGTCTAGCATCTCAATACACATCCCTGGATGCACAGTATTGTCCCTTAATGTCCAGTGAAAACCCGTATCATTCACAGTAAACTTGCAGTGTTCACATCTGGGGGCAAATTTAACTGGAAAGTAGGAAATGCAAATTTTTGGTTCAAGCAGAACAGGAAATTACATATGCTCTGAACAGTGGAGCATGCACATTTTTTTGTAATACTTCTGCCCCTTAGGTCTGAGTAGAGAACTTCCCAGAGAAAAGTAATATGTACTCCACCAACCTCTCCTGCAAAATATTGACTCTGCAACCTAGGTGTTATTGTGCCTGCTAAAACTGCTCAGCAGTGTTGACTGTATTATCACATACCTCTTCTACTATTCTTGAATGAATAGCAGAGGCCCCTGCCCTTACTTTCCAAAATCAATAAAAAAAATCATCATAGGAATCTATGCAATTCTCTCCTAAATGATGCCACGGTTCTTGAAAGAGATCAAACATAGATCAGCATGCTATGTGTATGGGAGGAATGGAGCAGATACCAGGTTATTTTCTGTCAGTACTTCCAGACCACGGCATCTCACAGTGAATTCTAGCTGTAGAAAATAGGAAGCTTTCCAGAGAGCAGATTTTGCCATCAGAAATTGCCATGGTTTTTTTGAAAGCAAATGCTTTTATGAGAACATGTTGGTTTTGATTATATTTTTAATGGGAAAAAAAGTTGCGGTGAATTTGCCATTGTTCTTTAAACAATGCAGCATGCTCATTCTGCACATTCTGGCCTTGACTTCTCCACAGATGTTAAAAGGAAACAACTCCATAATATGTGGAAGATTGAGCAGGATTAAAATACACCACTATGAAAGTGAAGTTTTTCTTCCTCAGACAAAGCAAATGACATTTAACAATTAGCTTAAACAAGAAATTTATTCAGAACTTTCCACGTCATGGAAGTTACATTCAGAATTTCACTCCAAAATGGAATGGCAACAAATTTCCAAAGATTTGGGCTTTCTTTCTGGCAGGGTGTACACAATTTCCAATTGGCAGCTTCCCTTGGGGCAGGTTGAGGACAGTTGTGCTCTGCAAGCATCGTGGTCTATTCTTTCTTATACCTCAAATCACCCTTTAAGGCTGCTCGCCTTCAGTAAGTCCGTTTTGCCATTGGCAGCAGAAATGATTGCTGGGGTGTTGTCCACCACCCTGCCGCATTATTAAATGAAGTATGTCCTCAGAGTGGTGAGCACAGATTAAACCCAGCCCAAGCCCCCGAGAGCAGAAATCATGTTATTGATGGACAGCTGTAGGAGCCTGGAAGTGCAGAAGTTCTTGCCAGTCACTCCCAGGCACCACCTGGTGGTCACTGCTGTCTCAAAAATCACCTTTTTCCTGGAATCTGGTTCTTTAGGAGCAACAGTAAATAAAAGTAAATCGCTCTTATTCAGCCTCCCCTGCAAGGCAGGAGCAGCTCTGCCAGGGGTGGAATGGCTGAACTTAAAGTAATGTGGCAGACGGGAGACACAAAGGGAGGGAGAGCTGGTTTGGGAGCTCAAATAGGTGTTTGTGCAGTGAAAGAAGGCTGAGCAAAGCAGAGGGGAGATTAGCAAGTAGCAGGAAGACTGAAAAGCAGGGGAATCTGTTCAAATAAATTAATGCTTGCTCATTTGGAGCAGGAGGGGTAATACATCGGGTATGTATGTTTTTTGGGCGTTGTCAGGGCTTGTTTCAGAGAACATCTTGCTTTAGAGCAGCATCTCTCCTCTGCTGTGAGGGAAATGCCTGAGTGTTCCCAGGTACAATGTGGCTGCATAGATGGACAGAATACTGAAGGAGCTGGGCTCCAAACGTGAAATGCTGATGCTTCTCTGCACCGTGCATGGTTATGCTGTGGGACCTCTTGCTGCTTGGTGTGGTAGCCAACAGATGATGTGTGCTTGGGTTCAAAAAGTGCTCAGACAATTTGAGAGAAGAAAAGTTAATTGTGGGCTAATAATTGTAGAGATGCTCTTCTCCAGGAGGCAAAATCACTGTCAGTCAGGGGAGCGGCTTGGGGGCAGGGAGTCTGAGTACATTTGTCCTGATCTTAAAATCTTCTTTATGCGTCTGAAGGTTATTGGGCTAGCTCAATTTTTAGTTGCTTTTTTTGCTCTGGATTTAGAGGTTAGGGGGCATGTGGCAGACAAAATTGCAAGCTCTCTCTGTCCTGTTCAGCTTGGGTTGGAAGCGATATGTCTTATTTATGTACGTTGCCAGGGCTGATCTAACAAACATTCTGGGGATCGAGATTAGCGGTGTCTACACCGTACTTTGGGGTGCTGTATAGACATGCTTTTCTGAGTGTCTTGAAACTAAGCTCTGTTCTGCTTCCCACCTGGAAGGTCTTGTTAGCTATTCATGCTGCCAGTCTGGCTTGCCAAGGGGGTTGCTGCACCGGGGGAGTGCCTGGAGGACCTTCCATTGTGAGTATCCCAGCAGGCTGCACCCTAGCCTGAGGGTCTCTCAAGCCCCTGAGAAGTACCTTCTTAGGAAGGGTGCGGTTGGACATTGACGGTTGGACTCCATGATCTTAGAGGTCTTTTCCAACCTTAATGATTCTATGATTCTATGAAGGGTACTTCTAAAACTGAGGTAGAACAGAATTAGTGGGAGACAAGAGGTATCTGAAGAGGAGACACCTAGCTATATTTTCATGTTGCCACTTAAAATTCCAGTCACTTTCCTGCTGATGCTTCTGTCCATTATCAAAGTGGAATGGGATCAGAGAACCATGAAGAGTAAATTTATTATATTGATTTTTTTCTTTTTTTTTTTTTTCCTCTTTTTTGTCCTACATGTGAGCATGACCTGTAATGGAGAAGGTATCCTGCACCTGCTTCGACTCCCAGTGGTAGATGAGGATAGCTTTCTTCCAATTATATGGTTGCTGTTTGGATTGCTGCTCTCTAAGATGACCCCGCATCAGTTAGGTCAGCAGGAGATTGCTTGTTCCTTTCCTGAGGTATCCATTTAGAGGCCTGAGCATCAGCTAGATGTATATGATCTTAATGAAACTGTGATCAGGCTTACATGCCTCTGTCTTCCAAGGACAGAACTCAGCTCTAGTGTTTTAGTGAATAGATTTTTAGCTTAGTTTCCTGTGAAATGAGGGTTAGCTCATGATGATGTGTGTGTATACTTGCACAAGCAGAGCTGTGTGTCTCAGCCCTGTAACTTTTGTCTCCCAAAAGTCCCACCAGTCCTCAAGTAACACTGCTCCACAGCTCTCCCCTGCTCATCCTCTCCAATGCTGCAGAATCTGCCCCCAATGGAGGGCATGACACCATACCTGGAGCAAGCTACAACTGAGCACGAAGGACCAGAAAGACAATCTCTCTCTCTCAAAATCTCCCCTGATTTTGGGCATCTAGAGAACCTCTTTCTGCATCTGAGACAGTCATATTTTTTCACTGGTGGAGCAAACCAGTACAGTCACTGGTCTTGTTCAATATCTTTATCAGTGATCTGGATGAGGGGATCGAGTGCACCCTCAGTAAGTTTGCAGACGACACCAAGCTGGGCGGGAGCGTTGATCTGCTCGAGGGTAGGAAGGCTCTGCAGAGGGACCTGGACAGGCTGGATCGATGGGCCAAGGCCAATTGTATGAGGTTCAAGAAGGCCAAGTGCCGGGTCCTGCACTTCGGCCACAACAAC
>NW_008794167.1:158712-217273 GCF_000699145.1 Aptenodytes forsteri | reverse complement strand
TTGTACCAGGGGAGGTTTAGATTGGATGTGAGGAAAAATTTCTTTACTGAAAGAGTGGTTAAACATTGGAACAGGCTGCCCAGGGAAGTGGTTGAGTCCCCATCCCTGGAGGTATTTAAAACGTGTAGATGTGGCGCTTAGGGACATGGTTTAGTGGGTGGTGGTGTTGGGTTGACGGTTGGACTCGATGATCTTAGAGGTCTTTTCCAACCTTAATGATTCTATGAATGGTGCACAGGGAGATCAACTGGTGGCTTGATTACAGTGTGTAATTACCTCCAGGAGAGACAATGTCAGCTGCTAAGAGATTATTAAATCCAGCTGAGAAAGACATGATAATTTTTTTTTGGTCTTTCTCCATCTGTTAAAGTTAATTTCATATCTTCACTGATTTTAAAACACCTATCAGTAGTCTGTTCAAATGCTGGACTTGGCCCTGCAGCACAGGACTCAGCAGGCACCAGCTGGAAATATTGCTGACGGACAGGGAAGAGAATTGCAGCATGAAGTCTGTTTCCATTGCCCCTCAGCTAGAGAAGCATGGCTCTGCACAGGGAGTGAATCAGTCCTGGAGTGAACTTTGTGAAAAGATTGCAGCCAGCTTTGCATCCCCATCTTACTGACCACAGCAAGCTATAAGAGCTAGGACTGGAGGCCAGCCAGCTCCTGCTCCTGTCTTTCCCCTCCCTTGGCTGTGGTTTGGTACAGGGGAGTTCCTCCGATCTAAGTGGTCCTAGGGCTCAATTAGGGAGTTTAACACTTACCTACCACCTAGTGACAGACATGGATGGGCAAAGGCAGGTCGCTTGCTTCATCTCACATGTTCGTGGGCTGATGTTCTGGGTAAGATGTCTGTGTCTGCTTTACTCCCAGCAGTCCCTGGTGGACTCAAGAACAGCAGAAGTGAACTAGAGGACTAAACATGCCTAGAACTCCTATGGAAAAGGTATCAGATTTAATAGGTTATGCGTTCTCTGTGTGATTAGTTGCCACACTCAAACTGGTAGTGGAGCAATGTTACCTTGGAGTACAAGTCTATTGATGCCACTGCACTCCTGATCGAATTAAAACTCAGTGACAAGATCTTAATTTTTTCCCCCAAGAAGGTTCTGTCTTGTCCCCATTTCTCCCAGTGCCTGTTTTTCAAATTTAGCAACATCACTAGAATTATTGAAAACCAAATTATTTCATGTCTCCCACTTCTCCGGCAGGAGCATGATGGCTATTGACAATGGGCCATCAATCATGTTTTAAAAAGAGCCGTCAGCATTAGGCAGGAGAAAGAATGATTCGAGGATTTCCAGCAAAAGCTGAAAATATCACTAACGAAAGGCCAAGTGAGATCTTTTCCTAATGAAAACCTCAAGTTGAAATCAGGAGCTGTGTGCTTTCAGAATGCCTTATCCTGGCATTGTTCTGATTGTTCCCAGCTAAAAGAAGATGATATATCTTGGACTCACAATGCAATTTAATTGGTGTCCAGATGGTTTTGTGAACAATTTTGTAGAGGCTGCATTTTAATAAGCATTTTCCTCTTGCCTGAAAGTGCTTTAGATAAAGCACAAATGCAATGCATAAAAATGACATTGGCTTCTGGTCACCCCATGCCATGTAAACTCATTAATTAAGTGTTCAACCGAGGTCAGAACCAACAGAGGGAGCAAAATGCTGCCATGGGTTCCTCTGAGATGCAGTCATTTTTAGGTGTTTAATAGTTATCTAATAATCCCCCATTTTATTTTTAGCACTGATTTTCATCAAGAAAAGTAGCCAGCATGGGGAGAAGAGACAGAATCTGGCCCCTGGCTAAAATGGAAAAAAACTGCACAGGAAGCCTAGGGCTGCAAATCAGGTTTCTGGGAGAGGGTTGGGCCCTTAAGAGTTAATGTATTGAAATACATTGCAGATTTTGTTTGCGTTTTTCTCCTTTTGCTGTCTTGGCAGGTGGAGGCATCTGCGGGATGCTTTGCCAAGACCCTGGACTTCTGTTAAATCTTGTACCATGGAGACTGTAATGATTTACATGCCTTTCTCCCTTGCTCGCAATTAATTGAGGTGTGTGTTCAAAATGGTGCTCGTTTGCTATGCCTAGATGATTTGGGCAGAACGACTTAGGCAGCACAACCCAAGAAGGCCATGAAATATTCATGGCATATAGCTTTTGCTACCTCCAGTATAAAATGTGTGAGGTATCTCTGGATGTTGAGGAGGCAGGCCAGGTGGTGAGTAGGGTCAGTGGCCTGGGAGCCTGGTGTGTGTGCCTGTGTCATCCCTGGCAGTGAGACGACTGGTGGAGTTGGCTACTGGAGGGACCAGGGGTGTCCCAGACAACTGCTAGAGACACCATGGGGTCTCAGCTATGGTGGATCCTGGATCCCAGTGGAAATATCTTTATTTGCAAAATTTGCTCAAATTTCTTGGTTGTATTCAACTTTTTTATACTGTATTATACCAAGACTTCATGTTTTCAAGCATAAATTAAGTGCTTAAGAAATAATTTGGAAGAGGATCTCTTCAACTTTCAAATGCAAAGTCTGGTGTGGTCATTATATGTTGATATTAATTTTGCTGTAAAGAACTGAGTATGGGCATGGGGTGAGAGAGTTCCACATGAACCTGGTTTCCCCCGACGCATCTGGCAAACTGAAAAGTATCCACACACATACGAAATAATTTTGGGCCAAGTAAAACATTTTATGCAGACCAGAAGGGAATATTTTGTGCCATAAGCACAACCCATTGAAATAAAAGCTAGAAGAGAATCGAAGGAGATTTGAAAAATTTCAAGGGAAACCACTGAAGTGTTTAAACGCAAAAAAGCCCATTTTTTCACAATTCCATTTTCTATCACAAAAGTTTTGGATTTGAAATGCTGCTGTAAGGGTTGATACTGCTGGAGACAAGACTTTGAGCTGGGCATCAAGGGTCTGACTCAGGGTCCTCCAAAGGACAGATCAGTCTGCAGTGACTGGCAGTAAGACTTTGAGAGTGGATTCAGCGGGAGCAGAAGGAGGCATCGCTGGCCTGCTTGTGGCTGATGCTGTGACCAGATGCAGAAATCCAGATCCACGCTGTTATATTTCGGCAGAGCTCGTGAGAGTCCCCCACAGTCCTGGGAAGGTGCGCCTGGCTTGGGGCGTTGGACTAGCACTGCACCACAAAGTCTGATGGCCAGGTCTGACTTCTGTTACAGGAACCAGTTGTGTAAATCTCCCAAGGTCTCCCCTGGCTTTAAGGAAAGCTGTAAACCTTCTTCTGATATACAGTCCTGTCATTAGGGAAATATGCCAAATTATAGACAGCTCCCCCATCAAAATCCTCCCTGGAAATGCATCTGTGTCTTACAAAAATTGTCCAGCCAGCCTTATTTTGTTTCCTTCAATTCTGCATTGCCAAGACCTTCTGGCAAGAAAGTGCTGCTTCTTTTTGCGGTTGAAATGCAGCAGAGAAGTACATAAGAAAAAGGGTAATATCAAAAACCAGCTGGTAAATGCTGAAGAGAGACCTTGAGTATTTGAACTGGTGCCAAACAAAATTACATAAGATAATATTTACCTGTCTCCTGGGATTTGTTACAGAGTGCTGGGGAAAAATGTCCTGTAGATTGCTGGAGGGCTCCTAGGGCAGAGGAACAAGAAAATGAATATCAGGACTTCAAGGAATAAAAGATGGACTGATGTTGCGGTTAGGTGAGGATCTTTCTGCATTAGTGTTCCTAATAAACCGGAGGTTTGGGAGGTTGTTTTTCAAATGGAGATTAATTAAATGACAAACTGCAGTGGGTTAAGAGGTTTAGAAATTAAGTCTGATGCAGTTGTGATGGAGAAGGTAGAATGCCAGTTGGATACGCTTTGGATTTGGTTAGGGATGTTCACTCCTGCTCTGTAAGTCAGTTGTTGGAGGCATTGGTGTGCTGCTTTGAGCACTGTGGTGCCAAAGTGGCATGGAGCCAGACCGCAAGATCCTCAGGAGCGTGTCTGTTTGCGCCAGGAGAGCCGAGATACTTGATTTTGTATCTACTCTACAAGCCCCACTGTGTCTCTGTCTAACAGCACTGTTCTCACCCGTTAATGTCTCTGCCAGCAATAGATGAATGCGCACACTCTTGGCTGGGGCACTTTGCAGGGCTCTGCCCAGTGGCTCGTTAAATTGAGTTCAGCCCTCTGCACTTCCCCTGACGTGCTGTGGCTCTGAAGAGCACCCATGCGTGATACCCTGCACTGCCCTAGCACTGGCTCAGCTGAGATGAGAGGTGAGGATCTGTGTCGCTAAAGGAGCTGCTGGAAGGAGGAGGGTGGGTTGGTCTTCCCTTGACATCCTTTCCAGAGTGGAGCTTTGCCCCAGTTCCTCAGCATAGCCCAATTGCCACTGCTTCCCCTGTCCCTCTGATGGTGGCACCCACGTGAAGAAGTGCTGGCCACCAGAGTTCCTGCCAGGGCTTCAGCAGCCCCTCAGGTCTCAAGGGTTTCATTGCATCTTCTGACCCATGTGGTGTACCATGTTCCTTTTTAACCTTCACGAGAGGAACATGTATTGTCAGTTATTACCTTCAGCTCAAGTTTGCCCAGTCTAATGCTCAGAAGGTCAAATTCTTTGTCCCTTCTCAAATCTGGCTGCACACACGGCTTGAAGGCATATATCCTGGTACGTCTTGTGCAGAGGTAAACATCAGAAGGCAGATTGTCAGACAGCTGCTTCCTAGAGGTTGTTACTGCTGTTGGCTTTCTTCTTCTGCAAAGCACTGACGGTAGCCACTGTTTCAACTTTCCTTGCTAAAACACACACACACACTAATACGCATGTATGAAAGCCCCATGAAAGCACTTGCCCTTGGCTCATTCTTTGTACCTTCATTGCAGGACTGTTCCCAAAGCATCAGCTAATTCCCCTTCCGTCTTCCCAGAGCATGGCTGGCGGCTGCCTTTGGACAAGGCTCATTGAAACAGAGCCAGGGCGAATCGGAGTCAATCAGCACGCAGGGGAAAAGTTCAGCTTCACTAACTCAGGTGGGATGACTCCAGCAGAGACATTCATCTCAGTTTCCCGGCTCTCTGGGGAAAGGATGAGTGACAGATGCTGGAAAGAGCTTGTACCACTGAATTTTTAAAATGTACTTTTTTTTACTATAGCACTGCCAAGCTTGTGTGTTCAAGGAGGAGGAGACAAAGCCCCAAATTTGTAAGATGGGCACAAAGCTCATTCTCTTGTAAAAGACGATAAATCAGGTGTTCCTCTTATTTGTCCTCTGGGTTTTGAGGCTGAAAATGCAGTATAACCAGCTCTGCCCCCAGCACAGATTTTTCACAGATCAGTTGGCATGAGCAGAACAGAGGTCACTGCTGCAGAGCAAATCGATGCTCAGTAAGGATTTTTAACGTATGCAGATATGATTTATGCTTACTGTGGTCTACGAGTACTGTCTTGCTAGCGAGCAAATCCTCTCTAACAGTAAAAACCTTCCACAGGAACCATGGTAAAGCTCTTAACATACCCCGTTATAATGTCCAGTCCAGCATGGGATGAGGTAAGGAAGGATTTTCCAAACACTAGTCCCTGAAACACGTTCCTCCTCTCACCTGCCTATGGCTGAAGATCAAAGCATAGTGATATCTGTCATGAGAGGACAGGAGTGGAGAAGGGCCTGAGCCAGTGAATCAGAGGGACAGCAGGGACTGGGGCTTGGCAGAGTCTTGCTCTGGCTTGAAAAGCTTCGGCTGTGAGTGGGGACGGAGCCAGGACACCAGCTGTACGGTGTGCCCCTGCTGCACGGACACCAACGCCAGCATGTTGGCTGTCGAGCCAAGGAGGTTTGCAGTGTGGTGTCTGAGCAAAGGAACGAAACCTCACCATCTGTCCCACCCTGAGCTTCATCTGCCCTTCGGCCTCAGCCCTTTGGAGCTCCATCAGGCTGAGCTGGTGTCCTGCAAGGATGGTCTGTATCATCAGTGGGCCTGATGCTAAATATCACTTGGGTGTATTTCTGAGCTCAAGCCTTTTGATGGAGAGAATCATGGGCTGGACTGAATTGATACTGCTGTAGGTGTAACTAGGCTGTGTTTTTACAATGTGTTTACATTTGTGGGCTCCGTGGGACCCGTAATCCTGCTGCCAGCTGGCCCCTGAGATGATGGTGGAGCACCAAGGGGTTCCCTCTTCGCTGTTGTGGTAAGATGAGCCACGCACAGATCAGGGTTTTTAAAATATATATAACATAGGGAGCATCCTTTCCACTGTTGGGAATCATATCTGTAAGTGGGTACTCAGTTCTTTTTAGACAAAAGAACTCACCTGAGAGGGCGTAAGTGTCCACTCCTGAATGAGGACCGTTTTCCAACAAAAAGCACACGTCCAGAGGAAACCAGGCATGGAGACAATCCCCTTTGGTGCTCGTAACCCTGTGTTTTTTAGGAACAACTGCTCCCTTATTTGAGTTCTATTCTCCCTTCTGGAGTCAGAAATATCTTGCAAGGAGGTTGAAAGGTTAATTGCACCAAGGAGAACAAAACTACACCAAGGAGAACAAGTTATCCACGTGAAATGGGATGCTTTTTAGTTTCATGCACACTTTAGCTCTGTGCATGCTTATGGATACACAGCCACTTCTTTGGGTTCCCTGCAGACCCTGAAAGACGACCACTGCTCATTCACCTCCATGTATTTCTCTCTTAGTGCTTGGGAGAAGGAAATGTCATGTGCACATGGCAAATTGCTGTGCCTTGGGAATTGCTGCACATGGGAATTGCCGTGGGAGTAGCTGCACATGCAGTAGGAAACTCCTGCCGCTCTCCTCTTCAGGTGCTCTGGAGGAAGCCCTGGGGTGGTTACAGCCTTTACCCCCTCTCAGGGCTGCCGGCAGCTGGAGCGGCCTGGAACCTCGGTGCTGCTCTGCAAGTGCATGAGAGGCAGGGCTGCAAGAGCGACTGTCATGCTATTTGCACGGGTCCTGACAAAGCAGAGACTGCAAAGAGGGAAGTAAAGCAAATAGTAATCAGCATCATCTGCCTCTTTCTCCTCTATGTGTTACCCAAGACCTAAAACCCACTAATAAATATATAATGAACAAGGAAACATAGCGTGAGCCCTAGGAACGCTCTGTTTTGCTTTTCAGAGATTGAAGTTTCATAAATTGGTTTGCATTCACTTTTTTTTTTTTAATAACAGCAAAAAATCTCATAAGAGTGGCCAAGGAAGGTGCATATATAGATGTGACCCTTAAGATTTTTTAATAGCAGTCGTAATCCCTGAGTGATTCTGAGTGAATTGAAGCATGTTGGGAATTCGCATTATGCACACAAGATAACAATGGCCAGCGGTCAATCTTGCTCTGATTAATCAGATTAATGGAGATCCAAAGCACCACAGTAACTGCTTTATTGTCTGGAAGTGTCTCAGTCCTTTCTGCCTGGCATGTTCACCTACCACGTTATAGCCAACAGTGGGACTTATGATAGCCAGACTCTGGCCAATCAGTTGCAGGTCACCCTGCACAAAGTCAGGGTGCATTTAGCAAGTGCCAGGTTTGGGGCCTCTCAGGACATTAAATTTTCCAGGCTTCAGCTTTTGTTTGCTAATCAAACACTACTTTCTGTCAGGCAGCCCATATTTTGAGGACAAAGAGCAGGGCTGAAATTATTTCCTGCTTTCTTATTCTTCAGAACTGAGACCTTGCCCTTCCTTCCCCACATTTCTTGCCCATTTATCAGTGATTTTACACCTTATATTCCCACCTGGCACCCAGTCTCCCTTTGCCCCTGGCGGGATTGATCCAGACCTCAAATGGGGTTTCACTTTTCCCCTGAACTGACCCAAGACAAAGCAGCTTGTATTCATCAGGGTGTCGGATGCTGAGGGTCAGGGTCTCTTTGATCCTAATGATATACAGGGACTGGGCTGTAAACATTTCCTGTGTTACTGTCTAAACGTGTATATGCTGTGCTTGTGATAGCCTTGATCGACACACCAGAAGCTTGGGGCAAGTGAGTGATGCCCAACTTGACATCCCAACCTTTGTGCCTCGAGGCCTTAAGCTGATGGGTTCAAAAGTCAGAGGGAGGTGGTGGAGATGCAGACAGCTGCACAAACAGGCAGTGACTACGTGAAGACAGACTGCTTCACCCCTCCCTCCCTTTTCCAAAATCATCAGAGCATGCAGCTGCTGAGCATAAGAATTTTGATTTTGCTCTATTTCAATGTGGTATTTCAAGCGTGATGAGCCATATTGACAGATGGATAGAAATTAGGATTGTCCCACCGATTCTGACATGCTGACACCTGCCAGATGTGGATGTGGTCCAGCACAACTAAAATCACAGCTCTTAACATCCGATCTGAATTTGTCTCTCTGTTTTGCAAAAGCACAGTCCTCATCTGGGACGTCTGGGGGGAATTAGCAAACAAACCAACTGTTCCCTGCTGCCTCTTTCTGAGAAACCTTGCAAGCCCCAGGAAAGTGATAAAATACTGCGACTAAATCAGTGACACTCCAGCATTTGAAAAGCAGAGTTCCCAGGGCTTGCACAGTGTTTTCTCACTCATTACTGTTTGATTTTAATAACTAGACAATGCCCAGTCACCTGGCAATGCCAAGCCAATGCAGACTGGTTATGCACAGAGGATCACTTTTCTGCTGAAGCAGTCAGAGCGTGCAGTGAGGGGAAGGGGCGTGTATGCATTCCAGGAGGACACAGACTGATCTGGTGCAAAGCTTGCCAAAGTTACCCCTTCCCAATTTTTGATGAGGTTGCATGAAACAGGGTGAGCGTGCAGAGGAGCAAACTTGTCCTCTGGTTGCAGTGAGCTTGAACTTAAGAACGGACTTAATGATTTTGTGCAACCATGGCCTTGAATTTTCCGCAGTCTAATGCCTATCATGAGTTGTGGCAAGAGCTTGGAGGGACACGGTGCAGACAGAGCCTACCACGTGGAGGAACAGCCTGGCTGTTTTATCACAAGCTGGCAAGCCCTGCTGAGGGCCAACGTGTGTCAGCCAGGCGTGAGTGCACAGCCAGGCTAACACGGCTGGTTAGCAACCAGACCAGAGAAGGAAAGTCCAAGCCACCCTGCCACCCTGCCTTGTCTCAGGTCTCTGCTCTGCACCCTGCCTGCTGGTGTAGTCATGCTGACAGCATCTGCCTAGAGCTGGTGTCTCCTTGCCTTCCTGCAGCTGATTGTGGAGACCAGGATTTGGGCAAGTCCGTCCTCTACAGGTCAAGGAATCAATCTGCAGCTCTGCCATCATGCTACGAGGGAGAAACCCTCTTTCTTGCTCTCTTTTTTCACAGTCTGGTTTCCAGGCACGTCAGTGAGATGTTGCTGGGCTCAAGTCCAGAGTTATCTCCTTGCCTGTCTTGGGTGTTAGCATGCCTGAAATCTCATTCACCCTTCTTCTCTCCTCTCTTCTCACCCGATTTAGGAGTGTATTGTGCCTCCACAGCCAGTGCTGGCAGCAAGCAGAGCAAAGAGACCTGGGGGCAGCTGGTCTGCGGGATGCAGGGTGCTGCTGAAGGAGGGAGAGTGCTCCTTAGGGAGAGGCACGAGGCACGTTCCTGCTCCCACTCCCATCACACACTTGGCAGTACCAAATGCGTTGCAAACAGGCTACCTCTCTGAAGTATATCTCCTGTCACAGCTGCTGTTTCAGAAGTCCTGATGACAGAGAGTGGAAGTGGGCAGCATCTCTTTCTGACTAATGCCAGAAATCTCTGCTTTTTCATTGAAAAGCCCTGCAGCTCCTATCCGCTCTGCTGAAGGTATGCGATGTCAGGCTGGACTAGGACCAGCACAACGGGACGAAAAAACCTGCTTCACCATGTCAACAGTCCTCCTTGCAGAGGTGCCTCTCCCATGCACAGCGTGGTGCATTACAGTGGCACCACTTTAGGGAAATGTACAGTCAGTCTCGAGAAAGAAAGTTACCTTTTACTGTAGGGATGATCCCAGATGTTTTCTGAGAAAATTAAGAGTTGTAAAAAAGTGCTTTCTCATATGGGCCTCGCTCACGCTGGACACATGAAGTCTATGTTTAAGCACTGAGATCCAGCTGGACTCTGTAAATGAATGGACAGGAGGTGCGCAAGGGCTTTACTTTCTCAGGACTGTGGCTCTATTAGCATCAGTGCTAGCTTTACAGGTGGTTAGAACTGGAGCCAGACTGCAGGAGGGAGGAGTTTGGAGGAGATAATGTGAAAGTAATGCATGAACTGAGGGAGGGACTATTGCCCAATAAATCTTCCAATAAAAGAACTGGGCAGGGCAGAGGGGAAAACTAGCAGGAGATCAGCTTAAAACTGATAAAAGAGAATTTTTTTACACAGCAGGTAGCGAACATTGAAATTTGTTGTACCAACAGGTTCAAAAAGTGACGGACAACAGGTCTGTTAATGGATGCTGAAGGGAACAGGCCTGACTCTTTCTCCAAGCATCCCCCCGCCTGTGCCTGGTGATGCCAAGAAAGTACTGGCAACAGATCACATGAAGGCTAGACATGCGTGGTCTCCTGTTTTCAGTGCTGGAGACAGCACCAGGCTGGCTGGACCACTGTTCTTGCCCTGACGGACAGCTCTTATATATGCCAGACACTGCACAAACATGTCCCAAGTGTTGCCTGCAGCATCTCAATACAGACAGCACACGCTAAAGGATCAGTTCACATTTACCAGCCTGGTCTTTTTACTGAGCTTATTCAACTCCCGAATTAGCAGCAAAACACCCAGTCCCCATTTCATAGGGTCTTTATCAAGCTGTCTCCCCCACACCTGTCCAGAAACCTGGGAAGTTTAATTACACGCATTAGACTCAAGCAAAAATAATTGCAAAAATTTGGTTAAACAAGTCAGGTTTAATCGTGGGTAGAGAGAAAAGAAATTCAATCATATGCACTGGGAACCACAAACAACCTCCCCAGCAGTGACAACTTCTCTTATCCAAAGTCACCATGGCTGGGTCTGAGTAGCTAGCTAGTGTCCTTTTCCTGCTAATCCTGTTGTCCCTTCCCTCCCTGCTAACCATGCTTGTCACCTGTGATGGCTACTAACCAGGGTCACCGTTTTGATAGCAGGATCTGGCCCTGTGAATGTCCCACTGTTCTCTCTGACCGCGTCATCCCTGCAGTAATGCTGTCTTCTCCTGGTATCCATGGAAGAAGTGATGCTTCATTAATTGAATGAAATCTCTGTGGGCAATTAGCTCCTCTTGAGACTAATTGTGGATATTGGATAGTGTTGTCAGGGAGCAGTGGGGGTGTAACAGCCATGTGTTTTTGATCAAGTCAGGGAGGAAGAGCTGATGGAATTTCAAGAGCTAGCATCTTTTTTGCCCCCTGTCAGCTCCTGTAAGCAGGACGGTGCAGAAAGGGTTACAAACAGGAGCAAAAGAGTGAAAATGATACCTAGATGTTTCCTAGAGGTCTGTAAGCCTCATAGCTGCTGGGAGGCATTCACCAGTGTCCCGCTCACCTCCTCCACATGTCCTGAAGAACTGGCAATGAAATAATCTGGTGAGCAGAAGTCTGGCAATGCACATGAGATGCACCAGGTGCCCTGCCACACTTGGACATGTGCTGTGGAGACGGGGGGAAGAGCCGTCCTGTTTCATTTCTGGGGGATGAAGGAATCCCAGGGATGAATGCTGATGCCACCAGTTTGGAAATGCTTTCTGCTTTGCCTGGCACAATCCAGCAGTGGTCTGGTAAATGAAACCCAAAAGCTTGTTTCATGGTCAGGGCCATGATGAAAAGAAAAGCTTCTCGTGGGAAGCTTGATGTGAGCCCTCACAAATCACGAGCACCTGAGATCTGGATCTCAGAAAGGTCTCTGGGGATGGGGGAAAGTGGTGCAAGGAAACAGGTAGTGTCAAGGTAGGCACGAGGAACAGCTGCCGGAGGCAATCACATTGCAGGTTTCGTGGGGAGGAAAGGGACTATCTGTACGCACAAAGCAAACCTTAGAAAATAAGCGGGCATCCAGGCTGCTGTGTTTCTCGAAGTGCAGAAGCTGCAGGTGCTGATGGACCAACAAACATCAGCCGTCTAAGAACAGGACGAAAGGGCAAGCCACATGGTGAGAAAGGATTCCTTTGTGGCTGCTTTTGCAGGAAAATGAGCCATTTGAGGCTGTAGCATCCTTTGCAAAAGTGAAATGCTGCTGTAGCTGTGATTGTCTGAAGTGAAGCCATTTCTCTGCCTTCTATATGCTTTGCCTGGCAATTGTTAGGCAGGAACTGGAAATGAGGAAGAGAACACTTTTCTCTCTTAAAAACAAATCAAATTGTGTTTTTGCAACTATGAAAGCAAGTAATTTTCCTCAGAAGCTTATGTTCTCTTGAATGGCAAGTTAAACTCCTGCACAGCCTGGCAAACACAACTTTCTCCAAGCTCAGCCTCTTGCTTTCAAACTCTCTGTTTTTCCCCAAATTGAAAAGGTTCTGTTGCAAAACTTCCCCTGTTTCTGTGCACTGTACATACTGGTCTCTGGCTTTGTGTCAAAGTCCAGCTGTTTGCCATCATCATACGGAGCTGAAAAACCCTCTTCTAGTCGCTCCTCATTCCCTGGTTATTAGACAGCACTGTGGATGCTTCATTAGCGAAGCTGTCCAGGTATTTGGCTTTGTGGGGTATGTTGATTAATTGGATTTCCATTTAACTTCACTTTCAGGATTGCCTGCATGGCCACTACAGTTGTGGGAAAAGTGATGTGCACACTCAGCTGAAATTTCTCCCTGACTTCCTAAACTAGTGCTGCAGGGGGAGAGAAGGGGAGGAAGTGTACTTGTTGCCATAGTAATAAGCCACCCTGCAAAAAACAGGCATTTTTGTCTGCCTTGTGAAAACATTTCACCCACCAGACATCTTTGAGCAAGGTGGGCATTACAGGGAAGCGTTTAAAATCACTGTTGCTTGTGCCCTCCCTGTGCTCATCAGCTGGAGCGATGGGAACACTTCAGGCTCAATTCAGAAAAGGGAATGCTTGAACAAGCACGGGCTCCATTTAAGCACATGCCTAAATGCCCTGCAAATTTGGACCTTCGTAACAATTTCTTTTCACCTGGGTCCCTACAACTGTTCAGGAGTGGTAAACTCCAGGCTTCTCATCTGTATTCATAATTAAGATTTTTTTCCCCCTCGGGAGTTGAAGGGAAGGAAGGGGAATGTGGAAATAGAGCAAGGCTGTTTCTCTGCTGGTGTGTCTCTGAGATGCTCCAGAAGAAAACAGTTCTCTGACACCAATTAACTCTAGCAGAGGATCTGCTGATTTTAAGTGGAACATGATATCTCATTGAGGTAGAAATAACTCTTTTACGCCTGCCTCAGTCCTCAATACTTTGTCAAATTCTGGGCCTGGACTCCTGCCAGGTCTTTTCAGAAATAATGAAATGATTATTCTTAGCTCCAAGCTAAGAAGACTTTCTACTGCAAAAAAAGCAAAATGTACCCTGCATTTGTTACAATTTTACCCCTCGTTTTCATTAATGACTCATTCCTGGTCTAGCCTGGTAAATATGTTTACGATTGAATTTTTTTTCACCTTGTATTTCTTTTTCTTCTGTCTTACAGGGCTGAAAACTGGATGATGATGAAGGGAAAATGACTTGAAGGCAAGCCAAGGAGGAGCAGAGGAACAAGGAACATGGTGGAGAAGGAGAGACCCACCGGAGCAGGGAACACCAAAAAGGTAAAGAAGCAGCTGATTTATGACCACCTGGTGAGAAGACAGATGGAAGATGGTCTGGGAAGCTTTCGGAGGAGTGTCCTGTGGATTATAAATGAAGTAGAAGGAGACGGGGAACTGGGTAGAAAGCGAAGGCAACAGAAGCCAGTGAGGCTTCTTGGAGTGAAGCCCTGCCACAGTTTTGCAGCTGGAACATTTTTCCCCTAGGGTGAAAAGTAAATTCATCAATGCCACCATACTTGGTAAACTCGTCTTGGTTCTGCCAAGTTAATCATATCAGAAGCAAAACAAGGAAGGTAAGAAGAAAATTTCCCTCCTGGTATTTTGAAATGAAACATTGATTCTAAACATCTCTCCTTAGATGCTCCCTTCCCTTGTTTATAAAAAATGAGAAAAATGATTATACAAAGCAAAATGTCTGTTCCACACTGCTTCAGTGTTTCACTGCACTTTTAGAGAAATATTTTGGTATTTGTTAGAAATATTAAGACTATTCCGGTTAGGGAGGAGTCTGAATATTCTTCTTAATTTTGGGTGTAGGTATTGCCAGCAATGCAAGAATAGATGTTAAGGCCCTCAGTTATTTGTGTTGCTCTGGAAATGTCCCTTTAATCTGAGGCTAGGCCTAAAAGCAAAACTTCTGGGGTGGGGTTTTGGGGGCCTGGTAGTGTCCTGGATAAAATGCAGTACACGTGGGTTTGAAATGGTGTTGGATGAATGAAGGGAAGGAAAGTCCCCCGACTCTGGTCGAGCACAAAGATGACAATTCTGGCTCTGAAGGCCAAGAGAGGTTTGTGGGAAGTATTGCTGCATGTTTGTCCTATTTTTATACTTTTCCTGAGTCATCTGTATCCCCAGTGCCAGAGAGGGTACTGGATCAGATGTACTTTTGGGCTGACCGTGAGGTCACTCTTTCCATTCTTGTTTTAAGCTTTTATGAAGACAGAGAAAACAGGTTCCCCCTAGCTTTTAACCACTGGGGAGAAGGTGGGGTCCAGGCAGGGTTCCTACTAGTGTTTTTCCATGCACACACAGTGTCCTGCCTTGAGCATCTTCCCAGTGAAGGCATTAAGCCAATTTATGGGGCGAGTGAGACTGGTGAGAATATGAGAATGATGCAATTAAAGTTAATTAAACATGCTGAAGTAAAGTAATAAGTCTGGATTTCTAACACCCACATAAGCACACCAAGGATGAAATGAACAGGGAGAAATCCTGTAGGTCGTGTGTGATAGGAAGTCTTGAGAGGCATCATTAAGACACACTGACTACTGGGCCTTTACAGGCAGAATGGATTTAATATGTAACACAAGCAAGTGAGGCACTGAATAAATTAGACTGGAAGGGACCTCTGGAGGACTCTGGTCTGCTCCCCCTGCTCAAAGCAAGGCCAGGAGGAGCAGGTTGCTTATGGCTGTATCTGGTCAAGTTTTGAATGTTTCCAAGGATGGAGTTTTCTCATGTCTCTGAACCTCTGTTTTCGTGTTTGACTGCTGATTTGATGAAAAAAAAAATCTGAACAAAAGAAGAAAATGAGATACAAACAAGATTTTGGTCTGTGGTGTGAAGTGGTTGGCACTGAGGACCTGAAGTCCTTGACAGAATGAGGTTCCCTTTGTCACCATGAGCTACGTTCCTGGAGCACGTCTTCCTGTCCAGTTTTGTATGAAAAACATCTGTCTTGCAGGCTCCAAAGCCACTCTGCAATGTGACCCAGAGCTTGGTGAGAGGAACAGCTGGGGGATTTTTTCAAATGTGGACTCCTGCCTTGGATTATAATCCCTGTTGGGATGTTGGCCCTGTTGGCTGTACCATCTCCTCTCCAGGGAGTATTACAACACATGCTTTATAGCTGAGCGAATTCCTGAGTGCTTTTTAGGGCTGGGCCTGCAGGGGCTTGTAAATCTTAGCTGGGAGTCTCACGAGCCCTTCCCTCTCTGCACACGCTTTGTTCCCATGGGGGCCATGACAAGAAGACCGTGTGAGATAAGCAGTATGAATGGGGAGACTTTGTTCTCCACCTTTCCAAGTGAGCAGCTACACGCAGAATCACGCTGAATTCAAATGAAGGCATTGAAGGGTGTCTGAAGACTCTTTTTTTTTTTTTTAATTATTATTTTTATTTCTCTGGCATTGCTGTTTCTCTTGGGAAGAGCAAGCCTCTGTGTGAGATTACATTTGCTGATCTTTCTGAAGGATATTTTAATAATGCTTCAAAATAAACAAAAAAAAAGACTGAAAGGACAGAAGGAGAACTCCCCAGACAGCCCACTGTTTTGCCCTTTTGAATCTATTTAGGCTAAATTTTTACCACCCTAAGCACTGAGTTTCCAGAGGAGAGTGCCTCCATTGCAGCAGAGACTGGAGGTGGTTTGGCTTCCCCTGAGGTGCAAGGGGATCCCACCAGCTGTGCATAATGCTGCTCCTGTTTGCCTGGTGAGAGATATTTCCTGGAATCAGACTATTTTGGGGGTTTTGTTCTTGTTCTTCTAGCTGCAGGGACCAAGGAAGCTGGGAAGCTGGGCCAGCTCGTAGCAAGCAGGTGCATATCATGGGCAGCATGATGGAGTTTGCACTGATCACGTTATAGGAACCAGCATGTTTTCTTTCAAGAGCCTCAGCGTCCTGGGCCAGGGCAGCATCCCTTGTGTCTTTGGACTTTGAAGCAGCCCACGGAGAGGACCCCAAGGTCTGATCTCTGTGTGCCACTCTTCTCCCTGTGCCGCAGCGGCTGAGGCTTGCTTCATGGCAGCTGAGTGCATGAATTTTTATCTTGGCTGTGCAGGTGTGGCAATTAAGAATAAGTTGCTAGGAACGAAGCACTTTCAAAGAAGTACACACCATTAATCCCATCCTCCTCAGCACAGAGATGCTTCAGCATCTTAGTAAATGAAAGGAGTGAAATCTATTTATTCACATGGCTTCCTACAGAAGAAAGGGTACTGTGATTTTTCTTGGTGGTATGTGTCTCCCCTACTCTTCTCTCCATCACTTTTTTTACTCTTTTAGCTAGTTTCCACCAGATTTAACAGTAGGGGTCAAAGGTTGTATGTTCAAACAGTGTTTAAAGAGATGGCCATTTAGGTGAGGCATTGCAGGAGTGGTCGTCAGTGAAACAACTGAAATGTGAGGTTAAGCCTTATTAGACATTGGAGAATCCTCAGATGAGAGATGAAACCTGTTAGCAAAATATTCAGACTCCTATATTAATGGTCATTAGGGTTTTTTTACCCCTCTTCATACTTTTTGGGAACTTAACTCTGCCTTGTGCAGCTGAGAAGAGGTTGGAAATGGAGCACCAGGGGACTCAGTAACTGGATTTTCCTGTGGATTGCTCAGCAGGTGGAACAGCAGTGGCAAACCACCAAAACCAGTGCATATAAACAACATTTGAAAATTAATCATCCCATTTCCTGCAAGTGATAAGAAAATTTGCCTTGTCTGCAAGTAATTTGCAGTCATTCATGGCAATTTCTAATATTTAAATACCAAGTAAATTAATTATTTGGCATATTTTTAGTTAACTGATTTACTGTAATTGCAATGACTAAATAAATCAATTACTTAAAAAAAAAAAAAAAAAAAGCCCCAGACAAACATGGTAAATCAATTACTTACTATTTAATGGGAATTACTTGACGTTACAGAAAACAACAGAGGAACAAACCCTTTTATGACATCAGCAAAATTCAATCACTGTCTGGGGAAAGGGATTTCAGCGCAACGTTACGTCTTTATTTCACTCACAAGATAACATAATGAAATAGTGAGAATGCATGGGAGCTGCGAGCCCAGCTGAACCACCATGCACCGTGAAGTGAGCAGCTGGGACATGGTCTTCTGAACCATCTCAGAAGCAGGAAACACCATATTCGGTGAACAGCACCTGTGCCAGGAAAGTTGTAACAACAGATAGCATTTATCCAGGCATCCATTAATGCTATCTGTGCCAGAAAAACAAATGTGGTGTTAGAAATCATTAGAGAAGGATTGGAGAACATCATTTTTAGGGCTGTGGGTGGGGGTTACTGTTAGCCTACATCTTGGACATGGTGTTCAGCTCCTGTCTGCTCATCTCAGGAGGGTCTATTAGGAGACACTTCAACAAATGCCAATGGGGATGGTCGGGGTCTGTCATGGTTTCTGTGCGAGGAAACCATGGATGAGCAGGCTAGGACTGTTTGGCCTGGAAATATGGTGATGGAGAAAGTTTACGTGTGTGTAAGGGAGGACCGGAGAAGAGAGGGTTACACGAAGGGTTACTGAATACACAAGATGCCTAGGATATCCCAGCTGAAAACAGCTGGAGGCTGGGGCAGTGCCCAGGGAAGTATCATCCAGCCTGGCAGAGCCCCTTGGCCAGGACCAGTGTATCTCCTCCCCATCCCATCCAGCAGTACAAGAAACAAAGCCTGGTTTCCCGCTGGCTTGAGCATCACCAAGGCAATAACCTCATCAACAACCTCCTCTGCTGACAAGAGGCTGGACCTGCACTCCACGTGTGCTGCTGGCCATCGGGAGCCCTTGTGCCCACGGACCCGCCAGCAATCACGATAACTGCTGAGCTCTTCCTGACAACTGCCCCTCAGAGGACGCGCTCAATTCGCATCTCTCTATCCAGCCAGTGACTTTCACACAACTTGGAGGAATTTAATTATCTTCCAGAGCTCAAATTATGTCTGATGAGCTTTAAATTGGGCAACAGTTTCAGTATTAGTCATGAGAAGGTAGACAGGCAGATGAACGGTGCTGTGCAGTGTGCAAACCCTGTCTCATTAGGAAAGTGGGGTTAGAGATCACCAGAGCTCGGTTAAATAGGTGTATTATTATTTCTGGTCTCCTGTCCACTCTTCTCATTACTGTTATGACCTGCTTTTAGGTTTGTTTGCTTGGGATGCTGAAAAAACAAGCTAGAATCAGAAATTATGAAACATTTTACCTAAGGTAAATGCCACTCCTCTATTTTTGGATATGTTACGAACTAGCTTAGCATGAAAATAACCCTCTTGGTGATGCAGGAACCATCCCAAAACACTGAATGAGGAGGGTTACACACAGTCCAGCACAAAAATACCCAGAACATCATTATTTGTGTTGTGGCTACATGTTTAACATAAAATTACTAACAGGAAAAAAAGAACATTTTTCAGAGGAATGCCCACATCCCATCTGCGTGTGTGGCATTAGGGTACCAGTCCTAGTGATGGTGTGACTGCCTCTTGACCTGGCAATCCTGTTCAGGCAGCTTCTGCCTCCTCCCACCAACACAGGAGCTCAGCGGGAGTGAGAGCAGCTCCCTGCTTTCCTTCTCAGCATCCGCAGCTGGGGAGAGCCCGACTTGATGGGTTTCCTCCATGCAGAAATCCACATGAGCTGCCTGAAGTGATGGCACAAAATGTGCCCAGCGGGGATCTGCTCTCCCCTGGATTTAATTCCAGCCCTAAATTGCCCCTGGCCGTACAACCAACAGGCTGTTTTCCCAATGTGGACTTCCTGACAAAAGTAGGTAGCTTTTCATAGGGAAGTAGTTGCTTCTGCTCCTGACATGAAGGCTGGGTCTGCCAAACGTTGAGTCTCTCCTCCAAAGCACTGAGGGTAGGGGTGAATCCCTAAAGGAAGAAGTAGGAACCTTTACAAAAAAAATTGTTCCACCTTCTTTTTATCCAAAGCAATTAAACCATTTTGGCTGAAGCCTTCTGCAAGGCAACTTTCTAAAGAAGAAGACTAGCCATGCAAAGTTTACCCAGGTTATAAAACATTGGGAAGAACCACAAATAACTGGAATATCTAGTCCCATAACGAGAAGCACCATGTTGCTTTGCCAGTGGGTAGTGCTACCAGGGACACAGGTGTCATAATTACACACAACAGATATATGTGCTTGTGCCAAGAAGGAACAGCTGATACTGAGTCCTGCACTAGGAGATATGTGCCGGAGCATCTGCTGCGGGCAAGGCTGGGAAGAAATTTAGAGGCAGAGGTTGGAAGTGACACTGACTCCAGGAGATATGAGGGGCTCCCCCATGTCCATCCTTGCACCTAGCCAGAAAGGGAAATGGCACTCCCCAGCCTCTGACTGCAGACGGATGGATAACTGTAGCTACTAGCAACTTGAACCTGGCTTTATTTTTAATGCAGCCTGACCGGAGCTCTCACAACAGGAGTGACAGGCTCCCCCCGAGTGCAAGACCTTTCCCAGGATGCAGGATTTACTCTTGCCACCCTTAGTGAAGTACTGTCAGAAATTATTGCATTATGATTGCTAAGCATTTAATGTGCCTCAGCTGTGTCCCTGACTGCATCAATTAACCACAAATCAACTGAGGAGCCAATTTAGGTTTGAAATAGAGAGACTTAATGAGATGTCCATGTTGATTTAAAAAAAAACAAAACAAACAAAAAACCAAACCACACCTGGAAGGTGGAGGTTAATGCAGAAGTTTATCATTATTGTTTTGGTCTTTGTCTTACAAACAATCCCCTTCACAATGACGCTAGGTGCTGTCCATGCAGTTAGAGGCCCTGCTTACAAAGAGTTTAACCTTGATATGTGGCACTGGGGTAATTTTTATTTTACAGAAATTAAGGCCTAGAGCCACCTACAGAAAACAGCATGCTGGGACATAAAAGCACTGAGGATGGCAAAGTTCTCCAAAGTTATGGTAACAGGAGTATAAATTAGTATACCATAAAATGTCTTTGGGCTGGTTAAACCATGAGCAGATTCAGTAGCAGCTTGTCCTGTCACTGGTGGTGGCAGGTTAGGACCTGCCTGAGCTCTGTGCTCAGGCACGGCTTACTTGGACAAGTCCTATACTTTAATGGTAAGGATGTAAGTGATACTACAGCTGGTGTCAGTTTAATAAGCTTTTTCTGTTTCTGACAAATACCACTGATCATGAGATGCAAGCAGTGGTGCTGATGGAAGGAGTTCATCTCCCATCTCACCTGCTGAATGCCTTTGGAAGGCTTCATTACCATGCAAATGGAGATTGTGCACAGCCTAATAAAAATACATCTGTCAGGCTGCACACATTTATAACATCAAATGTTAGCATAACTAGGATTTATAGAGCGAATAAATTTCATCTGGGGCTGGTTAGACTTGGCCTGCCACTGGAAACAATAAGGGTTAATTATGCTTCAGTAATTCGGACATCTTTCTGATGAACAATTCATGTCTTATTGGACCCAAAAAGCTGCCATGATACTAGGAAACTTCTGACCTTGAAATGGTGGAGGAGGATTTTGACAAAGAAATTGCAAAACTGACAAATGAGAAGGCAATCTACGTAGGTACCAAGCAGCAATGAATGCAGTCAAGTGAAGGGGGGAAATGATCATCTAACTCAGCCATAATTTTGCAAGGGATCAAGTTGTCGTCTGACTTATTTTGAAGCAAGCCTCCAAGGAGACATGTCTGTGATGATGCATGCTTTGAGATTAAAGACCTAAAGGGTGTTACTGCTGTGTCGTGCTATGGGAAAGCAACAGAAGACCCAGGGACACTCCTGCCTGGGGCATTGGTCCCCAGGACCCCAGGTTGTAGAGTGTGATGATACGGGCACCAAGCTGGAAGCTCAGGAGCAAGTGGCTATGTAGTTTGGGCTGCACAGTGGACTTTCTGCCTGGGAAAGTCAGGGGACCTCAGGATCCAGAGGAAGCAACTGCACTAAACATATGATGTTGTGCTTTTATTCCTCCATTTGGGGAGCCCACCTCTAGGCACAACTAGCCATGCCTTGGGCAGAGTGCCTGAAGAAAGAAGTCATCCTGCTTTGCCAGAACCACCTAATACAGAAGGTGGTCCAGCTAAAAATGGGTTGTCCTCTCTATAGCTGTGGTGGTACATCAGCACCTCCCTAGAGTGATTTGCTCCATGCTGGGAGACACAGCTAAGGAAAGTGGAGTGAATCACCCTCCAGAGGTGTCTGCCTCTCTCCATGATCTGCAAAGGGACTCTGGGTGAGGCAACTCCAGCCAGGCATGGTACAATCAGATAGAGAAAGTTACACAGGACAATTTTCTTCCTGAATGATAAGGCTTCCTCAGGTAGTGGAGTACAAACAGCCCCCTTGGGCAACAACAGTGGGAAAGAGTGGAGACTCATGCCCAAGGTACATGAGGTCCATCCTAGGAGACAACAGGGTAGGGAAGCAACATACAGTTTTGTTCACAAATGCCTGTCACAGAGCATACACCTGCTTTTGGTGTCACTTAGAATGAGACGGACAAATCTCCCATACGTCCTGAATCTCAATAGAGCTACCCTGCTTTCTGAAATAGTCCTAAACTACCAAGAGGACAGCTGTAGACCCAGTGTCTCATCTACATCAATCAAATTCTGTTGAATGTATCTTAGATTGGTGATTACGGCAAATAATTTATTGGTATATTAAAATTGACGTGCACAGTGCAAGGCATTTGCCAATGCCCATATATTGTATTTACTGAGGCAATATAGGCAAGAAGTCAGAGAAAATGAGTTTGGGCCTGATTAACTTTGCAAAGGCCCTCAAGGAAAAAAGTTGAAAGCAAGTTTTTAATGTATAGTAGAAATCACAGGCAGAGCCTGTGTGTTTAACTTGAGCTCCAGGATGTATGTTTCTTGGAAACATATAAATGTGCTCCCAGGTTTTATATCTAGACGTGTTGTCTTGAAACACAACTTGATTATCATGCTTTTCAGAATAAGTGTTTGTAAGTGGTTAGCACAGAACATCTCTGCCTTGTATTGCAAGGATTGTTTAGATTGCTGCAGTAATAATTTTCATGGCTTTTACCTTCCCCACAAAAGAAAAGCTAAGAACAGGTGGTAGTCCAGTGACCAAAAATTATATCTGCATTGATTAACATTGAAATGAACCCTGCAGAACTCACAGAAAAACTCCTTAGTCAAGGCATTGGTACTTGTTTGAAGAATTAATTGGTATTTTTTAGTGGAAAATGACTTTTGACTTAATTAGGCTTTCTTATTTGTGTTTTTGGATTTTTTTTATGTCAAGGAAGGAGTGTGTACCGCACACCAAACAATGCATTTTCATGTTATTTTTTGTCCCAGTACTCCTTCTCCTCCCTCCTTCCTGCTCTGCTCAACATGTAGTGAAAAAATGTGGAGGTTTCCATCTAAATATTTCCTCGAAAAGTATAATTCTTCAATCAAGTCTATGTGTTGTCTTCTATGTTTGTAAACAGCAGTCGTGTATTTCTCCGTGAGTTATGTCACATATATTAAAAGTGAGGAAAAAGGACAGCTGGTGTAAATTTTGCATGAGAGAGACACTTTATGATCCCTGCCTGTATCATATGTGGCATATTCCCAAACAGGCAGCTGGGCCTGCAGGCAGCAAACCCCAAATCCAAGTGCATGGACCAGGGGAGAATCACAGTTACAGAACTTGATCCGCCTCGTCTTCAGATGCATTTGTGATTATTGTCCTCTGTTCCTGATGTCAGGTTCACTTGGTGCTGTGGTGACTCCTGTTGTTGCAACAGGACAAGCAGATTAGGAGGAATATTTCAATTACTGGTAACTAAATCTAGCATGTGCTGATAGTATCGGTACAGGGGCTAGTTTTCAGTTGAACTTTCATATTGCTGAAATGTGTCTGTTCCTACAGGTCTTGTGACAGTTTTTTGCCCTAATCTCCTGTTGTTTTAATTTCTTCATGGTAGGCAGGTTGGGAACAGCTTTGAAAGCACAGGCGTATCTATGTATCCCATACCTACAGCTCTACACACAGATAAATACAGGCTCTCCTCAGCTTTGTATTCTTCGGGCATTTCCCCAGGATGTTAATAAATTAGAGATACATATTCTTTTCTTTTCAGCTGCTGGTTTGTCCTTTTTATACAGTGCTAACTCAAATGCTGTAGAAATCACTTTTATAGTTAATTATCTTCCAGGCAAATTATCTGCTACAGGATTTAGTTTTTACAGATTTTTTTGGTAGATGTCCTAAGCTCTTGTAGCATATTTTAGTAAGAGTTTATATAGCTTTGTTAGCAGCTCAGTCTTTTTGGTATTAAAAGTCTTTGGCATATACTACTCAATCCAAAAAATTTGTTATTGGCTGATGTATTTATTTTTCACAACATCCTTTCTTTCAGCAATACAGCTGCATCCTTCCAAAATGAATAGAGAAAAGGTAATATCTACAGCAATATAAAAATGAAGCATTTAACTCCACAGCAATGCCCTTTCCTCCACTTTTCAACCAGAAGTGGGGACTCTTAGCACTGAAGAGAGCCATGGCTAATTAACTGATTATTCTAAAAGATTCAGCCCAAGCCAACATCCTCTCCTATGCCACAGGAAATCTTGGGTTTGTTAGTGATGCTCTTTTCCATGAAGACTATTTAGCTGAAAAATGACAGACCCTAACTCCACAGCAATGCCCTTTCCTCCACTTTTCAACCAGAAGTGGGGACTCTTAGCACTGAAGAGAGCCATGGCTAATTAACTGATTATTCTAAAAGATTCAGCCCAAGCCAACATCCTCTCCTATGCCACAGGAAATCTTGGGTTTGTTAGTGATGCTCTTTTCCATGAAGACTATTTAGCTGAAAAATGACAGACCCTAAGGTTTGAAAACACCCACTGGACTAAGAATTAGTGGTTAGTTAGGGGCTGGAATAATTGAGGAGAGGAGCAGACCTGCATGGAGAATTTCAGCTTTTTCTGGAGAAATGAAGCCTGGAAGTTTTGTACTTTTCCAGTGACCCTTTATGGAAAGAAAGTGCGCAATAATTCATTTTGATGAAGGGAAAACATTTTCTAAAGAACTGCTACAGGAAAACCTCTCATCTTGTGGTGGCAGATACCCAGGAAGAAATAATCCATTTCTGCCTGAATTCCTTTGCACTTATCTTTACTGAAGTTATCTACATTGATTTTCTACCATTTTTCCAACTAATCCAGCCTCTGCTAATCCTGTCCTCCAAAGCTCTTGGTATTGTTCTCAACACAGAGTCATTCACAAGTTTTATGAGTGCACCTGCTGGGCCATATTTCCCTCTTTGCTTAAGAGAATGTCATGCAAGACAACGTCATACTCTTAATAAATTCAAGATATATCACTTCTGCTGCCTCCTCTTTATCCACTTGGCTAGTTACTCTGACAAAGAATGAAATTAGAAATGGTTTGAGAGAGTCAGTTCTTGAATAATCTATGCTGGCTGTTTTTATCAGCTTATTATTCCTTAGATGACTACAAAGAGATTGTTTAATAATTTTCTTTTCTGTCTTTCTGGGTATTAGATTACTCCAATTTCCTGGGTTCTTCTTTCTCTCCTGAAAGATGAATTACTCCGCTTGTCCCCCTCAATTCCTCAAGTACAGGGAATTCGCAGAGATAAACCCTAAAGGTCGAGGCATTGCCTCACCTGACTGCTAAGTGCAGGAGGGAGAACCTCAGCTGTTCCTCGGGATGTCATTACTTCTCTAAATATTCTTTAACCAGGTCTTTTCCTATTTTGGTCTGCAGTCCTACTTTTTTGTTTAAATGTAATAAAGTGGAGGTAACAGTTTACCTTTAACTGAGAAGGCTGAAGGAAACAAAGCTCTCCTTGCCACACCAGACATTTTTAGCTCTTATTTTTCATTAACTAATGAACCTACATGCTCCTTTGTCTTCCTTCTGATTCTAACATTTTAAAAACTGTTCAAGTTCCCATTAACGTCCCTTTTCATCTGTAGCCTGTCTCTCTGTGTATTTTTGCATGCATGTGCTCTCCCTTCATTGTGTCTCTTTTTTTCTTTTTGTGTAACTTTTGGGAGAGTCCCCCTCTGATGTTCCAGCCACGAAACGACTCTTAGTGTAGCCATCTTAATTTTGCACTGTGCTGCGGCGGTGCAATTCCCGCGCCATTCGGAAGCTGCAGTGACATGTCTGGCTGGAGTTTGGCTCTGTATATCAGAGCGAGAGCAGTGGTTGAGGCTGGGGCCCTCAGCAGCGTATTGTCAGGAAGCTTGCCATGGGGAGCACCCTCTGTCAGCACCCTTCCTCCTCCTCATGCACTCCTGGGACAGACAATACAAGCTTCATCTTAACCTTTGCCAGGGCAAGTCCATTAGCTTCCACAGAATTACTCCTTTACCTGCCTATGGGACTGGATTCTCTGTAAGACAAGCTAAGTGAAAGGCTATGTGTTTGGACCCATCTGGTGATGGCTGTTCAAACCAAACTAAGGCTCTGGGTCTCAAGCAGGTCCAAGGCTTTGCTTACTGCTATGGAGAAAGTTCTTTGGCTTCAAGGGTTTTCCTGGATTCATGGGGATGAGCACGGTCTCCCACACCATGAGATCTGATATGTCCCTTTGGGCAGGACTCAGTTTCCTAAATAGATTTCTAGGGATCTTCTGTGGTACATGTTCAGCTGCTGCTCCAGGAGAAAAGGGGTTGATAAATCCCATGTCCTATCCACCAACCACATGGGGATGTGCTGGTTATCCCAAGACATCTCAAATGGCACTAGGTACCTGTGTTTACGGAGCTGAATCATTCCTTTCTATGCTTTCAACTTGTCCACTCAGAAAGGACATACTGGAGAAGACTGACCCATCACTGGCAAAGGGAGTGACCAGGGTGCTGCAAACAGCTTCCCTATCTGCTAATGAATTGAGCATGAAGTGGCCCAAAATCTGAGATGAGACCAAGTCACATTTCCTTTTTAAGCATTCTATGGGTCCCTTGAAGATGTGATTGAAGGGGATATGGTAGAGGCAGGGAAGAGATGCCAGAACTGCCAACAGATGTAGCGACAGAAAATCAGTTTATGTGAACCCAGAAGCTTGGCAGATAATGGCCCAGGAAGTGTTTTCCTGCTTACTTGCCAAACGTAAGCAATGTCTAATATTTTAGAAGTGCTTGAGCTATCCTAGCAACACATACAAATCTCTTTACAAAGGTCTGGAGCATCATCTCTACTTGGTTTCTCTTTTGTGATTTCAACCATGTCACATTAAATACAGAGATGGACACTGTCAGAAGAGCAATTCAATCGGCTCCCAGAGCTGTAATGTGAGCCCAGAGTTCTGCCACAAAATGACTTGTGAGATTTTTTTTAAAAACAGCACATGGGTTAATTTTTGCCTGCCAAATGCCTTTTAAGTCTTTAGAGCATATCTTGTCAATTTTCAGCTGTGGCCATAAGGCTAGAGAATTGAAAAACTAAAACATAAGACTTGCTATTGGCTTCCAATATAACGGTGCCAAAGCAAGGGTCAGAAAGAAAAAAACAAGCACATTGGAAGAATGAGTAGCTTCATTGATGCATTGCTGGTGGTATCCATGGAGCTACCCCAACACACACAGACCTTTTATATCAACTAACATGAGCCAAAGGTCCCAAAAGTCATGGTCCCTGCAGCTCATTGCCTCTCCCTCTGGGATGGGGCTGAGTTGTGTTAGTCCCATATTTGCTACTGCACAACGAGTCCAGCCATGCCCTTCCGCTGCCCAGAATAAGCAAGCAGGAGTGATTTTGCCACAGCCAGTGAGAACAGCGGGAAGGATCAGCAAGCTGCAATGCTGGGGGCTGGTCTCAGCAGGTCCTGCAGGGGAACGAGATCTGCTGGGTGGTCCAGGAATAAATGGGAATCACCAAAGAGATCTGAATGGCAGACCATGCTCACTGAGCACTGGGTCTTCTGCCATCAAGACACTGTTTCCATGTTGCGCGAGTCTGGAGTAACGTCATGGCAGTTACTCAGTGTTCCCATGCAGAAGGTGGGACTCAATTACGGAGAGACCCTTGGTGCTTTGCTGGACGCTCTCCCCCTGTCCTGAGTGACTCTGCCTGTGGCATGTTAATCTACATGTTGATTCACTGTCAATACTGTGTATTCACTAACTGTTCACTATCTTCTCTCCCTCTATTCACTGTCATTACTTTTGTGTTATAAGCAGTGAAGAGCTCCTTACAGGAAAGGGTTGTCTTTCCATCCACATTGCGAAAAAGGAGAAAATTATTCCCAGTTATTCATTTCAATTCAAGAGCATCTCTGGTCCATATGATTTTATCAGGCCTTGTAAATTCATGTGCCACAAAACAACCACACACATCATTTGCCAATATACATACTCACCTTGAATTCGTGGGACAGATCTAGCATCAGCCACCCCAGCTCTGCTTGCAGGGATTTATGCAGGTCAGGGATCGGACTCTGACGCTCGAAGAGACCATGCCACAATGACTTTCCAAAGGCAGTCTGGACTACGAAATGTGCCGTCCCTGCCCAGCTGGTTGTGTCATGCATTCAAGAAAGAGAATTACCTCAAAGAACTTGTAAAGGTGCTAAGATGATATGATTTTTAGCATCTGTGTTCTCTCCCAGTTGTAACCTTTACTGGCTGCATTACAAGACATGCCTGAGCTTTGCTGATGGACCGTGACAGATTAATCACCACAGCAATGCATGGGGCAAACTGAAACGTTAAAGTACCCTGGGGGAATACATTAGAAATAAGGCAATTTTAGAAAGCCTGCATAAGTGTTGTCTGGAAGTAAAAAAAAAAAAAGACCTGGATGAAGATTCTTGTCTATGATTTCAAAGACATTACAAACTTGCCAAACTTCTCTTTAATAATTCTGAGTATTTCACACATCACAGACTTGAAACATCAAGAGATATCCCATCCTTTTAATTATTGTGTCTCTTTCTCTCAAGGAGACATGGCTATGGAAAAAAACTATAAAAAAAGAAAGGGAAATAATGCATATCATTATGACAGGCAGAAAAAATAACAATAGGTAATACTCAAAAGGCAAATAAGGTTATTGTGATCTGAAAGTCAGGAAAGGAATAATTTCAGCACCAATTAGGTTGTCATCATAAAAGCATTTTATAGAAAGGGCAAAGAAAGACTGTGATACAAAGATATTTATAAAATGTGATTTGAGAAATAAATATATATAGGAAGCCCAGGATGTTCTGCATCCATCCATTAAACCCAGATGGATTTTAGTGTCATGCCTTTGTGTGTTTCAAATATTTGTGGAAAATAATTTAAGCATTGTTTCATATTGCCTGCTAAATAGAATGTTTCAAATTAGAGCCCAGTGCCAAGTTGTTTGATAGTAATTTGTAAGATGAAAGATTCTCTCAGTATTGACAACAACCCTTACATAAGAAATAAACAAAGAAGGCATTTATGGAAAGCCAGCTTATGGCTTTGATAATAATGCTAACAATGATCTTTAATATCTTCTAGCCTTTTCCCACCTTCAGGTTGCCTGACATTAACTAATTAACTAATCATGTTCTTATTCTGGAGCTCTTCCCTCTTCCTGCCAAGAAGAGAGGCTCTGCACGGACAGCTGAGCAATCATTTGGCTCAGCTTTACTCATTGACAGGAGCAGTCAATGAGTGAAGTCACTGTTGTAAAGAGCCATGGAGGTCCGACAGGCTCCACACTTAGGGTCTGTGTCAGTGCCCACTGGGCTCAAGGGGAAAGACCCCAAAGACCTTCACTGGGTGCTAAATCAAACCGTCACAGGATGAGCAGCAGAGGCTCATCAACCCTTTCTGTAAATAAGCCAAGACCCTAGGATTTTTGCCTCCGTGCAGGCTGGCACTGTATCCTAGGGGTGCTTGTAAGCACACACATGTAATTTAATGGATGATGAGAGACCATTACCACAGGTTTTGCAGCAGGGATGTGTTGTGCTAGGTCACCCATCAGGAGAGACGCTGTAGCAGGGTTGTGTGTGTTTTAATTTTCACTGACTACCCACCGCCAACCTAGAGTTTTCTCTCCTCTCATGCATTATTTTAAGTTAGTTGATTGATTCTTTATGAGGTTTTTATTTATTTGTTTTATTTTGAAGATTAATAATGAAAGCTGAGAGTACTGGAGAAGTCAGGCTGAACACGTGACATTCTTGGTTCGACGTGACTGACCATGCAAACCATATCACCCAGTCCATCTCCTTTCAGTTTTGATCAAATACCTCTTAGAGAAAACAGGACTTTTCTTGGCTACATCTCCACAGACACCCTTGAAACATGTAGGTTCAAGTACTGCATCTGGACACCAGATTTTGTGTCCAGACCTGACACCTTTGTGTGCATGAAGCCCATCCCAGGCAGCTGAGGATATTCTAGAACTAAAAATTTGTTTCACTCTCTATCTCCATTCAAAAGAATGATAAATATTCCCAGGAGCTTTTTGATAGCAGAAGAGAGCAAACAAATACAGAATTTTATAAGGCAGGTACATTTACAAGCCAGATAACTCCCTGCATGTGAGAATCACAGGCTATTTGCTCTCAGATGTTTAAAATCAGCCAAACATGACCTGAAGATGTGTCTCCTCAGGACCTGAATCCTGACCTCTTTTTTACAACCACTCAGCCCTTGCTGGCGTGCTGGGATACTGTTTTTGCAGGTTGGAATGATATTCTTGTGCTCAAGTTTTTGAGCCTCAAGGCAACTTAAGGCCCTTTTTGGAGTTTTGGAGCTGGCTAGGCTGTCCTGAGAACTTGTCATTCAAGATTTATCACCACGTTCGCATTCGAACTGTCTTTCTTCACCTTCACACAAAAGAACTGCGCATCCATAATCTCATTGTGCTGCACCCCCTCTCCCAGGGATCTGGGGTGTACATGAGTACCCTCTCACAGTAGAGCATTGCGCATTGATTGACCAAAGATCTGAGTCTGGAACAGCAGAGAATTACACTCAGCTCTCTGAAGTCCCAGCACTTCACCTATTATTTTAAGAAAGTTGTCCCCGGAGGTATTAAATAACCACAAAGTGCTGCTGCAGCAGAGCTAAAGATTTACTAATAATGTTAAACTAACGCATCAGTTTTTTGCAAGGCAGCATTGGCGCAGAGCTCTGCTATGAACCATAAGTACATCTCAAGCTCTCATAAAAGTAAAGCTAAGAACATTTCTAGTGCCAGACCTGATGTCAGCTGATGTCAATAGATGTAGCCTGTTGATGCCAATGGAGACACAATGCTTAACAGTCTGAGAATTGGCCTCATCTTACCTGATGTTTCTAAAAGCCTTTTCAGAGCTCCCCAGATGCTCTAGCTGAATCTAGCAGCTCTCAGGTTGAGGAGGAAAAAGGGTTTTTTGGCAACTCCCGAAAGTAGATTCAATTTGTAGAAAATGTCAAACTGGAAATTCATGTGCATGGTGCAAATGATGTCAGCACTTGGAGAGATACAAATCAGTAAGGATTTTCCCTGATGTGCATTCAGCTGCCATCCGTGGGAACTGCGTGTGTTTCTGGCAAGGGGACAGAATTCGTCACCTGTGATTTGTGAAGGAACGTGACATTTCTTTGGTCCTTTTCATGTCTTCCTTTACAAGTGGGCAGTTTTGTGTCTGCCCAGCTCTGGGCAGCATTGCCAGTCATTCAAAGAGAGGAATAGGTCAGAGTGGGTGAGGGATGATGGGATCTCCAATGGAGAGGAGTCAGCACTTGCTGAGAAAAGTCAAAGGGAGAACACGTTTTCTTTGCTGCAAAGACTGTAAGGTGGGAAGAAAAACGAGAAATGAAATCTATTGGTCTTGCAAGCTAGAGAGCTCCCAAGTGGGTCCTATCTGAAAGAGGCTCTCAGGCAGAGCTTTTGAACTACTTATGAAGTACAAGAAACCCCAGCGTTATATTCCTGTGCCATGATGTAAGCAAGCACAATGAATAGGAGCATGATCATCACAAGGGCCAAATGGGCTGGAAAGAGCCCAAAAGCTGAAGGAGCAGAAAATGGAACAGTTTCCTTGGAACATGGAGATTTCCTCTCCCAGTAATCTCTCTTCCAGGAGAGGAGAGGGCTGTTTAGGAACTTGTCCTGAGCCTTTCCTGCCATTGCCAGGACTTGCTGAGACTTTCCATGTTGAGGAGGAGTCCCAGGATGAGAGAAACTGGCAGGAAAGGGGCTTCACTCAGCTCAGGGAATCTAGAACAATTCTCAGTGATGCTGTGGGTGATCCAAGTAATACTGAACGACCCAGGCTGCTGTCAGCATCAAGCAATGCGGAAGAAAGAGGATGCAACATTGAGCTGATAAATAATTAGAGGATGCAAATAAGATTAATGCCAGCCGCTATGGCTTTATGGAAAACAGATCTTGTCATAGAAATGTTGTTTCTGCCTCATATGGGCTTCTGAGTGAAGCAGAAGGAAGGAACCACATGTGAACTAAGTGCACTGTAAACTGATGAACTGGCACATCTTAGAAGCATGTGGTGTTGGATGGTCATCAAATAGGAACTTAGCAGAGACCAGTCTGATGCTCAAGACACTTTTATATTCTCACTAAAGCATGTGAAATCATTGCTGATAATGTTTGCCATGTTGTTGCTGGTGACAGGATGGTAAAGAACAAAAAAGGCAGGGAATGGTTCTACAACAATGTGGATGATGCAAAGAAAATATATTTGTAATGCACAGAAATGTTATTCCTTCAGGGAAAAGGAACTTATGTCTTGCCATCAGAAGAGCCCGTGTCCTGGAAAGCCATGAGTTGGTTGAGGATGTGGCGTCAGGGTGGCTCAGCAGCTGAAGAGCTCACGGGACCAGGATGTGGTCTGTGAATCGTGTATAACTTAAATACATGCAATTTCTGCTTTATTTGATTTACATTGGGCACTTCCAAGTTGTCTTTCCCGTGAAGCAGCCAATATCAGCCTTCATCAGAGGCACTGGTAGGATCAGCCAGCTGGTGTTTCCACCACCTGGGGTAATTACTGTGAAGGAACAACAAAATCAAGAAAGCTTGTTTTATACAAAAGTGCCCTCTCCAATGGAGACGCTGTTGCCTCACAAAGGTTGAGCTGATCCTTTCAGCACTGTATTTTCTCCCCTCTACCCACCTGCCTATACTCATGGTATTTGACTGAATTAAGCATTTTTGTTTCTTTCATATCAAGCCAACTTGGGGGACAACACTGGAAAAGTTTTAAGGGAGGGAAAATGACATGACAACAGCTGCTGACAGACACACAAGTGTTTCCTTGGGAAACCAGGGCAAAAATCTGCTCTCCTGTGTTATATGTTATGTTCTTGATACACACAGTAAAATATGAGAAGCTTTTTGGTCTGATTGATTTTTTAGCCATGTTAATGAGATCCTAGCAGTAGTATGTAAAGCAATTAAAAATAAATAAGTTAATTATAAACACACTGTAATTTGACACGGTTGCAATAGTAGCTTTTAAATGCTTGCCTGGTTATATTAGGATTTTAAAGTGGGGCTGTGTTTTACAGACAGGAAGGCATTATCAAAATGTCCTGGGAGGGATGAAGAGATGGTTATGGATGCAGGCATCCACAACACCACGGCAGGTCTGCGGAGCATTTCCCAGGGTGCTCCAAGGCTACCCTCTCTCCAGATGCTGACCTTAGAAGTAAATGCAGTTGAACACCTACTCCTCTGCTTCTGCTACCTCAGGCATGTGCTTCAAGTCCTGCCAAAGCCCTTGCTCCCCAGCCACACATCCTTTTGTGGTCTGTCTGAGAGCAACATGTCTGTGCATGCCAGAAACTATGTGTCAGAGTATGACAGCATCTGACATAGATGCCTTTGCAGATTCATCTCTCTGATTATGGCTGGCAACTGTTTAAATGAAGACTGCAAAGGCATTCTGATGCTGCCTGCTGCAGCCAAGTGTTTTATGGCTTTACTTAGAGCTTTCAGTAAGTTACTGCCCACAACATTGCTGGGGAGGCAGAGAGGTGCTGGTGAAAAAAAAAATTAATTTCCATGCAAGATGTTTTTTCTTGGTATCTACAGTTGTCCATACACTTTCCAAAGGACAGGGTCACACTGTTATTGCAGCTGTTGTCATTTGCTTTGGAGAGTGTTGGAAGCTTCCACACAGTTCACTCGCTATTCTGCTTCCAAAGACATGGAAACACTCCAAAAAAAGAGGGACCTTTAAAGATAAATTACTAAAAACCAAAACCCCTGCATTCCTGCTCACCCAGCTTTGGCACCTTGACAGTGGCATTTATCCTGATGTGTTACTAAACTGACATTTTTCACAGTGCTGTTCTCAGTCATCTTTAGCGGCAGGAAGCAAAGCCTGCTGCTCTCTGAGCTCTTCCACATCCTCGAAATCCATTGTTAGTCACACATTTTGTAGCCAGAAAAGCACTGCGGCAGAAGTCTTGTGTTGTTTTCCCCTTCCTGCCATCTCCTTGCTCTCCCATGAAATGCTAGGAAGTGCTGAGTACTTCTCCTGCCTGTCTGACACCTGGGTCTTTGCTCATGGCTTACCCCAAGCATGCCGGTAGCTAGTGATGGGTGGGTTTTTGCCCTGGCCCAGACTCTCTAGGTAGAGCTGTGCACCTCAAACAGATACTTACTCCTCTCATCCCTGTGCTCTACAGCGTTACATTTTCCTTATCTGAAAACAGCTAGCCATGAATCCTCAGGTCTATCGTTCCAATTAATTTGTGCCTCCTTCTAGTCTTCTGAGATGTTTCCAAATCAAGGAGAATGGGACTGAGTTGGTGAGAAGACACTCAAAGCATGCTGCTCTCTGGATGTGTCCCCTGGCTGCAGCATGCTTTGGAACCTCTTATTCTCCTACGGAAAACAGGAAAAGCCAGCACCGAAGTGATGACTGTCCACCACAGGGATGAAAACCCCCCTGTGCAGAGCCTGTCTCCATATTAAGGCTAGCTGCCTTCTCCTGGCAAGCCACATTGTGCTTTAGCCCCACCTGCAATCCATGTGCAGACACTTCCTCTGTGGCATCACCACAAAGTGATGGGGTGGAAGTCATCACCATTAACACGGCTGTCTAAACATGATGCATCTGATCTAAACCAACCTTCTAGGTCTCTCCAGAGTCCAAGCAAGAGAAACAGGTGTGCCCAAAGAGTGGTTTGGCCTAGTCTTGGACATTTTTTTTCTCTCTCTTTTTTTTTTTTTAAAGGATGTTCTTCAACAAGGCTGTACTAGACCTTGCAAATTCTACCCTGGATGACGCTCGCTATGAAGCATGGGAGTGTGAGAGGGAGAGAGTCACCTCCTAGGTTACCAGGAGATGGGCATAACTTATATTAAACAGGAAATTCTGGTGTGTCTGGTGTGAGACAGAATGGATGGCCTGGGAAAGGGGTTGGAGAATTTCTGCGTTAGACTCTCCTTTACTGCCGAAGTTGTAGATTACAGTGTTTTCTCCACCTCCATCTCAAGAAGAGAAAGCAAAATCTCTCTAGCTGCTCTTTTCCTGGGTGTGGAGGTTGAGCCTATTTTCATAGCAGCTGTTTCAGATGCTTGCGTCTACTACAGTAGATGTGTCCGTCCTAGAGCAGAGGTGGGCCCTAAAGGAGAGAACACGGGCACCTGCCTCCTTCAGGATGCTTGTCCCATGAGTCAGTGTGCTGGGGATCAACCAGGAAAGCATTGCTATTTTCTTCCCCATCACAAGCATCGGTGATGCAGATAGCACAGCTCGCTCACTGAGGAAACTGACAGGGAAAACTATGTGTAGGTTTGATCTCAAAAGCAACCTCATTCCCTTCAGCACCAAAACCTGCTACCTGGGCGCAAATTCCCTGCATAGATAGTTGTGCAGAAGCTGTGGAGCAGCCCATGCTCCATGAAACAGCCAACAGCTCTTTCTTGTTGTACGAATGCACGTGAAGGTGGACATGCAAGTTGCAGGCTGGGGTCACTGCCCCAAGGTGCTTGGTGATGAATGAAACCTTGCAAAAGGCAGAGGAGGAGAGCCTGAGTAAAGGCGATAAAACCAGAGCTGGTGGGAGGCTGCAGCCTCTTAGCTACAAGCCCCAGACTAAGCCAGCTTTGTCTGAAATTCATCTCAGCAGCTGTTTCCACCAGCGGGTTAGCTGTGAAGGGCATTGCTCGTCAGCTGTCACCACTGTTTCGCTGTTCTCTTTGCCTTAAGTGAGAGTTGAATGTGGCAGGCAGCTCAGGGAAGGAAAGAAGAGCCTGGTTTATTTACTCCACACTTGCCAGCCCCATGGCTGAAGGCCCTCCCTGAGTAACAAGATTAGCAGTTTCAGGTCACTGCCACCGTCACAAGCATCTGCTCTGACTAATAGCATAATGGTATGGCCCTTTTAGGTCTGGGTTTGCTCGGGGCTGCAACACTTTTTGTATTCAGTCTGTTACTAGTCATATCGTTTGCGGCATCTGTCAGAGGAAACGATGCCGAGACATTTACCTAACCAGCCTGCAGGCTGGAGCATGCTCAATCTGCCCTTGCCTTGCAGTCCGTAGTCCTTACGCATCCCTCCGGCAGCCGGAGGGCTAGCATGGACCCAGGAGCAGACTGACCAGTACAGCAGGGACACAAAGAGAAATGTGAGTCTTGCTGCTGGCCCTTGCCTGCCCTGCTTCCCTTTCCTCACTGTGCTTGTGCACCCCAGCTCAGGTCTGCAAATTCCCTAGGTCCCACGTGCTGGGTCGGCCACCTCCACTGTGGCATTTTACAGTCAGATTCCCAGAGCAGGAGAAGTGCACCAGCAGTGTGCTCCAGCTGGAGAGCTGTATGCGTCTCCATTTCTGCTAGCCCCATGCCACACCATTTACAGAAAGAGTATTCATGGCACAGAGTTCATGTCCTGCACGCCACACTGGTGAGTGTACAAGTCAAAAAACAATGCAGTGTTGATTCGGCTCCTTTAAAATGCTTTTTATATGAGGAATGATCTCCATCAGCGTGGAGGCTTGGTTGCTGAGCTTTCTGAAAACTTGCTGAGGAGCGGGATTCCTTGGCTGGACCACTTTGCAGCCAGCTCCTTCCCCAGCTCCCTGGTCGTGGCTCCCTTGATCTCTAGGGGATGCTTGTGGCAGAGATAAAAGCTGGGCATTATGTCTGAAAACTAAATTCCTCGGGATGAGGGCACCAGTGAGAAGAGGCAAGTCAAATCAGAAACTGTGGTGTGTTCACCACTCTGTCTCCCTGTTGTGCCTCACAGCTGGGGTGCTCTGCAGCTGGGCACTGTTGTTCACCTAGTGTAAGCATTACTTTGGAAAAAAGAGGCAACAAAAAGGATCTGAGATCATAGCCTCTTTCACTCATTATTTTTACAGATTATTCTTGCAGTAGCAAGCACCAGGCCAAGCCAAGCCCATTTTCCCCTAGATTTGCATCTCAAAGCAGATTGACTTTGGTGTACTAGAAGATATGAACTTCAAGTGATGTTTTTTGCTATGGCTGGGGTATGTATAAGGTGTCTCTCCCACTTGCCTTCTTTCCCAAATGGACTTGTCAGCATCTAGTTAGGGTTTCAGTGCTGCTGCAGCCTCTCTCCCTGTAGAGCCATCTCAGACACTTTGCTCTGCGTCGTTTCCTACTTGCACAAAGCATGGTAGGAGCGTAATAACCTCAGAGGCATCTACTACTGTGTCGCTTGGGCTGCAAGCTGGTAGGGGGTAGAGACTCAGCTAAATGGTGGCAATACACAAAGCAATTAAATATTCTTATTTTATCAGGAAGGTAGGTTAAAAGGAGATGTTACAAATTGCCTAGTTTTACAGACACACAACTGAGATATCCTGAAGAAACCCGATTTATAAGAAAAGCTGAAAATTCCCTACCTGAGAATCAGACCCTTTAAAGCATGTCAAAATGCAAGCCCCAAGACTTATCTGTATCACAAAACATTCTGGAAAGTCTTAGCCGAGGGCTGCCTTCATAGGACCTCCTGCAGTAGCTAGGGCAGCCCTTGGCATTCTGCAAAAGGCTGAAGAGTAGAATGACAATTTCAAACACCAGCTCTCCTGCCTGGCTGGTTTGTCTACGTGCAGCAGTGAGAAATACTTGCTAAATTAATAGACCAAGTACTTTCTTGTCATGTAAGTTCAGTCTACCTTATTAATTATGGTTTCATTCATTTGCTGCATGACTCTTGTTGGTCACTAGATGTCACTAATAACGAATGAGAAAGAGGAAAAGTGGGGGAACTTCTTGGGGAGGCAAATTGTTACAGGAAATAGCGCCTGGGAGTGCCTCAGTCCAGACCTCTGTTAGCAAAGGAGTGAGTGGCACTCAAGCACATGCATAGCTTAAAGCAAAGCTTTAACTGGAGTTAAGAAGATGTCTTGGTATGTAGTGGCATCAAATGTACTCCGGTTTCAATGAACTGGGAGTCCCGGCTGGGATGCACTTCTAAAGGAGAGGTACCATCTCTCGTCCACTTCTGTAAACAGGAGTGTTATTGTCAAGAACAAAGAGCAGTGAAGGTTGTGGCTCTGATATTTCGGTCTTTGTTGCCTGCCCTAGACACACTTTACATAAAACAGGTCTGAAGCCAAGGAGCTCTTTGCAGTGTTGAGAACAAGACATGTATGAACATGCTTTCCTGTCTCCCAGGCCACCAAATTAGTCCCCACCAGGACAGATTAGGCAATTGTCATAGCAAGAGCCTTCCCAAAATGACAGGGTGCCACGCATCACTTATCCATTTTTTCCAGTGCATGGAAACCTTCCTTCCCTATTTCCCACCACTGGAGAGAAAAGACTGGACTTGCTCAGGCCAATGTAAAATGCTTATCCCCAGCTGCCAAGTCGTTCCACAGAGGTCTGCTCAGGAGTCCCTGCAGCGTGGGGACAGATAGCACCCTGCCTGTGCTCCCAAGGAGACCAGGACAGTGCTATGTCATATGGGATCTCCTAACGAGCAAGGAGTCATCACACGTCCGAGACTTTGTCATGCATTTACTTAGGCACGGGCCAGCGTTGAGTAAACCTTTGATCTGACTTCTTTGTGATACATAAAAAAGTCTTTATGACACTTTACGATGCATCTTCTGACACAGTGCCCATGGCTTTTAGAGGAGCAGCCAGCAGACATCACATGCTTCAGGGACTTTGGGGAACTCGCTGCTTGTTAGCATAAGCCCATGCCTCAGTGCTGATTTAATCCAATAAACACAACTACCATCACACCATTAGTTTGATGAATAGATACAGCCAAAGCCTTAGATGTGTTTAGCTCAGGAGTGAATCCATTAGGGAGTGAAGGTCATCCAGCCCCCCTCATCCATATCTCAGCTGCATCCAGCTCTGTGTTTAGGGCACTTTCAAGTTACATTTCTTTCAGCCCTAGGCTGTGTCTTCACTGGGAAGGTAGGTGAGTTGTGCCAGAAAGATAGACAACACAGGAATTAACTTTCCCTGGGATGTAACTAGTCAAGCATAACCTTAGGTCCACATCCTGTGGTTAGATATTTACAGATCTCCATGAACATAGCCTCAGGTCTGCTCAGTTCCAGCCCATTGGCTCAGTCCTATATGCCCATTCGATTTGGCTGCTTATGGGGACATAAGGATGGGCTGCTGGACAAGGCCATCCTTCACCCCGACCCACTCAGCGATGTGCCAACTGTTGGGGAGGCTTCTAGCAAGAGGGAAGGAGAGGAGACTCTCCCACTCCCCCTCTCTTGGGGCAACAAGAGGAACTCAAGCAATGCCATCAGCAGAGAGAGAGACAAAAAAATGACAGTAAGAGGTTGAGAGATGAAGCCGAGACTTTTAATTTGTAGAGCTGAGCACACTGATTTCTGCCAGTCTTCCCTGCAGTAGTTCTGCTACATCTATAGGCTGGCAAGGTAACCTCCGCAGCCCCAGACAAAACAATCGGCAGCCGGCCGTCTCCTTGTTCCTTTTTATTTCGCACGTAATTTTCTTGGTTTCTTTGTTTCTTGGCAGAAATACCTGCCAGATACCAGCGTTTTTAGCCAGTGATAAAATCCCAACATTTCAGAAGTAATTTCTAAAAAAATCAAATTTCAACATAAAATGCTCTTCCCTCTCCCTCCTCCAGAAATGTCTAATGAGAATAATAAAATTGGACGGTCTTGACTACATTACATCATTTTGTTTCAACAATACCTAAATGCTCCATTTCCATAAGGTACACACATTTTGCTTCTATAATAACAAAGCATTATACCAGCAAATATTAAAAACATCACTGAAATATAATATTAAAATTAATATTTGATATTAACCTAAAAGTTCAAGTGAAATTAATGGAAATGGGTGAGTTGAAAGAGGAATTTATTTACTTTACCTCTGCAGGATGAGATGATTTGGTATTATCAAGAGAAACTTAGCAAGAGGTTTTTCCAGTACTTTCCTTGTGCTAGTCTGTAATTTTATCAATACTTATATAATTTGGAGCAAATCAAAGCGAAATGCCCTGTTCTGGAGGAAAACTGTTGTGCTGGAAAAGCTGCAACCAATCTTGTTTCTAAAACCTTCCTCAAAATCACCTGCCCTGAGCCCTCCCCACTCTCTGCTGTAGCTGGTATTTGCAATACATAAAAAGCCCGGCATCTAATCGAGGGCAACAGTGAGCCTTTGACCTCATGGCTTTCCTGGGCCTCTGAGTAGCTCTAGAAGACACCTCTCCCCCCCTTGCCCTTCATCCACATGGCAGAGGTAAATCCTCTTTCTTGACTATTGTAGCCTCAGAGCAGAGGCAGTGCGTTGGGTTTCTGCTGGGCGACCAACGTGGCCTTTGCCCAAGTCAATTTCCACCCCAGTTACCCTGGAGGGGGAGGATGCCAGCCACCAGATGCCCTTGCTGCAGGGTGGCCACCTCCTGTGGTGGACAGGAGGAAGGCAGAAGCCATGGGGGATGATGGTTTCCACCATCACCAGCTTTTTGCGTAGCTAAGGCTCTTCTTGACACATGGTGTTAGAGCGTGACGCTGTTCAGTACACCTACGTCCGACAGACGGTCTTGAGAAGTTGGGGATCACAGGCAGCTCACAAAGCAGTGATGGTCCAGAGCTTCTTTTAGCGCACGGTCTCCTCCTTTGCTGTACTGAAGCGTTATTCCTTCTGCAGCAATTTGAGCAGTCATATGTGTGTCCTCTTGTGGTCCATGCACCAGACCTTTGCAAGCCAGGATATGTTCACTCTGTTCCTCTATGTGAGAATTCCCATAACCTCCAATGAGGAGCGGAATATTGAATTTCAGTAATTATGAAGCTATTTAAGCAGAAAACCCATGACTCCAAAACATACAAAGGCACTCACTAGGCTTCTCAATAATCCATGGACCAGTAAGGGGTTGACAAGCAATGCATCATTCTTCCTACCCTGAATGAATTGATTCTGTCACCAGCAAACTAAATGCAATCAGGCTCTTGACTTGAACCATAAATCGTACTTAAGTCACCGTTATCAGTAAAGTGAAGTGAAGCAGATAAAAAAAGAAAAAAAAAAAAAGTCTGGCAAAAGGATAGACCAGCAAATAATCTTCAGTAAGGAAGGGAAATTTAAATATTTTATTTCAATATATGGAATACTTTCTAGTTTTCAGAACTCCACACAGTAGGAAAGTAGAGAGTTGTAGCATGTTAATGTGATATATCCTGTCATCCTGTATTTTTCCCATATAACCACAGTGCCTGACCAAGTGATTATCAGGGTGTCTAGGTCCTGGGGGCCTGTTAGGCCTAATCTGCTGAGAAAAAGTCTGTTTTTTTTTTAGTAGACCAATCTGCTGGGTAGACAGACATTGAGACAAAAGTCCTTGCAAAAGAACCTCCATGTGGGGGAAATCTACAGGGCGAGGAACCTGCCATACGGGGAGAGACAGACTGCACTCAGGCAGCAGTTCACCTTACCTGGATCTAATTGTCCCTCCTCCTGAAAACTGTGTCTGAAAAGACATTATCAGGGAGCTTGTCCTGGAAAGCTGTGCAGAGAAGGGGCACAGCGTGGTAAAGGCTCTCTTCCACACCAGCAGCAGCCAGCCAGCAATGTAGTCCTCCGGCTAGGAGCTGATCCTCTCTATCTGTGAAATTGCATTAATGGAGATGGTCTTTGCAATGGGTCAAAGGATGGGGAACACTGGGTGACAGGAGAGCAGGTTGGTAGAGAGAGATGGACACACTTAGGTGCACTTGAAAACTGCTTCAGGGCTTCCTCTGCTGGGAACTGGAGCAGAAAGGTGGGAAGCAGATGGGCTGGTTTGCTTTTAAGTAAAACTAGTCTCTATCTGAGATTCAGACTAGGGACAAAGGACATACAGTGTGAAGCCATCCTTTGGCTAGAAGGAGCCAAAAGGAAAGCAAGAATGTAAAGCTGCATTTCAAGGCAGATGGGATTTCACACATCTCTGGTTCTCGAGGCAGCCAGCCGAGCCCCTACAAACCATCCCAGCAATTCAGTCCTTCCTGAGGGAGGTGGCACTGGGCTCGAGGCCACAGCACATCCTCTGCCAGGGATTAACTTCCATGCTGTGAGTTCCCCATGAGCATTTCAATAACTGAATAATGAGTCCATTTCAATGGACTCTAAACCCAATTTCTTAGGTGCTGAAGCAAGTCACCTTTTAGACTGAATAGGCTTTTTTCTCCTTTGCTATGAATGGGTAGACTGATGCTGAGTTCGCTCTTTATTGCTTCGCAGAGGCAGCCCTGGTGCAGACCTTGCTTGTGACTTGCAGCTTGCTGAGTGTGTCTGCTGCTGCACTAGCTCAGCTGTTGGGAGGAGGAGGTCACCTGGCAAGCAAGGATGCTCTGGGGAATCTCTGATAACAGAAGATGCCTAAAGTCAGGGGACTCAACCATGGTCCCTTCGGAGCATACTCAGTCAAGGGGCAATCCATGGAGACCTGCAGGGCAGCCAAGTCCTCCTATGCTCCCCCTCTGTCTCTCTCTGGCCTTCTCTTCCAGCTGTAGACTGACTTTTTATTCAGGCATTCATCTTATATCCTTGGGCACCAGGACAGTTCATCTGGTGTTTGGTCTCCTTCATCAGCTTTCTTGAGAGTTTGTTGACCCGAGTCAGTCTGCAGGCTGAGGAGAAGATGAATTGCTTTGGTCATGGCACGTCATCTTCTCTTGGGGTGCAGGTTCCCTCTTTCCATCACCTCCAGCTCTTTCTCTGCCTCTCCCTTTCTCTTTCTCTACATGCAAAGAAAAACTGTAGTTCGCAGCAGGTCATCACCTGTCCACTCCCCACCAACAGCCAAGTGCTTTGGTGGTGTAAAAACTGCCAGGGCCCAACACAGCTCTGATCTGCGGGCAGGCAAACACTTCACTTAACCGAAGATCTGATTAGTCCCCCAGAGATCACTAGCAAGAGAATTTGGATGATGAACACCAGCAAGATATGTCGATTAACACAAGCTGAGCATTGACCTAAAGGCTGCCATTTACCAAGAACTTTTAAAATTAAACATCTCATACCCAGACCTTGGAAGGAGGCAGACAGCTGAGACTTTCTGTGACTGATCAGGCATTCAGATTTTATCACCAAATATTGAAAGGCTCTTGATTCCCTTGATTTGTGCCAAGTTCAAACATTTTCCAGTCTAACTCTGCTCTCAGCAAAGACAGTGATGAAATCACCCACGTTTAGTTCCAACCAAGATCAGTTAAGATTCTTGTGTTAAGTATTTTAAGATTCATTGAGACCAAACTCTTTCACAGCCAGAGAACCACACTTCATCAACACGCCAGACATCACGAGTGGGGAAAATACAAGCAATCATCTTCTTCACCTAAGCAATACAGAAAGAAATACCAAACAATACAGAAAGAAAAATATTGCATTATTCCTCAAATGAGTTAGGGACAGAGCTGATTAAAAAGTGTGTGACAGAACATATTTCTCCTTGAAAATGCTATTTCATCAAAATAGGCTACTTCTGAATGCATTAATTTCAAAGGAAGTTTGTTTTTGAAACAAGGCTGGAAGAAAAAAATTCAAGTGTTCCTTTCTGAACCTGTTATCTCTGAGACCTCCTGGGGCATGGCTGCAAGCCCACAGTATTGGAGATGGTGCTTGTTTCGAAAGGAAGGAGGTAGAGACTGCTAAACCCATCAGCCTAGCTATGATGCCCAGAATAACACTGATATCCACTTGTTTCTTACACAAGTCCTTAATGAAGACTAATTGGAGGGGTAAAAGCAGTCAACTTGCATTCATCAAGAACAAGTCATGCCAGAACAAAGTGATGGCATTTCTTTCCCTGGGTGACCTGCTTGAAGGGGAAGGCGGAAGTGGTGGATATCAGGGAGGGTATCAGCTGGCATGAGAGGTCTTCTGATGCTGCCACCAGCAAAGCAGTTTAATACATAGTGTGGGTGAAGTCACCAGGAAGCACTAGCTATGGTTGATTCTAATTAATAGGTTTATTAAATACAGGAATGATTAACTGACATGGCCCAGACAAAGTTTGAGAGATTGGGAGTGACACTGAGGGGACAGGATTTGGTCAGGCTGGCCTGGGTGAATCAGGGAAATGATCTGCAGTCCCTCAGGTGACATTTGTTAAAGGCGCATTGGATATGATGCGCAGGGCAGGAGAATTCAGCAGCCTAAAAATGAGGATATGGACATGACATTGAGAAGCAGCGAGACTTTGGGTGCGGGGACACAGAGGACAGACTGTTGGGTGTGGGGAATGCTCTAGTAAAAAGACAGAGCTGATTTGGAGAGGTACAAATAGGAGTGCAACTTGAAAGACATTGCTTTTGCTCTGGTCACCTCGGGGCTGGCAAGGTCTTGACTGAAGTGTCATGCCCGTTTTTGAAGCTGTGCTTCAAGAACTATGCAGAGGCACTGGAAAGAAGCTGGCGCAGAAGAGCAAGAAAGAGGGGACATCTGTAATACGCAGCATGTGAGGAAAAAAATGGTTATCCCAGGAAAAAAGAGACTGAGCAGAGACTTGCCATGTTTTTTTAGTAGGTAAAAGGTGGTAGTAAAGAGAAAAGAGGCCGATTACTCCCTGCTTGTTGGGGCTAGGAGGAGAAAAACAGAAAAATCAGCAGAAACTTCTAATTTTCATAAGCACTTCTTGTGCTTTCTCGTAGCCTAACCAGTTGACCTCGAAGAGGAGTTTTGATTCCACCAAAGCAGGATACCTCTAACAACCTGCAGTGATGCATTTCTGGTTTTGTTCCGGTTCACGTTTCTGATGGGATGGTGTTGGGGCTGAGTGCGTTTCAGGGTGCCAGATTTCCTTGCCACCTGGAGACGACGAGTTTGGCTTGGTCTGCCAGAAGGCATGGGTGCTCTGTATATGCATCACCCCTCTCATGAATTAGGGAGGTGCTGTGATGTACGAGTGAGGTTAGGATGCCTCAGAGGTCTCAGTTGTTGTGGAACTCTGTGTTTCTTATTGCAAGAAGTGGTAAAATGCCCTTGAAGAGAAAGCTGCATACACGGCTCCCAAAGCGGGCAGTCTTTTCTCCTTGTCAGATGCAAATACGTATCACTGCTTATTGCTGGTGGGAACCTTAATTTGTCCTTGATATTTGAGAAAGGAATATTATCTGAATTAACACTGTCTTGTTTTGCATTTCTCAGTATAACACCAATTAATTTTCAATTAGAAGATTTATTCCAAATTTCATGGCATGCTTTGGTGGAAGCAGGGCTTTGATTTTCAGTTCCTAAGACATCCATACCAACTCATCTGTGTGAGCCTCAGATCCACCATGACCCAGAGCAGCTGGCAATTTCCCACAGTCAAAGGCAAATTTTCCAAAATATGTAACTGTGAAAGATATTGTTTCCACAGTAACATTACATCAATTCCAGGTATTCAGAAGCATATCAGATTCTAGTGTCTGGCACACTTTCCTTTAAGATGTGCATCTAATGAATTGTCCACAGCTTCAATCTTCCCCCATATTACCTTCTCTTTTGGAGAGGCCTAATGAATACAAATTACCTTAACATTTCAGCTCTGACATCTCTAACCAGTCATCTAACTAACGTGTGGTACCTGATGGCAGTCTAGGTAAGGCCTGCAAGTCCTGTACATATGGCAAGGAGAACTAAAGAACTAATGAAATGAGAAAGAAGTCAAAAGTGGGAAGAAGACAATTCACTTCTCACAGGTGTTGGAAGCTTACCTTGAAGTGCAGCAGCACTACTGGTGCATGAAGACAGCAGGAGGAAAAGAGAGTTTCTGGCTTTCAGTAAGAGTTCAGCACATAACAGGTCTTTCAGCTTTAAAAAATACTCTTTGCATAGGGGGAGGAAAGAAGGAGGGACATCAAGAAACCATGTTTCTGCTGTCTTCCCACACAGCATGTAGTTGCACCGTGGAGCTCCTTGCCACTGGCAATTGTGAAGACTGAAAATATCAGAGCATTAGAAAAAGAAAGGTGAGGACAGTACGTCCTGGTGCTCTCTGTCGTGATGGGCTGGGAACGACCACTGATGCAGGTAGCACCTGGACACCTTGCTGCCACAGGAGAGCTGAAACAGAACCAATCACGCTATGCACAGCCACTTTCTTGCAGTCCTCCCAGAGCATCTGTGTTCAGCCACCGCCCCAGAGGAGACCAGCCCAGGAGACCCCAGCCTGTGCTGGGACAGCTGGTTCCATGTTTGTTTTCTAGCCCTTCTCTCAAAGCAATTTCTTTCTCTGGTTTCCCAACTCAAGAGGCAGCAATAGAGTACCGAAGGGACCTCATGACCAATTCAGAGACAGAAGTTGAAGTCTAGCTCCTTGGGACTAGACCATCCTTATGTTGATCCACAGCCCTGTGTCACACCCAGCGTAGAACTGTTCTTTCAGGCCTGTGCTTTCAGGAATTTATCTTTTCTGAGCTCAGTGTCCTTGCCATGTGTTAGAGTACCTTAGCTCGAAAAGATCAAGGTGTTTAAGGATCCAAAATGCTACAAGAACAGAGCTTGGCCAACTCTGGGTTCAATGGTGAGCTCTTTAGCAGATTTTAATTGGTCCAGCACCATCCCATCTATTACACCAGATGCAATGGGATCCATATTGTTGGGTTTCTCTCTGAAATGTGATTTTATTTTGTGTGTATGATTGAAAACATGCTCCTCCTCAGAAATTGTAATAATGCAATTACTTTAAAGTTAACAATTAGAATATTTACCTTAAGATTCTAAGCCATATTGCAGAAAAAAGGTTGTGGTGGGCATATTAAACACTGTTTCTTTTCAGCTAAAATTAATATTTCCCTCCAAGTTAAAACACTTTATTTTCTGCCAAACATTATGTGTGATATATAGCCATGTGAATGAATAAAGAACCACCTCCCTCTAACTTAGCTTTTCCTGTTGAGTCTGATAATGAAAATTATTCTTCTTTGATATCCTCAATTAAAGCAAGTTAAGAACTGAGAGTGTGAGTATTTCTTTTGTGATATAGCGGTGGCGAAGTGCATGACCCTGTTTCACCTTGACCTCTAGAACCACGCCGGTGTGCCGGGAATAGAGAAGAGAAATGAATCAGCATGGACCAAAGCTTGCTGGAACCCGCAAGGACCTTCCCATGGGTGTCAGCATGCTTTCATTCAGCTCCTTTCATAGCAGATTTTCTGAAAGAGCTGAGTTCCCCTTTAGGGGCCAGATTTGCAAAAGAGCTGAGCAGGTGGGAGGCTGCCTGGGAAAATCTGTTGGTAAATGCTGAGCAGAAGCAGCAGGGAACGGCGCTCTCTGGAAGAGCTGAGAGGAGATTTCCTGAGGCATGCTTTCAGAGATCAGTTCCCACCTGCTTTACTACCGAGTAGGCTGCCACGCTCTAATGGCCCCTGAGAGATGCTCTGCAGACTTGCTTTGGAGAATGGGTCCAGCAGAGATTTGTCTACCCTCAGCTCTGCTGAAACACTCCAACTGCAGTCTCAGTTTATTAATTACCCCAGCTCTAAACCACGCAAGGTCTGGATTTACCTTCTGGCTCTACTTACTGCATATGCGTAGTCTGGAGCCCAGGGCAATATTGAAGCCCAGCAGGCAGCACTGGTGTCCACAGGACTCCTCGTGTGCTTCCCAGGCTCTGCAGTGCCGGAGTCTGAGGATGACTCACACAAAACCGCTTTTCTCTTCTCCATCAGTGCAGTAGTGACAGTGGTCCTGACCTTCTCCAGGGTGAGCAGTGCAGTGCAGGAGTTAGGCTGTTGTAATGCTGGAAGAGTAAACTCAGCGTGCGCATGTGTGGACCAAGCCTAAAAGTCCCTGCCGCATTAATTAGCCTTAAAGCCACAGATGGACTGGTTTCTCCCATGGTGGAGTACACAGGATTTTAGGAGTTTTCTTCAAGGAACAAGCATATCAACAGCTCCAAGTAGGTGCAAGGCTGTGAGACCCAGGAGTTACGGTCCACCTTCCTGCAGAAGAGGGTCAGTTCATCACCTGCACCTGACCAGTTACAACAGCTTGGTTTACTCCTCACCATGGCTGCACTGAGCAAGGCTGAAAGACTCGTCAACCTGAAGACTTCTTACAAATTGCAGAACTTACCTTGCCCACTTGAAGAATATGTATTTCATCATTCGTCCAGGCTTACCTCTAGGTTTTTTTCTCTGCCCTCCTCTTCTTGAGTATCCTTTACTCTTCATTTCCACTAAAAGGCAGACGTTCATCTCCCCCTGCTCTCTGGCTGCCTTTTTTATCATCTGCCAGCCATCCCTGAGGGCAGTGACCTTGTGGCACCTGCCATACATCTGCAGCTAGAGGACGTGACCTGCCTCACACAGCTCACCGGTGAGCACTGCTCTCCTGGGAGAAGGAAAAGGAGATTTATTCGGCACTGCCCTGCTCGCAGACGCCAGGTTTGAACCCACATTTCCCTGCACTGCGTGCAGCAGCTTACATGACCACTTTGTGCAGAACTACACATCGCTGCCTTGGAAAGCGCTGCTTTCCCTGACCTGTGGCTGTAGGACTGGTAACCATTTGTCTGTGTGGGAGACCAGCCCAACGCTGTAATTAGCAAAGTTATTAATAATTAGAGAATTTAGCAGCAGCCAGAGGATGGGAAACCACAGATACCATTGCCAGAAAATTCACCTCCTGTGGAAAAAGCTGTGATTTGTGCAATGTTTTGAGAAAGGAGTCACTTATCTGTTTTAAATCATGGATTTCTTGGTCTGCAGCAGCATCTTTGATCTCTCCTGGCTTGTGAAAACTCCAAAACCAGAAAATTTAAGGAAAAAACCCGAAAAACTGAAAACCGACAAGGCTCATAATCAAATGGAAAGAACTAGCAATAATACCAGTGTTGCTGCCAGAGACAGCAGAGTAGTGGAGGCTCAGCAGCTCAGGGCTTGCTCTAGTGCCCTTCACTGGTCTTTCTTGCTGGCTTATTAAGTAGAACCCTCACAAAAAATTAAAAAATGGTTTCCCCTCAGAAAAGCCGTTCAGCAAAATTATCCACCCAAGAATAAGTGTCAAGACAAATCTTTTCACCTTACCCAGCTTGTTCTGATAATGTCAAACCAGTGTGTTTCAGTCCTCCCGCTGATTTGTTCCAGTGACAGAAAATGCTGCTTCAGAACTTTCTCTGTTAAATTCCATTTTGGCTTTACACAAACATATTAACATTCATTTTCATTTTAATGGACCTTGCCATTTGCAGCATTAGTGTTTTGGCTTCAAAATTTTTAAAGCCAAATGTGTGCTGCCTACTTTGCTGTGGGTTGCTTTGGCATTGCTGGATGTAAACCTCAATCAACATTATCACAAAGTTTGGATTATGTGTTTGTCCAGCACTGGGCTGGGTTGAGAGTTTGGGACAGAGGGTTTTTGCAGTAAAATCTCAACCTTTTTGACTGTTTGTTCTATTTATGAATTAAAGCAGAGTTTGGAAACACCAGAACCTGCAGTGTGGTGGAAGATCTATTTTTACTTCCCTTCAGTTGCAAACACAGACACATGCTAATGGTTTTGCATTCAAAAGTCTTCAATCAATTAGCATATTGATACTTATTAAACAAGGATTTCTGGCATGCACCTGTTCTGCTATCCAAGCCTTCCTTTACCTCCTTCAGCCTTAGCTCACTGCTTGTCCCTGCTGGGTAAATTGTTTTCTGCTGCCAGAGCAGAGGGGCAACAGTGCTGTCATGATGAGAAACCCAAGAATGAGAAGTTGCTTTTAGGGCTAGGTAGGGCCCAGCATGAGCAGGACATATTTCCATGGGGAATGTCCAGAATATGGGACCATGCAAGAAGTTAACTCCCAGCTGAGAGGAAGTCCCAGAGGCATGGTTTCCTCAGCTGCTTCCATCTGGTGGGGTCACCTCCCTTCCTCCCAACTCCCTGGACCCAGCCCCTCTTTATATATGTCCTCTGCCCAGCTGGAAAGTGGCACATGGGAGATGTATGCCTCATCTTGCTCCATGTCCTGGGTATCAGGGTATCCACTTCGGTGAGTCATTTAGGTGAGAACATTTTTCCTTTCTTCCTTTTCCACCCTTTCCCAAGTCCTTTCCTCCTGCGCTGGGTCACCTGCTAGGCATCATAAGAAAGGTTCCTCATAACCGAAGCTTCAGATGCAAAGCTCTTCTGAATCACCAGTTAAGGAGATGTCAGCCAGCAAGTACAGAAGGAAAGTTGCAATCTCACCCTTAGTCTTTTTAAGTCTCTGCATTGGAAAACATCTCCTGTCCTTGTGGACTAGTTGGAAGAGAGTATTTCAGCCTTTCTCAATTTGCAGCCATTAATATTCGCCCAGGGGACCTGCAGTCCCACATGCATATTAGTTAAGTGTCTTGAAACAAGGCCAGCATCTTCTACTTACCTTTCCTGTGCCCTCATGAAAACCCCACTCTCAGACGGGGAGGAGGCCACAACTCTGACTGGGTATGCCTATAAATAACAACACTGGAGAAATTTCTCCAAAAAGGAGGTCTACAGAGGCATAGCCCTTCACACAGCACTAATAAGAGGTCTGTTTCTCAAAACCAATGCCCTTGGGAAGCAGGGGAAGTTAATGCCTGTGTTTCAGACACGCTGAGACATTCACTTCTGGTAAGTACATGTGGGAAATATTAGATATCAATGCAAATTCTCTCTAGCAAGCAGCAATGCGGTCTTAATTAGCAAGATTTAACTCTGTAAAAAATGAAGAAATTTATCTTCCCTGCCCAGTGTTTACTGCACGGCTGGCTATGATAAGTTGCCTGCTTTTTAAAGACTGTAGCAAATTAACTTCTTTATGTGAGCCCCTCTTGTAAAATGCCTGTGCTGATAGCAGCGAGACGCTTCTTTCTCATGAAAGCACCTGCTCCACTCCTGCTAAAGGATGGGTGCGGAGGTCAAAACAAGTAAGTTATCTTTGCACTTCCTGTGCACAAAAAAAAAGTAGCTCTGAGCTTGAAAAGAAGAGGTTCTCAGAAGGCAAAACTGTCTTTTGCCAAACCAAAACCCAGAGGCACGTGCTGAAAACCCAACCTTGAGCTGTCTGTACACTTGGTCAGCCTGTCTGACTTGATGTCCCACCTATGGCTCCTTCCTGGCCATAGGGCAGACCATTTCTCTTGTTTCTTGACCACCTGGGACAGTAAGAGAGACAGTTGGAAATACTATGGTAGTCACCCAGGTGCAAGGTGTGGGGTGAGGAGGGGAGATATGAATCACAGCCTTCCAGGAGTTGCAGATTTCCTTCTGGCACCTTAAAAAAGAGGGAAGTAGGGAAAGTAGTTTCCATCAAAACCCATCTCTGGGACTTGCAGCCTGGTGGGGACAGCTTTGAAGGTGAATCAATTCCTGATTTGCTCCAGGCTATGATGAAAATTGTCATGTAAGCTCCAGGGTTTCAAGCTATTGCGTGTTCTTTCTTGGTGAGTACTGTTGGGTTTCTCTCTGGAACAAGTCAATGTTTGTCTTACACAAACATTTTCTGCAGAGGTTAATGCAGAGTGCAGCTGACTTGGTAATGCTGCTTTTGCTCCGATGCTTTGGTAAGACTTTTCTGAAGGTAAAATGTTAGATTAGTGAATATTTGGATATGTAAATGGGTATATTTTAATTGAGAAACAATTTTCTCTTGCATTCATATAAATAAATAAGTTTTCCCACATGGGTTTCTATTCATGTACCAATATATTTCCCCCTGGAAAAATCCAGTACTGGCTTTATGAGACGTCCTTTTGCTAAGCAAGCTAATTTTTCTCAGTATTTAACTTGGTGGTTTTTTGGTAAGACTTTTCTGAAGGTAAAATGTTAGATTAGTGAATATTTGGATATGTAAATGGGGAGATTTTAATCGAGAAAAAATTTTCTCTTGCATTCACATAAATAAATAAGTTTTCCCACATGGGTTCCTATTCATGTACCAATATATTTCCCCCTGGAAAAATCCAGTACTGGCTTTATGAGACGTCCTTTTGCTAAGCAAGCTAATTTTTCTCAGTATTTAACTTGGTGTTTTTTTAATGTAAATGCCTACTTACAGTTTTCAGCCTTCTCTGTATGTTTATTTTAAGAAATCTCAAATGAACAAACTTGTTGTGACATTTCCTACACTCATAATGAAAAGCACACCCACTGAACTAGAAGCAAGTGAGCTGGCGGAGGGGTTTTTGTTTTGTTTTTAAAAAACAATAAGTTTGCACAAAAAAATGGAGTTTGGGGAGAAAAAAATCTATTTATGAATGGACTTTAGCAGAAAATGTGGGAAAACATTTTAAGTTGTGAAAACATTTTCATTTAACAGTATCATTTCAACTGCATCAAATGCTGATCATTTCCGAATTGCATTTGTAGTTTAGAATTGTCTGTGAACAGAAAAGAAATAAGCTGGGTTGAAAAGCTGCTAACTAAGCCCAAAGCCAAGTGAAACCTTCCATTTGAGATTGAGCAAAATAAATTCAAGATAAGCTTAATTATTTCGTGCGTCTTTTGTTTCAGCCACTAAGCTGAATGTCTGTTATTCATCAAGGACAACTTCTTTGTTTAATTAAGCATAAGAAATAAGTCTGTATACAAGTGAATTTTCGCTTGCCTTCAGCTTCATATTCTCTGCAGCTGGTTCCTGTTGGTATGTGTTGCAGTTGGGCAACAAGAGTGAGACATGGAGATACAGAAATCATAAAAATCGTGTCTGGACAGGGCGACTAGTGTCTCCTGTTGCCCCCAGGCAGGATGAGCTCTGCCTCCTGTCCAGCTGGATGCACAGGGACTTCAGGCCACCTGCTGATGCTGCCCTGCACTGTCTCTGCGGGGCTGGAGGAGCTGCTTGTGGAAGCACTCAGCCTCACATCCCAAATCCTCCCCAGACATATTGTTAGTAATCCCACACGGTGCCAGTAACGCCAGAAGGGGGAGGACTGTAATACAAGATGTGTTGGATGCATAGTTAGCGATGTGACATGATGGGCTCTGACTTCACCATATCATCTCTGAAGCTGTATCTCAGCAATGCCTAGGAGACTCAGGTGGGGGAAAAAAGCAGGAGGAAGAAGCCATACGATGTGCCAGGCATGCCCTGTGGACTGCGATTTTGGGTGCTTCTGCTTTCTGCTGCCCCAGCTGTGGTAGCTCTTGGTGAACCCAGCAAGAATGGCAAAACTGGTGAGGCACAGGGTACATCTATGGGATGCAGCATGGCACCACTCCAGGAGGTTCTGGGCTTGCAGGGAGAGCTTGGCGCTGGTCCCAGGAGGTGAAAGAAGGGGGTGACCACACTACACCTCCCAGCAGGGCTGATCAGTCCTGGCAGAGCTCTGCATGCTCAATTTAGCTCTGTCAGGCTGTGGTGGGATCTCAGAGAAGCTCTGAGTGGTGCACAGAAATGACCTGCATTTTTGAGACCTAAAGCATGTGGCTTCTTCCTCTGGGCAGCAAGAAGTGTAATCTGGGGGTCCTTTGAAGACAGGCTAAGGATACAGTGGTGTGACTGCTGGTAAGCACTGTCCTGCAAGTCCCAAATGCCTCCCACTGGGAGATGCCCTCTCTTCCTGAGCTACCTTGCAGCATGAACCGTGATGAGTTTTGCTTTCCAGGACAGTGGCACTGGCAAAGTTGCAAAGGCATCAGCCACCAGCTGCTAGCACCAGTCCTGCTGTCATGATGTGTTGTTGTCATGTTGCATGGCTGAGGCCCAGCCCAACAAGAGCTGGTAGGCTCATGCTGTAGTGCCAGGGTTGCCTTATTGCATGGGCATCGAGGTGAGGGAAGCTTCACAGTGAAAATTATGGAGAGGGATTCAGGGTACAGAGCTCTGTCAAGGGCTATCCATCTCCTTATCTCCATGTTTGCATCTTCCAGAAGAATGCTTTCTCTGATGGGCACGACCACATTTGGGAATAAACCCTTGGGGCTGCCAGCAAGATTACCCCAAGTGAGGCCCCAGTCTGAGCGGGGGTTTCCCTGTGCAGGCATATCCCTCAGATTTAATGCCTTTGATTTCTCAGCTTCTGGCCTCTGCTTTTTCTCTTTCTGATCCTTGCTTCACCTGAATACACATTCCAGGTAAGGCACACAGGGGGACAGTGGCAGCAGGATATGCAGGGATTTGAAGGTATGAGTCCTATTAACACTAATAGCATTAATTACACTGCAAAATAAAGTATCCATGAAAACATATCCCACGGGATCTAAAGCAAAGATTCATTTGTTCAGGCCAAATAACTGTTGTCAAAACTGCCTGCCAGGGAGAGCTTTCTGTGAATGGCAGCTGAAGAAAAATGTATTTCTCCTGGCCATGAGGGGCCATTATTCCTCGCAGAATTATCCGCCGAGGAGGGACAAAGAGACTGGAACTGCTCAAAACATTAGCACCAGCAAGAGTATTAGGAAAGGTACTGGAAACAAAAATGATCTTTGGTTTTGCATAATGTACCTGTTTGACCAAATAGGAATTTTAGCCTAATGCCAGATGATTAAGCAGTATGAGTCCCCAGGACTTCGGTGACTGCAGTTGGAAATCAGTGTAGAGTATGAAATGATAATAAAAGCAGAATTGCTGGACAGGATTGAATAACTGCTCATAACCTTTTTGCTACTGGGAATGCATAAGACCCCCTAGGAAATAGCAATCTGTCCAAAACAAAATTATTTCCTGACTTCCACCAACTAGCAGCTGCTCTAAGGCTGGGAGATGTGGATTTCTAACCTTTCCAAAAAGCTGCTATCTAAATTTTCACTGCTGCAACTCAGCACCTTCTCCTTAGCCATAAAAGCAGCTAATGTGGGCTTATCTCCTATTACATTCTTGGCATTAATAATATCTCCTGATGGTTAGTTTCACAGGCTTTTTTGATGGGGGAGGGAGCAGGGAGAGAATTAAGTGTCTAGTTTTTGTAAATTGGGGGCTGTTCTGCTTCGACTCTGGTTGTTCAGTGACTGAATAGTTGAAAGTCTGGACTGGTCTTCTATAAAAAGGTGTCCTAGAGCTCCAGAAAACATGGACTCTCATGACATCAAGGAGCTGTCTGCAGCAAGCATCAGTCCTACAGGCAGGAGAAGCATCCCTGTGCCAAACACCAGAACCACCTGGGTCAGGATGCAGCTGTGTGGCTCAGGGAGCGGTTCCTCTGTTGCTTCATAGAGGGCTCCGGCATCGGTGCCAACAGCTGAGCCCTCCCTCCTGGCCATGTCACTCACGGGATCCTGGAAGTACCACCAAACTCAGCAGTTTCCAGTCTAAGTGTGAATCTGCCCTTGCTGCACACAAGCGCCTGGCTCAGCACACAGGGAAGAAGAAATCCAGGCTGCAGTTGTCTTCTCTGAGAGAAAAGCAGCAGCGGTGTCAGTCTCCGTTGCAAAGTCCAACAACGTCAGAGACAGGGCTCAGCCTGGGGCTCGAGCAGACAATTCTGAACACTTTCTAGGGTACTTGGGATTAGGTAGTTGGTTGGAGAAGTCAGTTCTTTCCATGGCTCCATGGGCAATGGAACCAATGCAGGAACTTTCTTCTTCCAAATAAAGAGCGAGCTTTCTTCTCCCAAAAGAAGCTTGGCATTAGATAAAGTGGGTTTTCCTTGGCCCATGTACAGAAGGCAGTGAAGCTGAAGGTGAAAAATGAACTAGAGCTTGAGTGGAGCAGAGTGGGCAGGGAGAGCTCTTCCAAGGCTATTTTTACCACTTTGGCACCCATCTTTTCTTGGAATGCCATTGCTGTAAGTGCGGTTCTCTGCTCATCTTCCTTAGAGAAGGAAGCAGCACAAGGATGCTGGTTATTCGCAAAGGGCTTGGAACAGCACCTCACTCCAAAAATACCTCAGCAGGGTCCAGCTGAACAAGACCCAAAGTGACAAATCCCTTCGCAAGTGAGGCAATGGGGAGGGAAGTGTCGCTTGGTAATGTTGGTTTTTAAATGATGCTGTCTATTTTCCAGTCACTTGGTGGGATGGCTGTGGTTGAGGATCCTTACATATGTGACAAATACATTATAACAGACCCTGCTCAACAGCATGGGGGGATAAGTGAGTGGGTGGATAGATAGGTGGATGGGCAAAGACATGCTAACCTCAAAGCTAGTGCAGGTGTTTTATCAGTGGAAACTGTTATCGTCAATGTGCCACAAAAGCAGTGAGTGGGAATGTTGATGGAAAATGGATGGATGTGGACCCACAACTGAGTGGGTTTAGTCCCCAAGAAGTAACTTTAACCTACAGCCCTAAACAGTGGCAAAACCAGGGAATGATATACTTCTGGCTGGGCAGAGCAAGAGGCCAGTGGTTCCCATGCTAGCAGGGACGGTGATGCCAGGTTCATGATACAGAGGGTTGGTCTGTCAATGCCTGGGTTTCATCTTGATGTTGAAATGGAAAGCAGCTGGCCATCTTCCATCCATCACTGGATGCCCGTCCAACTCCTTGCCGCAGTGGCAAAACCAGGGAATGATATACTTCTGGCTGGGCAGAGCAAGAGGCCAGTGGTTCCCATGCTAGCAGGGACGGTGATGCCAGGTTCATGATACAGAGGGTTGGTCTGTCAATGCCTGGGTTTCATCTTGATGTTGAAATGGAAAGCAGCTGGCCATCTTCCATCCATCACTGGATGCCCGTCCAACTCCTTGCTGTGCCACAAAGCCCTTGTGCGTGGTCCAGCATGCTGACAGGTCACCTGGCAGCCTGCAGAAGCTGGACATGAAGGGTGCAAACACTGCGGTGTAGCTGGGCCGTGATTCAAGGCTGAAGAGACCGCAAGACCTAAAATCCACCCAAGCCCCTGTGCCTCTCATTACCTGGGACTGGGCACTTGTCGTAGCCTAGAAACAGTCGGGAGGAAACAGAGTGCCTGTCACACTGATGGAAATTTGATGGCCTGAATCTGGGCCATCCATAAGTCGAGGTTGCTTACGCGGCCACCCCTTGAGGGGAAGTCTGAGAGGAGATTTGTAGGAGGTTGTGAGCTGCTCAAGCACTTGGGGAATGAGATGTATAAATGCATGAGACTGTTGGCTGAAGTCAAGAAAAAGCAAAAATAGCCCAGAGTCTTTACAAAACAAGCAGCCTTCGCTCAGGTGCACCATGTCACAAGGAAACCAGAACATATTTTTCTATGACTGGGTTTACAGCTTGTGAACTCACTGGAAAGATGGTGACTGCTGGCCCTTACATCCCGGTCAGAGTCTGCAATACAGTTGAATAAACACTTATACTAGTTTATTTCCAAAGGTGCTCACAGTGAGAAGGCGGCCTGCCTTCTCTCAGCTAAAAGCCAATTGCCTGCTTTTGTGGTCTTAAGGCTGGGGGAGATTTGCCAAGACGCTGGAAGCTTTCCCATAGGATAAGCTGCTGATGGTATCGCTAGATGAACTGGGGGAGTACTCAGCAAATTGAGCCTCAGTTTCCCTATTCTGAAGAGTTTCAAACCTCGTTGGAGGCGCTATGGAAAGTAAAGTTGCATCTGTCCTTTGTGTCAGCAATTTACTGTGTCTGAGCAAAGATGCAGAGAAGCTTGTCTATCTAGGAAACCTGAAGTGCTGTGACAACAACTTACACTAATCAGGTTCTCTGACACAATTTTGAACATGCACTCTGCGTAGATTATTCCAGCTTCCCTTACTTAGCAACAATGACTAACGCAAGGTTTAGGTGATCCTTAAAACAAGGCTTTCATATTGCTGTCCATGGCACTGAAACCACGGAGATTGATTGCAGATGCAGCAAGCAGCTTTGACAGATGAATGTTCCAAGTGTAAACATTTGGAAAGTCAATAAAGGTAATAAATCTGTGCAGCGTATGGGAAAAAAATAGCTGAATAAAGGCTTTTGGGGGTGTTTGGCCTGGACACTGCAGACCCCTGACAGTTCTGGAAACAGCTATCATTATTATACATTGCATTTGAGTGCTTTATTTCATCACATGGACCCGTAGGCAAAGCACGATGTGCTGCAGTGTGCATTTAACTAGGAGATGAGAAGAATGTGAGGGGTTTTTTGTTCTTCTGCTGCTTGGCTTATCTAGGAGAGACTGTAAGATTTTTGAAATGGGATATTAGATATCCAAGTCCGATTTTCAGAACTGACCTACGAACAAACTTGTGCAGGTTTTGTAAATGCCTAAAGGTGCAGGTAGATCTGCATCTTTAGGCATTTGGGATGCCCGCAAGGACCAGACGTAGCAATTGGTATCTATGGGTGCCTTTTGGATATCTCAAGAAGCTTTCCTGCATCTTACAGCATTCTCAATGATCCAAAAATCAGCTGTCTAGAACCTTAGCTAATTACTGAAAAGAGAGGTTTGGCCAATCAGACTCTTGGGACCTGCTGGTAAAGTCGCTCTACAAACCAGGATTTCTACACAAAATGCAGAGATTCAAAAATGTGTATTTACATTGCCAGGCCCTCACATCCTTTCTCAGGAGCAGAAGTGCTCAGCTTCACAAATGTTCCCAACGGAGTCAAGGAAAGTGAAGTGATGTTGCACTTTGTAGCAGACTCCATCCCAGAATTTTAATAATATTTATTCTTATGGGCATGCCAAAAATTATAGGCTCCAATCTGGTGCTCCTGAAGTCACTGGAGCGAGGACAATTAGCACTAAGCAGTCTCTACGAAGTACCTCATGAGTCCAACTTCATATTATTAAAGTCATCTTTTCCTCGGGATTTAGGAAGACTGCCTTACAGTCATGGGTGAGAGCCCTCAGTGAGATGAAAATCTTCAAAGACAAATGACAACAAAAGGTATAGAATTATCCCACTTTGTTAGCTACTTGTTCTAGTTTTTATTTTGCTCCTCCCTGTTCCTCCCTTGCCCCCCCCCCCCCCCCGGTAC